>NW_006399766.1:1479423-1498837 GCF_000299155.1 Elephantulus edwardii | reverse complement strand
GAGGCGGTGCGGTTGGCGCAGGATAGAGCAGGGTTTAGGGCTGTTGTGCATAGGGTCGCTATGAGTCGGAAACGACTCGACGGCACATAACAACAACAATAACAAAAAAATAAAATTATAGGCTACTATCTATCATGGACATAGATTTAAAAATCATCAGTAATATCGTGGCCAATAGAATCTGAGTCTATTAAAATAAATAATTCATCATAACAAAATGGTATTCATAATAAGTATGCAAGAGTGGTTCAACATAAAACAATATATGTAATTAATTTCATTAACAAAGCAAAGAGCAAGCAACACATGATCCTATCCACTGACACGGACAAATATTTTTTACAAAATCCAACAAGCTTTTCTGATTAAAAATTCAGCAAAATAGGAATAGAAAGGAATTTCCTCAAAATAATGAAAACTATAGATGCAAACCCAAGATCCAATATAATTCTTAATGGAGAAAGACTATTCTTCTTGTGAACAGAGACCAGACAAATATTATCAATTTTACCACATCTATTCCAGCATTGTGTTGGAAGTACATACCAGGGCAATAAGACAAGAGAAGGAAATAAGGGCACCAAGATCAACAAAGGGTTGGTCACTATAAGCAGATGATATAACAATGTATACAGAAAACCCCAAGGATTCAATTAAAAGAAAAACCCTATTAGACCTAGTAGATCAATTTACTAGAGTAGCGAGATACAATCAATATACAAAAATCAGTAGGATTTCTGTACAGTACAAGGAAAACATAGATAAGGAAACTAAGAAAACAATACCATTTTCAATTGCCAACTGCAAATAAAGATATTAGGGAATAAACCTAACCAGAGACGCAAAAGACCTTTCTAAGGAAAATTACAAAACACTACAGTGAGAAACAATAAAAGACCTAAATAAATGGGAAAGTGTTTCCTGTTCATCGATTGAAAGACTCAATATAGTGAACATGACCAAAAAGCAATGTACATGTTTAACATAGTACCAATACAGATACTAAATTAATTTTTAAAAGAGATAGAACCATCAAAAAAATGAATGGATAGAGAAGCTGTGGTATATTCACACAATGGAATACTATGCAGCCCTGAAAAACAGGGAACTCATGAAATATTATGCAAAACGGATGACCCTGGAGAACATTATGCTGAGCAAAATATCTCAGTCACAAAAGGATAAATATTGCATAGGGCCACTGTTGTAAAATGAGACTGACATCAGGGATGAGGGAAGACAGAAAAGGAGGGGAGGAATGATGTACACTGCATTGACATAGAGGAGGGCGAGAAGTGTTTAAAAGGGACATGTGAATGGGTACTCTTGTCATTACAGAAGTCCAGAGTGAAGGCTGTGTAGTGGAGTGGACTTAGGGGAAAGGGATTGCATAACAATGAAATAATTTTTCTTTTCAAGGAGAAGAGTGAATTGGGGGGAGGGAGGGTAGGGAGAAAAAAATTTAAAAAAAGATGAGGTTTAGTAGGCATAGCATAGATCAAGGGTGATTAATTTTATAAAATACACTATGTTTGCATGTGAATATAGGTATGTTTGAAGTGCAATGAACATGAATGATACACACCGTGTACAAATTTTGTATGGAAATCAATATAAAATAAAAATAAAGTTGGGGGGTTATAGAGATAGAAGAGGCCAAGTTTATTTGGGAAAGAAAGAGACCTTGAAAAACAAAGCACTTCTGAAAAACAAAAATGAAGTGGAAGCATAACACTCTCTGGTCTCAAAACCAACTACAAGGCTGTCATAACTAAAATGGCATTGTACTTGTTCGATGACAGACACAGACCTGTGGAACAGAATCAAGAAACCAGAAAACACCCCATTACCAATGGTCAACTGGTATTCAACAAGGAAACAAAGACTATCAAATAGGGAAATGGCAACCCCTTCAACAAATGGTGCTGGCAAAACTGTACTTCTCCTTATAGAAAGCTGAAGCAAGATCCTCCTTTCACACCATACACAAAAATCAGCTCAAAGTGGATTAGAGACCTAGGTGTAAAGGCCAAAACCATAAAGACCATAAGAAACAAAATGGTACCATACTTGGAAGGCCTGTTGTTGTTGTGTACCATCAAGTCAGAATCGACCCGTACTTGAACCTTCAACAGATTTTCAGAGGCATTTAATCACACTGGAGGAAATTGTCCATCCTTCTCCCACAGAGTAGCTAGCAGATTTTAATTGCATGCCTTCAGAATTGCAGCACAAATGCTTGTCACTAGACCACCAGAGCGCCTTTAGAAGGCTTAGAAATGCACAAAACAGGAGAGGATAAAATTGATAAATTGGACTTTATAAAGAGTAAATCTCTGTGCTCATCAAAAACTTTTCCCAATAGGGTGAAAAAAAACAACAACCCTACAGACAGGGAAAAAAATATTTGACAATATCATCTCAGACAAGGGTCTCATAACAAAAGTTTACAGAATACTTCTGGACCTCCACAAGAAAAAAACTGATAATACAGTTTAAAAATGGGTAAAAGACATGGAAAAGACTTTTCACAGAGAAAAACATTCAGATGGCTAACAGACACATGAAGAAATGCTCATAATCGCTGGCAATCGGAGAGATGCAAATAAAACAGAGAATGAGATACCTTCTCATCCTAGTCGCAGTGACAAAATTTAACAGTACAACAAACAATAAATACTAGAGAGGGTGTGGAGAGGTTGATGCTCTTGTACACTGTTAGTGGCATTATAAAATGGTACAATCACTTTGCAAGGAAATTTGATGTTTCTTCCTAAAGCTGAACATAAAAATTTCACATAACCCAGCTAGGAATTCCATATGACCAGTTACTAGAAATATAACCCAAGGAAATAACTGATGCACAAACAAAGATTTGTGCACCAATGTTTATAGCAGTGTTATTCACAGTAGCAAGAATATGGAAAAAGCTCAGTTGTCTACCAATAAATGAGTGGATTGAGAAATTGTGGTACCCTCACACAAGGCAATACTATGTAGCACTCTGGAGCAATGATTTAATAAAAGAATACTTGGAAGAGACTAGAGAACATTATGCTGAATGAACTAACCCCATTTCATAAGGGCAAATATGGCATAAGACAATTATTGTAAAAATAGAATGATAACTATTAAGATGTGCATAAAAATCCCAGGGGAAAAAGTGAAAGAGCTGGGGGTCTGCAGGTGGGGAAGAGGAAATCACCTGATAGCAGGGTTTGGAGGACAGAAGGAGGGGGTGAATGAATTAGGAAAGATGCAGTGAGGACCTGGAAAGACAGAGTAATGGTGGGCATAGATCAATAGTGATTAATTTTATAAACACAATGTATGGGAATGATTATATGAAACACAACGTGAATGAAGGAATGTGTGAAATACAATGTATGAATTTTGTACACAAACTAAGATAATTTTTTAAGAAAAGTCTACAGTTAAGCCTCAATGATTTAAGCTATTCTCTCGGAATCACCACCTTCTACCGATCTTTTTTTTTCCCTACATAAAATTTTTATTTTATATTGGTTTACTTACCAAGTTCAAATACATTGTTTTTCATACTAGATCTTTCCCATTTCCTTTACATACTCCCCCCTCCACCCAGCTAGTTATGTGACCCCATGATTACCCCCCTCCACCCTCACTCCTCTGCTTCCACCATCACCTCCTTAGATCCTCATACACATTTTACCGATTATCTTTCTATTTCTACAATTATGGCCTTATACAGTATTTGTCCTTAAGAGACTGAGTTAATTCACTTAGCATAAAGCTCTCCAGTCCTTCCCAAATTAGGTACTGATTTTCAAAATCATTTCTCCTGCATGATGCATAGTATTTTATCATGTAAATGTACCATAGTTTATAAGTCTGTTTTACTGTACTTGGAAATGTGCAGTTTCCATGTTCTTGTGATGGTGAATAATGCTGCTATGAACATTGGTGTACAAATCTCTATTTGTGCCTCAGTTGTCATTTTCTCAGGGTATATTCCAAGCAGTGGAATAGCTGGGTCATATGAAATGCCTATGTTTAACTTTTTGGTGAAACATCAAACTGCTTTCAAGAATGGTTGTACCATTTTACAATCCCACCACCACTGTGTAAGTGTTCCTATCTCTACACATACTCTCCAAAAGTTATTACTTCTTGTCCTGTTAAATTTTGCCACTGCTACTGAGGTGAGATGATATGTCATAGTGATAGTGATGTGCATCTCTCTTATTGACAGCGATTTCAAGGTTGGTATTTTTTTTTCATGTGCCTGTTGCCCACGTGAATGTCTTCTTCTATGAAAAGTCTTTCCATGCTTTTTGTCCATTTTGTAATTGTAGTGTCAGTATTTTTTGTGGAGGCCCTATAGGATTCTGTAAACTTTTTATATGATTCCCCTGTCTGAAATGGTATTACTAAATGTGTGGGTTTTTTCACAGTTTAAAGGTTTTCTTTTCACTTTGTTGAAAAATATTTTTGCTGCACACAGGCTTTTAACCTAAAGAATATCCCATTCATCACTGTTGTCCTCTCCAAACTGCATTTCCACCTGTATTTAGCAGTCTCTTCATACCATAGACTAGCCCTTCTAAGCTTGATCCCAGTTTGTCTCTTAAGAACTTTGTGTTTGGGGGCTTTATTCCCAGGTGTCTGATCCGCCTTGAGTTTATTTTTTGTGTATAGAGTGAGATGTGAATCCTGTTTCAGCTTTTTGTAGGTTGTTGTTGTTGATTGCCTTTGAGTCAAGTATGACTCATAGCGACCCTATGAACAAAGGGCTTGAAGCCCCTCTACAACTATGGACATTTATCAAAGTTCATAGAGTTTCTGGAGGCATGTTATTTAGAAAGTGGATGCCACTTTTGTTTCCATACCTGTCATAGTATGTTATTGTTTTCATAGGCCATTGAGTTGCTTGCGATGTATAGCAACTCTGTGTACAGCAGCTCTGAACCCTTCTCTATCCTGAGCCAGTCTCATTAACTTTGACACACCAACCCCCATCACCCAAGTTACTGTATCAATCCATCTCATCTGGGGTCTCCCTCTCCTGAGCTGTACATCCACCACTGTGAGCATGATATCCTTCTCCAAGTACCCATCTCTCCTGACCATGTGCCCAAAGTGAGTGAGGTGGAGTTTCAAAATCCTAGTCTCCAAGGAAAGAATTGGCTCCACCCTCTCCAAGACAGACCTATTTGTTTTCTTGGCAGTCCATGGTATGTTCAAGACCGTGCTCCAGCACCACAACTTGAAGCATCTATTCTTTTTCTGTCATTCTTAGTCATTACCCAACTCACTGAGCAAAACAGGTAATTGAGAAGACCATGGCCTGGATTTGGCTCACCTTTGTATCTAGAATGACATCGTTGCTCTTCAGCACTCTGGAGGTCCATGAGAGCAGATTTTCCCAATGTAATTCATCTTTTGATTTTCTGACTGCTAGTGTTAAGTGTTGATTGTGGATCCAAGCAAGTTGTAATTGTTAACAACCTCAGTCTCTTCTCCATCTAATATGGTGCTGCCAAATTGACCCAGTGGTGAGAATCTTTGTCTTCCTGATGTTGAGCTTCAATCCATATTAAAGACTACAGTCCTTGACATTTTGCAGCAAGTGCTCCTCAGTTTCATCCAACAAGGTTGTGTCATCTGCATATCATAGGTTGTTAATAAGTCTTCCTCCAATCTTGATGCCACACTCCTCCTCATAAAGCCCTGCTTCCTGAATGATCTGTTCTGCATGCAGATTGAAAAGGTGTGGGGACGGGATGCATCCCTGGCACACTCCTTTGCTGATTTTGAACCATGCGTGTTTCCTTGCTCTGTTATGAGGACTCCTTCTTGGTCCAAATATAGGTTTTGTATAAGCACGATCAAATGCTCTGAGATTCCCATTTTCCTCAAGGTTAACCACAATTTATTGTGATCCACACCAGTTTTGCCAGCACCATTTGTTGAAGAGGTTGTCATGTCCTCATTTGATAAGTTTTATTTTCTTGTCAAATATAAATTAACCATAAACAGATGGTTTCATCTCTGGGTCCTCAATTATCTTCCATTGATCTTCCATTGTGCCTTTCATTGTACCAGTATCATGCTGGGATTGATTGATTGATTGATTTTTACTACCACTGTGTAGTAGGTTTTGAGGTGAGAGAGTGCTTTATTTTTGTTTTTCAGAAATGCTTTGCTTGTTTGAGATCTCTTTCCTCTCCAAATAAACTTGACAACTTCCCTTTCAATCTCCATGAAAAATCAATTTGGTATCTGTATTGGAATTGTATTGAACATGTAGGTTTCTTCTGGTAGGATTGTCCTTTCACAATATTGAGTCTTCCTATTAATGAACAGGGGACATTTTTCCATTTATTTAGGTCTTATATTGTGTCTCATAGAAATGTTCTGTGGTTTTCTTCATACAGGTCTTTTGTGTCTGTAGTTCGGCTTACTCCCAAGTATCTCAATTTGTGTTTGTCTATTATAAATGTCTATTATAAATAGTACTGCTTTTTTTATTTCCTTCTCTGAGTCCTCTTTGTTTCTGTAGCAGAATCCCACTGATTTTTGGATATTGATCTTATATCCTGCCACTCTACTAAATTGGTCTACTAGTTCTAACAGGGTTTTGGCTTTCTATTTGTTTGTTTGTTTGTTTTTTAGTCCTTTTTTTGTGGGGGGTTTCAGTGTACAATAGCATATCATCTGTATACGACCACAGTTTAACCATCACTTTGCTGACCTGGATACGTGTTATTTCCTTCTCTTATCAGACTGCCCTAGCAAGCACTTCCAAACAATATTGAATAATAGTGGTGGCGATGGACATCCTTGTGTGGTCCCTGTTAGCAAGGAAAATGTTTTCAGTCTTTCCACATTGAGAATGATAGTGCCTCTTGGTTTTACATGTGTACTTTTCACTATTTTGAGGAAATTCCCTTCTATTCCTTTTTTGCTGAGGGTCTTTATCAGAAAGAGGTACTGAATTTTGTCAAATGCCTTTTCTGCATCAATTGCTAAGATCATATGGTTCTGGTTATTTGCTTTGTTAATGTGGCAAATTACTTTGGTTGTTTTTCTTATGTTGAAACATTCTTGCATACCTGTTATGAATCCCACTTGGTCATGATGAATTATGTTTTTATGTGCTTTTGGATTCTATTAGCTAGGATTTTGTTAATAATTTTTGCATCTATATTAATTTCTTGGTAATTTAATTGTCTGGTTTTGGTGTTAGGATTATGCTTGCTTCATAGAATGACTCTGGGAGTATCTATCAATTCTTTCTTCCATCTTTTGCATTTTCCTCCACAGCTGTTCAAGTTGCTCCTCATCCCACTTTGTCTCTGACGTATTTGCTCTCTTATTGATTTCCATTGTTTCTTCCCACATTTGTATCTTTTTCTGTAGCTGATCAAATAACTCTACATCAATGTATTTCTTCTGGTTCTGTCTTGTGTATTCATCGAGTATGCTTTTTTAGAAGTGAGCTTTGGTTTTTTTTCATGATGGCTGATATGGATTGCTGCTTTCTTGACATTATGTGAGTCTTTTTTAGTAGATATTAGACTGTTGTAACTATAAAATTACCTAGGGTATGGCAATGTATTGCTCCCTGCAGGCCTCAGGCCAGACAGCAGTTTTTCCCCTCAAAGTACATTAATGACAGAGCAGGAAGTCTGTTGTTGCCATCTGGAAGAAGCTTCCCTTCTGCCTCAAGGTATCCAGGTCCTCCCTGTTGTTTGAGCTTAAGGGATCCCATGTGGTCAAGCTAGACAGCAGATTTCCCCCCAGAGTACCTAGTTAATCAACTGGAACAAATCTATGGTATCCAAAGACTGTGGTGACAGCTTCTGACAACGTACAGCAGCAGCCTCAGCTCTTATAATTTATTTTCTTTTAGGAGGTGTGGGGTTAAATTGTTGTTCTTTTTCTATTTGATGAATGTATTGAGTTAGATCATTAACTTTTTTTTATTTGCATGTCTATTGCTATGAACTGCCTCCTTAGAACTGCCTTAGCTGCATCCCAGAGATTCTTTTTTGTTATCATTTGTTTTAAAGAAGTTTTTATTTCATTCTTGATTTCTTCTATAACCCAATCATGTTCTAGCGGGGTGTTATTTGGTTTCTAATCTGGTGGCTTTATAAGCTTTACCCTCTTGTGGTTAATTTTTGGTCTTATGGCGTTGTGGTCTGAGAATTTGCTTCATTTTATTTCAGTGTTTCTTAATTTGTTGAGGCTTACTTTATGCCTTAATATGTGATCAGTTCTGGAAAGTGTCCTATATGCACTTGACAAGAATGTGAATTGAGTTTTAGTTGAGTTTTGTTGTTGTTATGTGTTGTTGAGTCACCTGAGACTCATAGCAATCCTATGTACAGCAACTCTGAAGCATGCCTTGTCCTGAAACAGTGTCACAGATTCTGACACACCAACCCCACTTTGCCTAGTTACTTTATCAATTTGTCTCATCCAGGGTCTTCCCTGTGCTGTCTCTCCACCCTACTGAGCATGATGTTCTTCTCCAAGGATCAGTCCCTCATGACCATATGCCCAAAATATGTGACATGGAGCTTCAAAACCCATCTCATTATCTTCTAGCGTGCATGGTTTCTGCTGAGAAATCAGAAATTAATCTAAGTGTTTCCCCTTTGTAGTTGATGATTTCTTTTTCTCGTACTGCTTTTAGTATTCTTTCCTTATCTTTTATTTTGCAGAATTTGACCATGATATGTCTTGATGTTTTTCTTTTTGGGTCTAGTCTGTTTGGGTTTCACTGAGCTTCTTGAATGTGTATTTCCTTGTTCTTCATAATACTTGGGAAGTTTTCTTCTAGTACTTCTTCCAAAATTTTTTTTTTAGTGATTTGCCCTGTCCCTTTCATGTTCTGGGATTCCATTCATATATATGCTGTTCTTTTTATGTCATCCCACATGATTCTAATGTGTTCTCCATTTTTTCTATGTCTCATCTCTGATTTTTCTTCTAATATGTTTCTGTAGAGCTGCTTCGTTTCAAGCTCACTGACTCTGCTCCATTTCTTCAGTTCTACGTTTTTGTCCCTCCAGCATGTTGTACACCTCTGCAATTTTGGTCTTGATATTCTGGATTGCATTTTCATGTATTTCTGTTATTTCCAGTACTGTGTTGCCTGTACTCTATGTTATGATGATTTTTTTAAAGTTCTTTTACCTCTTTATCTATGGTTTCAATTCTGTCTTCTATCTTTTGCATTTTCTTCCATAATTATGCAAATTCCTCCTCATCTATATCTTCCTTCTGGCTCTGTGTCTCTGGAGTGCTTGCTTTCCTAGTGGTTCCATTGTTTCTTCCATCATTTGAATTTTTTTTTCATAGCTGTCCAAACAACTCCTCATCAATATATTTCTTCTGATTCTCTACCTCTAGGGTATTTGCTTTATTTGTGACTTCCATTGTTTCTTCCATCATTTATACTTTCATAGTTGTTCCTTTGTCTACATATCAATATATATCATCTGATTTCTTTACTCTGGGTTATTCACTTGTCTGCATTATTATCTTCATTTCTTTGGAGAAGCCTTAAATTGTTTTCTCAGTGTTTGAAGCTGCCTGCTGCTTTGTTGGCATCATATGAAGGTTTTTCTTGATAAACGTTAGGGCATTTCTTTTGTGTGTGCATAAGGTGCTGCTAATTCTTATCTTCATTATTTTATTGATTAGTTGTCAAGTTAATAATATTCATTCTATATGGTGAGCTACTCACTCTACTGAAAGTCCTTTCTGGGAAAACTTTTCTTTCCTAAAGTTCGTCAGATTCTCTCTGTTCTGCACAGCAACCTTCCAGGAACCTTGCCTTAATGTAGTTCCCTGTCCCAAACTCTATTATCCTCCCTTGTCTATGGAGTGGTTGAGTAGTATGAGACTAGGTGCTTCACTCGAGAAATTTCTGTTTAGGAGAATTTCAAATCAGCTCTCTTTTTTGCAGCTCAGCTTTCCAGTTGAGAAAGGTGAGAAAGGCTTTCCCTTTCTTTTGGCTCTGTGTCCCAAACTCTCTTGCCCAGTTTGGCCCCAGTGGACTTGCAGCCATGGAGACAAGATCTCCAAAAGGAGGGACTATCCCCAGGGAAATTTCAATTGTGTCTTTCTATAAGTACCCCAGAGGGCTCGCTCTGGGCAGCAGAGTCTCATCTCCTCCACTTTCTGCCTTTACAATGCCTTTCTTTGTCTCTCCATTCTCTGCCTCTTTTAGTGCCCTTGGACTTGCACATGCAAAGAGGAAGTGCCTCTTCTGCACCACCACCCTTACTATGCTTCTGTGTCCACCTGCTTGTAGGATGATTGTGTTATAACTGCTCCATCATGCCCAGGGCACCTGGCACACATCTTCATCTTAGCTAACCTCTGCCTAAGTCATTTGTGTTTATAAGTCTCCCTTTGTCCCTGTAGCTGCATAAAAGGCAATAGGCAAAACAAACATCACTTCTGAACATTAGCTGCATGGCAAAAGTGATAAATTGCATACTCAGCATGAGTTTTCAACATACCTACAGAGAAATGAGAGCTCGTGTCAACAAGTGTGTATGTCATCACTGAGGCCATGAAATCATGGGGTGTATTACTCTCAATCACTCTTGGGTTGTGCAAAGGGCCCATGAGATCCAGGCAAGTGAGCATTGACGGAGGACAACATGTATTCCAGGAGCATCTAGCTCGGGGACCCAGAAACCAAAGGAGCTCCTCTACAAAGCCCACTGAGGGGGAAGACAGGCCCTTGGAGCCATATCATGAATGTGGATGCCAACCTTTCAGCTATGGGCCAAGAAAATGGAATCCTTCACAGCCTCCCACATGAAAGATCTCTGTAACAGTAGTGCTAGGACTTAAGGCAAGTTGCCTGGAAGCACCTCTCTTGCCCCACTGGATGGGTGTCACAGGGTCTTGCTGTGAAAGAGATGGCCTCTACCACCCAAATTGGCCAGCTGCCCCAGGTGCACTTCACAAGAAGGTTAGGCAGGGCTTGGGAGGGAGGGGAGCAGGAGTTTTGAGTCTCTGGTGCTGACACTTACTGGCCCATCAGCCCCTGGTAGCTTCTCCTTGGAGAACTGGGGCATGCTTTCTAGAGGCAAGCACAGGTGAACTGGCACACCATAATTAATGCCTCATCTGGTATGCAGTTTATTTCTTTATGTACTTATTCATTTAAATAGTCCTGGTGGGACAGTGGTTAAGTGCTAAGCTGCTAGTGAAAAGGATGGTAGTTCAAACCCAGCAGTAGCTCTGTGGGAGGAAGGCGAAGCACATGGCTTCCAGAAAGATTACAGCATTGGAACCACAGTCACCTTGCAAACCCAGAACTAAATCCAGTGCAGAAGTCATGTTTAAGAAGAGAAAACAAACAAACAAAACATTATACAGTTGAAATTCACCAGCTTCTCCACTGTAGAAAGGTGGGCAAGCCACACCTGTGTGATTGACTGTCCCTGAAAAACCACTGGAAGGTCAGTTATTAGCTGATTCCAACTCAATGGGACACAAAACAAGGTGAATAGGGAGCTCTGGTGGCCTGATGGTAAGGAACTGTGTTGTCAAACTAGCAGTATGCTGTACGAACCCACCACATCTTTTACAGGAGAAAGATGAGCAATCTCTGCTCTTGAGATTACAGTCTCTGAAAACCCACTGGAGGGACAGCAATGAATCACTTCTAACTTGACAGTACACAACATGTGAATGAATTCTCTCGAGGAAAGTTGTAATCAGAATAATTAACCAGGTGAGACCAAAGGAGCAGCATCTGCCCAAAAACAAACCTCAGAAAGAAAGACAGACAAGAAAGATGTGGAAATGGGGAATCCAGGGAGGAAGTGAAAAGAGTGCCTCTCACTTGTGTTGAGGAGATTGCAACCAGTGTCACAAAACAAAACATGTATAACATGGTTGATTTAAACATGAATATGCTCTGCAAACTTTCACTCAATGACAATTTAAGAACAAAGGAATAGCCAGGGATATGCAGAGTGCAGGAAGAATGGGAAGTAAAGAGGTTCTGAAGATCATGTAAGCTGGCAGAGATCCGGGTGTAGACTCAGAAAAGATAGAAGGAAGTAGGCAGTGTGGAGGGTGTGGTGGGCAATGGAGACAGTTTGGTGACTGTTCACGGCTTAAGGTCAGTGCTAAAATTAGAACGCCACTAATGGATGGCACCTGCATGGCATGATGAGGAGCAGAGGAGCCAAACTCCCTGGTTGATGCCCCGATCCAGGGAAGGCTGGAGATGAGGAGGAAGGGATGAGTGATGAAGCCTATCATTGGAGTAGACAGAGCTTCCAGACCAGAGAGGGAGATTTTGATCACTCTTTCGTGTTTTCTACAGACTGGAGGGAAGGAGGCATACACGTGTGCATCATTTTTCAGGACATCATGGAAAAACCAAGGGAGGTGATTCATAATATCTGTTTTCTTTTTGCTTTAAAAGGAAGGATCCGTGCTGAATCAGAAGAGGAGTGACAGAGGACTTTAGAATGGGTGAATGCTGATGAAAGCTATTATAAGGGATGTTTGTTATTTTAGGTGCTGGTGAGTACAACTCATAGTGACCATATGAAAAACACATCTGAACCTGTCCTATCCTGCACCATATAGACTAGGAACAGGGATTTATCAGATTGTACCTTCAGAAGAGCACTTAAGGAAAGAAATAATTTTGAGGACTAAGCGGCACCTGATTGAAGCCAATGCCTTTACAAATGCCTCTTACATATGCAAAAACTGGCCAATGAAAAAGGGAGACAGAAACAAAATTCATGCATTTGTCTTCAAACTGTGGTGCTCTCAAAAATTATGAAATCTATCAAGGACTTCCAGAAGAGCAAGTATGTCTATCTTAGAAGAAATGAGAATGGAGTGCTCCTAAGAAGCAAGGATGGCGACACTTTGGCTCACTTACTTTGGGCCCATAATCAAGAGAGACCACTGCTTAGAAAAAGACATGACTGGTAAGCATAAGGTTACCAAAAATAAAGGGTACCCTCAATAATATGGATTGACCGATAAACCCCAAAATGGGTTTAAACATACCAGTGTTCCATGCCTGGGGTAGGCAGGGTTCAGAACTCAGCCTTGGTAACTGACACCACCACCATGAGGAGTGCTCACAACCTCAGTCCATGGTGGAGATGCAGCAACGATAGGGATGTCAATGTATACTGGTTACTGAACCTAGTGACTCAGAGGAAAAGAGAGGACAGGTGGGAGATGGTTAGATGAGGCCGTCTGCGTCCATAAAGGTTTACAGCTTTGGAATCCCAATGAGACAGTTTTTTTTCTACCCTACAGGGTCATTATGAGTTGGAATCCACTCAATGGCAATGGACTTTTTTTGTTGTAGTTGTTAGTGGCTGTTTAATCAACTCTCACCAACTTGTGTGCAAGGGAAGGATCATTGCCCCATCCGGCACCATCTCCAACATCAATGGTGTGTTTACATCCATTGTGGCATCTGCCATTGTGGTGTCTGCTGAGTTCATCCATCTCCTTAAGGTGCTCATGATAGACACTCAACAGTTGGCTCAGCTCAACTCAGCTGACACTAAACTCAGGTGGCTGAGTGGCTCCTAAGATGACACACAGCTGAGTGCAGGAGATGGATAGGTTCTCATGCTCCTTGCTCCTGCCATAGGATGATATTTTATCATATACACTTTGGCCTCTTCAATACTCATTTGCCTAACAAGCCACTTGAAACCCATTTCCCACATAGTGAAAGAAATGAGGCCACTGAATGAATTAACTGTACCCCTTCAGACAGCCATAAAAATTTGAGGGGA
Organism: Elephantulus edwardii; assembly: GCF_000299155.1. NCBI lineage: Eukaryota > Metazoa > Chordata > Mammalia > Macroscelidea > Macroscelididae > Elephantulus > Elephantulus edwardii. The sequence goes on along the minus strand of NW_006399766.1, from coordinate 1,485,035 downwards.
AATCTGGCCTGGTGGAGTGTGGAGAGGCCATGCCTTTACCTTTTTGCCCTTTATCCAGTGCATAACAAAGTGGACTGAGGCAGGGGCAGGAGGAAATTGTGCAATAATGAAACAAGTTTTTTAAAGGGAAAAGCAAATGGGTGGGGGGTGGTTAGGGAGGAAAATATGCAACAATGAATGAATTCAAATCCAAGTTTTCTGTAAACTTATGTTAAAATCTCAATAATTCTTTTTTTAAAAAAAGAAATCCCATGTGATATAGCTAGACAGCAGTGTTTAAATCAGAGTATCTGAAAGGAAGAAGAAGGAAGTCTATTACCTTCCAGAAACAAGGCTCAACCTGTCCCCTTCTGCTTGATTTAAAGGAATTACATGTGATGTAAGTGATTTGGAAGTCAGAACAGGGAGGTCTTTTGCCTTCCATAAACCACAGGTCAGCCCATCCTCTTCTGCTTGATCTTAAGGAATCTGACATGATATAGACAGCAGTGTTACACCTAAAGTACCTTAATGGCAGTACAGGAAAGTGTGATGACTTTCAGACACTTTGGGTTGGCCCAGCCTCTTCTTAGCTTACCGAACCCCACATCATGTAGCTAGACAGCAGTGTTCATCCCAGTGTATCTGATTGGCAGAACAGGAAAGTCTGTTGCCTTCCAGAAACCAGTTTCCCTAGCCATTTTCTGCTTGAACTTAAAGACTCCCACTTGATATAGCTGGACAACAATGTTTAAGCCAAAATTCCTGAATGGCAGAACAGGTAAGTCTTTTGCCTTTCAGAATCTGTGGCTTACGTCCCTTTGAGCTTAAGGAATCCCACATGATGTAGTTAGATAGAAGTGTTTAACTCAAAGTGACTGAATGGCAGTAAAGGGAAATGTGTTGCCTTCTAGGAATCATGGTTTGACCCAGCCTGATCTGTGCTCTTCCACTTAGCTTAAGGAATCCTAGATGATATAGCTAAACAAGTTTTTAACTCAAAGCACCTGAATGGCAGAACTGGAAAGTTTGCTGCCTTCCAGAAACCATGGCGTGGCCTGGCCTGGCCTGGCTTTTCCTATTGAATTTAAAGAATCACACGTGATATAGCTAGATAGCAGTGTTCAGTCCAAAATACCTGAATGGCAGAAAAATGAAGACCGTTGGCTTCGGAAGCATGGCCTGGCGTGGCAGCCTCTTCTTCTTGAGCTTAAAGAACTCCATATGATGTCTCTAAACAGCAGTGTTTAACCCATAGTATCTGAATGGCAGAACAAAGAAGTATGCTTTGTTCCAGTAGCGAAGGCTAGGCCTGACTTCTTCTGCTTGAGTTTATGGAATCCCACGTGATTAGTTAGCAGAGTTTAACCAAAAGTAACTGAATAGCAGAACAGGGACGTTTGATGTCTTCCAATAACCAAGGCTTGGCCTGCTCTCTTCTGCTTGAGCTTAAGGAATCTCACGTGTTGTAGCTAGACAGAAGTGTTTAACCCAAAATAACTGAATGGCAGAATGGGGAAGTCTGTTTACTCCCATAAATTGTGGCTTGGTTCAGCCCTGCCTAGACTCTTCTGCTTGTGCTTAATGAATCCCATGTGCTATATATAGTCAGTAGTGTTTAACCCAAAGGACATGAATGACATAACAGGGAAGTTTGTTGCTGTCCAGAAACCGCGGCTCAGTCCTTCCTGACCTCTTCACCTTGAGATTAAGGAACCCCACGTCATGAAGCTAGATAATAGTGTTTCATTTAAGGTATCTGAATGGAAGAACAGGGAGGAGTGTTAACTTTCAGAAACTTTGGCTCAGCCTGGCTTCCTCTGCTTTGCTTATGGAATCAGACATAAGATAGGTGGGTAGAATTGTTTAACCCAAAGTACCCAATTGGCAGAACAGGGAAGTCTGTTGCCTTCCAGAAACCTCAGTTCATCTCAGGAATGTCTACTTAAGCTTAAGGAATCAAACTTGATGTAGCTAGACAGCAGTGTTTAATCCAAAGTATCTTAATGGCAGATCAGGGAAGTTTGTTGCCTTCCAGAAACCCTGGCTTAGCCTGGCTTCTTCTGCTTGAGTTTAAGGAATTCCTCGTGCTGTAGCTAGACAGCAGGGTTTAGTCCAAAGTGCCTGAATGACAGAACAAGGAAGTCTTTTACCTTCCAGAAACTGAAGCTCAGCCCGGCCTGGACCAACCTCTTCTGCTTGAGTTTAAAGAATCCCCTCTAATGATCTTTTAGTTATTGTATTACTCATACATGGCTGTCTGGATTCTGACACCTTTATTATTACTTCTTCTTGTGGTGGTGTACTGTAGAGTTTATCAACTCATAAGTGACCCTCAGGTAGGTTTTCAGAGGTTGTTAATCACAGTGGAGTTTACCCATCCTTTTGTGGCCTAGAACTGTGTGCTTTCGTGATTACAGCTCAGCTTCTTGCCACTAGGTTACCAGTTTGTCTTCTGCAAAGCATTTTATAACTGACATGTGGATATTCCACCTGTCTTTTAATTTTTACATCTCCTCATGATATTATTCTGCAAAGTCTTTTAAAAATAGACGACATATTAACGATAGAAACAACCCTAACTATCATGCACAGCGATGATGTGACTATTAGAGACATAGTTAACCATTCTTAGTCTATCAAACGTGTTTATTACGGCAAAAAATATATACACTACACCCTTATAAACTACCTGCATACTAAAAATATTTATTAAACTCCTTAAACAGTCAATTGATAGAGAAAATGCCTACAAGAATTAGCCATTCCGCTTTGCCAGTATTTAAGTTCCTGGATGAAGATGGGGGAGAAAAATATATGTTAACAACCTTCACTACAAAGAAACCAGGCGGGAGTTGAGACAAGGATTTAGGAAATCCAAGTGAAATCCTACCCTTAATCTGGTGGACTAGAAGGTACATCCTCGAGAGCACTCTCTCAGTATTTGACATCATTTTTGTTTAAAAGACCCTTCTGTAGTGGATTTATATACAGTTGCAAAAAGAATAGAGTGTGAAGATAAATTGAAGACAAATGATCAGCTATAAATCATGAAAAGACCCATAGCAAAGGAGAAAATTCTCCCATGAGAATGCTCTGGTATACAGTATTGCAATATGCTAAATTATTGAGAGCTGTAAAAATGTCTGAGAATCATGCAAAGTTGTGCCTATTTTTGTATTCTTCATGAGCTATGGGCGTGCATTTACTAAAAAAATATTATTTCTGACAACTATTATGTGCCCCGGCATGATGCAAGTTGCACAGTATATATAAACTATCGTGGAAATTAAAAAAAAAAGTCCTAGCCCATGAGCTTGCAATCTGCCCTGCAAGTATAAAATAATTATCTCTGCTAATTTAAATGCATGAGTTCTGGGCTTTTGTGATTCAGTTCTCTTCTTTATCCATTCAAATACGTCCTTCAAATTCTTAATTTGATCATACATCCCTCTTTTTACCCTACATCCAGTCCTTCTGATTTTCACTTAATGAAGCCCTCTGAACTCATTTTGACTGACCTTCCTGGTTGTTCTTCTCTTGAGAACAATGAATTCTGCTTAATTTTCAGCCCTGCTGGTCTTCGTATTTTGATCTGACACAAACGAGCCCTTCTATACATAGGCCTGAGAGCTCTGGTGGCATAGTCTAGAGGGAATTCTGCTGCTAACCCAAAAGCCAAATCTCTCTGCCTGTTTAAATCCACCTCTGCAAAAGAAAGATAGACAGTCTCTTCCCATCCAATTTATAGCCTTAGAAACACACTTGAGGGTCTGATGTGAGTAGGTTCAGACTCAAAGGCAATGAGTTTGAGTTTTGTGACATGAATCGACCCCGTAATACTTTTGTTATAGGTAGAAGATAATCAATTTGCAATTGAATTGAGGAAAACACAGGACATATATAGGTAATTAACAGTGATGTATATGATTCTATTACTTGTATAACAGAATTTTTCAGAAGCTGAATAAGCAGTCACCATATTGTTGTTACATTCTCAGAAGATATTATTTTTAAATTCTTTTAAATTCTTTACACACGCACACACACACAACGTATCATCCCTGCAGAGTTTAGATGACTGTAATGTAAAAAGTGTCAGCACTGGGAGAAAATGTAAATTAATGCTATAATTCCTAACAGGTGAGAATTTCTTTTAGCCTTGGAGAATGATTCTGGATTCTTCTTTTTACTGAGTGAGAGGTGAAGCATAAGCTATTCTAATTAATACTGTTTTTTCAAATGCCCCCAAAAAGTGTTCATTATCAGTATGATGTACTAGCCCATAATTTTTTAAAGATTATCTGACATTTGTAATTTCCCTAGTTTATAATTTTGATTTGTTATTTGCTGAAAATTGAGCGATGTGGACCCCAGTACAAACAAATCCTGGAGTCTTCAAGGTCTATGGCCCCTGCCACAAGTCAACAAAACTGTCAAGACAAGTAAGGGACAATGTTGCCAATTGAAAGGGAGAGGCCAATTCTGCCCCCACCATCATTTGTAGGTGAATCCCTGAAGAGGTTTAAATTCAGGTCAGTAATTTAAAATATTCTCACAGACATTTTTTTCACAACTAGAGCAGTAAGCGATTTCAAAATGAATGGAGAAAAGATGGAAGTTGCCAAAAATTTCATTTTACTTATATCCACAAACACCCACAGAATCCACAGCCAAGAAAGCAAATGACATATTGTATTGGTCAAATCTGCTCCTAAGGAACTATTTTAAAGTGCTTAAGACCAAAATACCACTTGAAAAATTAACGTGTGCCAGCCTCAAGCTACGGTATGCTTTATGTTTATTTGAAAGTTGAACAATGGATAAAGAAGACTGAAGGAAAAAGGATATCTTTGAATTATGTTGATTAAGAATATAGAATATACCACAGACTGATAAAAGAACAAACAAATCTTTCTTTTAAAAAGTATACCCAGGAATCGGGATACACCCCTGCAGCTCTGACCCACGACCCCCATCTTCAGGTATCGCATTGCTCCCACCCCGACCCGGCTCACGCCCCCCAACCCTGCCAGCTCTGAACTTTGGAACTGGCCAAGGGCCGTGCGCAGACGCAGTGGACTTTGGGAGTGGACTTGAATCAGGACACACCCCTGCTGCTGTGACCCACAACCCCCATCATCAGGTATTACATTGCTCCCCCGGACCCAGCTCGCCCCCCCCGCCAGCTCTGAATTTTGGGGACTTAAAGAAAAGTGCAAAAAAAGCAACAAAAAACCACACAGAAGAACAACAACAACAAAAAAAAACAAAACCATATTTATAGCATATTTCAACAGCACTTGAAAAAAGTTGTCCAATATTGAAGATTTAATTTCTTTAGACTACAAAATGCTCTTTGGCCCTAGCATATTTGTCCCATCAACCTAAGCAAAAGGAAGGTACTGGACATCTTTATAGAGAAGTAGTGACATCAAACCAAAACCAACTAACACCTTCGTTTTCAACAACTCTTCCACTTCAATGTCTTGAAGGAAGCAGGGTACCACACTCACCACACAATCCCTAAACAAGATATCTCCCCCCAAAATTGGCACAGTAGCAATGGATTTCATGAAGCCAGAAAGTTTGATGGAACTTTCTGATGCAGAATTTAGAAAAAAGATGATTGA
>NW_006399766.1:1457887-1474593 GCF_000299155.1 Elephantulus edwardii | reverse complement strand
TGGATTATATTTGGGGGTAGGGGGTGGGGTTTGGGGAGGTGCGGGGAGGTATTGTGTACCAATGCGGGAGTTTTTCTTTTGATTTTCAAGGAGAGGAGCAAACGGGGTAGGGGAGGGGGGAGGGGTTTGTGCGGGGAGAATGGTGCAACAATGAATTAATGGAATCCCAAAATTTCTGTAGATGTTCATTGAAATGAAAAATAAACAACCTAAATTTAAAAAAAAAAGTATAGCCAGAGTACTCCATAAAGACAAGGATGATGAGACTTCATCTCACATATTTAAGCATACTATGCAAAACCATATCACTTGGTCAACACAATCCAGTGTCATCAACATGGCAGCAGCCATAAGATGCTGAAGTAGAATCTTGCTACAGCACTGAAGGCTTAGTCTTTCCAAAACAGGCATCTCGTTCTCGTTTTCTATAAATATTCAAGTGCCCAACAGACATTTTGCTGCTTCTACAAAGTCCACTATGAAACAACAAAAAGGCCCTTAAGAGAAAACTTCAGAAGAAAAAAAAGATAGAAAAAAATAAAAATATTGCTACATGCAAGGTGAGCCTGAAGATGATGTCTGTTTAGAATACTTATATCCAAGGCAAATGTATAAAGTGGAAAATTTGTTTAGCTACTTAAGAAATTTCAAATTCTGTACTTATCCAAAGCAAGGTGTTTTGTTTTGATACCTGATATGTCACTACAGAAGAAGAAAAAAGTGGAGCCATTTGCCGGTGTTCTTAGCCTTCCATACCCACTCACTTCAGCAATCAATAAACTTGCTGTTTTCCTAGGGGGATGCATCACCAACTAAAATAGCAAAAGAAAGTGGAGCTGTTTTTGCAGGAGGAACTGATCTGATTCAAAATATTTTTGCTGATGAAATTAATGCAGACTTTTATGTCTGAGCTTAAGCCACCAAAAAATAAACAAAATAAAATATTTCCAAAGTTTACTTGAAAATCTATTGGCCATGACATCCCCCAAATTATTTAAATATGGATGTGAAATTGAAGGTGATGGGGGGAAAAAGAGAACATTGTGAAGACTAAAATAGCAACCCTGGATATGTCAAGTGAAAAGACAGCTGTCAATCTGCAAGCTGTTATCAACGATATTTGTACCCTTTGTGCTCTGCGATGTTCTTAGTGGTTCAGCAAATGAAGATTTATTATTAAAGATTGAACCATTGCTCCCAAAAAAAGTAGAAGCCAAAGAAAGTAACACAGATGCAACCTGAAAACACTGATTTTGAAATAATTTCCAAAATATTAAGAAACTACACTGAAAATTAAAAAACTGTAAAACTTTAACATTTAAAAAATCTTAATTTTAAACATATGAAAATATTTTTTTTCTATGTCTGAAACTAAAAAAACAGCAAATAAACAAAAAAAACCATGTCAATCTTCCTGCATTCTGATACCTTCGTTAGGTATTAGCAGAGCTTCCCGCTGACTTCATCTTGTAAAGAAGGTGCTGCAATAATTACATTTACAGCTTTCATTGTCAAATCTTGTTGGTCACACCAACTTTCTTAGGCATCTCAGTGCCAAAAGAGAGTTGAGCAGAAGTCCGAGTACCCAGTGCTTTTCCAAGTTGTCTCAGACCACCTCTAATGCACACAATCCCTGCCTTTGAAGCTGTAAGGAAGGGCTTGAAATGGACTATGAATGCAACACCATTCTTCCTCAATTTTTCATTCCTGGAATAGTAAATCATACGATTCAAATTGATTCACTATTAGCACGTATGATTTAAAACGGCGAATGCTAGTCCATTTCACCTTGCTAATGCCTAGTATTCCAATCTTTAGGTGTTCTATTTAATTTTTTACAATGTCCAATTTTCATATATTAATACTTAGTACTTTCCAATTATTAGTAGGTGTTTGAAGCTGTTTTTCTTCATTTTTTAGTATCTTCCAGTTTGAAGATTCTACCTCCAGTGCTATATCTAACTATCTAACTGTTCTCTGTGTTCATAGGGTTTTCAAAGGCTTGCTATTTCAGAAGTGGCTGATTAATCCTTCTTCCTAGCCTGCCTGAATGTGAGAATTCTACTTTAGTACAATATCTGATAAACAAGTGCTGTGCCCATAATAGCAGATAATAAACAAACAAACATATACATATCTAAGCTAATAAGTGCAGCAACATGCTGATCACTCCCTCAATACAAGAAATTGACAGGGAGCTCTGGTGGCCTAGTGGCAAGACACTGCACTGCAATCCCAAATGTGTGTTGTTCGAATATACCAGATACTCCGCCTGAGGGGGAAAATCACCTCCTGTGCCAGTCAGATTCGACTTAACGCTTAATGGTAAACACACACACACACACACACACACACACACACACACACACTCTCTCTATATATATATATATACATTTATCAAAGTTCATCGAGGTTTCTGGGGACATGTTCGTTCTTTAGGAAGTGAATGCTATTCCTGTATATAGGCATTTCACACCTGAAAGAACTACAAAACAAATCCAAGCCTCAAATAGCAATACTGAGAGAGGCTATGGATAAAATCTTTAGGGAGCATCAAAAGAGGATGAAGGGAATACAGAGTCACTATACCAAAAAGACTTGAGGACAATTAAATATTTTGAGAAGTAGCATATGAACAACATGAACCAATGCTAATGAAAGAAGAAGTTCACACTACACTAGAGGCATTGACAAAAAGTAAGGCTGCAGGAATCAATGGGATATCAATGATGTGTTTCAACTAACAGATACAGACCTGGATGTGCTCACCACTCTGTGCTAGGAAATTTAGGAAATTTCCAACAGACTGGAAAAGATCTATATTTGTTCTCATTCCCAAGAGAGGTGATCCAACAAAATACGGGAATTAGTAAACAATATCAGTAATAAGGATGACAGAAGACGAATCAATGTCTTTCAGTTGTGGTGTTAGAGAACATAAATATCACTGCCAAAAGAACAGAACAGATGTCTTTGAGAAGGTGCAGCCCAAATGCTTCTTTGAGGCAAAGATGGCAAAATTTCATGTCACATATTTTGGGCATGTTGGTAGAAAGGGTTATTCCTTGGAAAAGGACATTAATGTAAAGAAAAATAGAGGGCCAACGAAACAGATGATCCTCAATGAAATGCTTTGACACAGCAACTCAGCAATGAGTTTAAGTATGTTGAAGATGATGAGATTGGTACAGGAGAAGGCAAAGTTCAGATATGTTCAGATTGCTATGAGTCATACTCGATTTAATGACACGTAACAACAACAAGCTGGTTTGGTAGCAGTGATTTCAAGCTACACTTTCTCTAAAGGTCAAACTACATAACTCCTTTGATGCTTAGAAAGAAATTCAAATGTTTCTGAGCCTTTGTCAAGAATCAGAATGCATTAAGCTTGCAGACTTAATTAATGTCTTCAGCCTTTCACATGCCAACTGCTTCAGATTTTAAATTCAAGTTGCAACATCACCTCTCTCTAAAGACAAATAATCCTAAACTTTAGATGTGAGTCTTCAATACCCGTGTTCATCCTGCCACATGACCTCACAGTCATTCGGATAAAGAATGGTGAACTGACCTAGTTAAAAACAAAGATATTTTCTCACTGGTAATTTGTCACTGGGATTCAGGATTTTTTTTGTCTCAATGATTTAGTGAGATAAATTTAGAAGCCATAGAAAGGCACACGTATGAAGCATGAAAAAAACAATAAAAATTGAATCTTGGATATTTTATGTATTATGTCATGAGAGCCTGAATCTTAGTTAAATCTACTGTTGCATATGCTTTCTTATGAAACACTCTATCAAAAAAAAGGGGGGGGGGTCAGCAAATTCCCAATTGAATCTCTAATGACTGTCAGGAGAAAGAACTTCTCATTACTGCTGAGTATGGGAGGGAATTATGGCTCTGCTTTTGGTCTGCACTGACACATCGCTAGAAAGTTTGAGAGTGCCTGGTAATTCCACCAGAATCAGTTGCTCTTATCTCTATTGGGTAGTGGTGAAACAAACCCCCAAATTTCCACTGTTGATGTTGTTGTTGTGTGTGAACCAACTCTTAGCTGACCCTCCAGCAGATTTGCAGAGGCAGCAAATGGCAGCAAATGGCATGGAAGGAGATTGCCTATCCTTCTTCCAAGGAGCAGCTGATGGATTCGAACAGCATGCCTTTGGCACTGCAGCATAGCATCTTAGGCTACCAGGGTTCCCTCAGCTTTCCACTAGTCCTGTTATAAAATGCCAACTGAGAAAAGTAGGGGTATCCTGTTACTGCTAGGTATTGGTCAAAGTCCAGAACTTCCATGTGATCGCTCCTACTCGATGAATGTGGACATGGCTTTGTTACCACCAGCTGAAAAGAATTTAAACATCTTTGCTTCCTACTAGGTTTTCTCTTATACCATTCCAATGAAGGGTTTCTGATGCCTCTTGATAACCTAGCCAGTGTGAAAATCTAGGCTCTCCACTAGATCTTTAATAGTGAGGTGCAAGCTTTGCTTATACTTTCTTTTTAAAGTAACTTAATTGTTTTTCATGCGATAATGTGTTTATATTGTTTCATACAATCTTTCATTTGCATTGAACAGAGGACCAGAGGGAGAGGGGGAGACAGGTCATTGTGCAAACAGTGAATGAATATTTGCTATGTTTTTTCTGCATAGTATGAATGAGTACAGCAGATATTGTCTAAAAGTGTTCTGTCTTTTAGGTTGTTGCTTTTCTCTAATGAAATCAGACTTTTTTTTAAAGGATAAAGGGCTTGTTTTACCTGTGACCACTGGCATTTCACAGTTACTGGATTCTGCAGCTTCAAGTCTAAATTATATGAAACAACAGTCACACTTAGAGGACTCGCATTTGGTTTTGAAGTCCTTTGCTAGTTAGCATTATTCTCTTTAGCTTTAACTGTCTAATGTATGTTTATTGTTGTTGAATTAACTTCTGAGTTAACTCCAAGTCATATTGTTATTATCGGATGTCATTGAGTCATCTCCAACACATAGTGACCCTATGTACATTAGAACAAAATCTTGCCCTATCTTGCATAGTCCTCCAATCTCTGCTGGGCTTGAGCTCGTTGTTGAAACCACTGTGTCAATTTGTCTTGGTTGAGGATCTCCCTCATCTTCGCTACTTTAGGAATAGTATTAGTGGCCTAGTGAAAAGTAGTTGCACTGTCAATTCTAAAGCATACAATTTGAATCCACCAGCTGCTTCACAAGAGAAAGATGGGAAAGAGTACACTCTGTGTTCTAAAGTGTCAGGAAATCTGCTGGAGGATCAGCTATGAGTCAGTTTGGACTTGAGGGCACACAACAGCGACTACTTTACCAAGGACGTGCTGGTGGCCTAGTGATTAAGAGTTATGCTTCCAATTCAAAGCATATCTTTCCAATCCACCACTTGTTCCACAGGAGAAAGATGGACAATCTCTTCCCATTCAATTTAGAGCCTCTGAAAACATGCTGAAGGGTCAGCTATGAGTTGGTTGTAACTCAGTGGCATGTTATGAAGAATGTTGTCTTTCTCCAGGGACTGGCTCCTCTTGGTATGTAAGACAAAATCTATCCTCACTTTTTTTTTTTAAATCCAAAGAGCAGCATGTTTATTTTGGGATCCAGGGGAGAGCCCCAATTTTCTTTTGACTCATCATCACCATTAATACAATGATGATGGAACCTGGGCAGGTTGTGGCCTTGTGATCCCTGGCTCTTAGCCCTGTGTTCTCCTTAGCCTCAAGGCAGGCAGTCTGTGTCAGAGGTAGAGAGGGCACCTCCAGAGGGTACCAGAGCTGTGTACAGGTGCATAGGCCAGGAGCAGGAAGTGCAGGAGACAAATGGGTGCATGTCTGTGAATCCAGCTGGGGCTTCACTTGTTGCCTGCCATGATCTTGAGGTACTGCAGAGCACGACGAGCAGCTTCACTACGGGCAGCCTCCCGGGTAGCTGCAGAGCCATGACACACGGTAGCTGGCTGTGTGGACAGTTCTACCAGGCACTGGCAGAGCCCACTCAGGCTTAACTCCTCTGGAGGCCAAGAAAGGAAGGAAGGAGGCAATATTGGGTTTATTTACATCCTTTTCATCACCTCCTAACTCCCCATGCTTGTTTTGATGTGGTCCCCACCCCCAAACCCCCAATCAGCCATACCAATATCTAGATAGCTGACATGGAAGGCCTGCTCCTCAGAGAGCTCACTAAGGACACTGCAGCAAGCAGGGCCCAGGGCACCAAGGGATCCCAAGGAACAGCTTCGAAGGGACAGGATCTTCTCTCCCACAGAATTTCGTAGGGAATCCCAGGCGCAGCCTGGGCCCCGGTTCCGAAGTCCGTCCAGGCGGGAGCTCACTCCAATGGAGAAGTGATCATCATCAGGCTCCGCCTCATTCCCATCTTGGGCATCCAGAGGCACTGTGTGCACTCGAAGCAGCATCTTGGCTGCTGCATTACCCTTTGCCAGATTTTTTGATGTGCCACTGCCAATCTCAATGAAACGTTCCACTCTGCAGGTCATGGTAAACTCTTTACGGTGGGCTGGCCCGCACTCCTGGGTCACTGTGTACTCAGGCAGTCGCCAGCCTTTCTGCACCACCAACTCTTGCAGAGCACCGACAGGATTACACTCAGACTGCTGAGGGGAAACAGGGGACTGCACCTCCATGGGGGAGGGGGGCTCCTGGCTGGGACAGCAGACAGGAGTAGCAGCGGGTGCAGCAGTAAAAACTGGAATGTCTTCAGGCAATGAAGAGTCTAGGGGAGAAAAAGAACTGCTGTCTTCCAGGACCGGCTCCAGCATGTTCCCCCCTTTGAGGTGCTTGAGGGCCACCTCAGCTGCCTTGTGCTTGGCTGCCTTCTTGATGGGGCCCTGACCAGTGCAGCTGGTGTTGCCAACGGTGACCCAGAAGGTGAAATTAGGCTGGTGGGCTTGGCCCTCGGCTTTGAGAAGATCGTACAAGGGCGTCTTCCCTATTCTGGTGCCATACTCCTGCAGAAGGCTGATCGGGGTCTTGCCCGGGTTGGCGGCCAGCATTTGCTCTATACTGGGCAGCCCACAGCCCGTAGTAGTGCCGGAGCCCTGCTCCTCTTCACTCATTCCCTCCTCCGTTCCTGCGGGCACCACAGAGACTGCAACGCCCACGAGCCCCAATACACTACCGACGAGCTAGGGCCGGGGCCAAGCCCGGAGTCGTGGTTGATCTGTCCTCACTTTTAAGGAGCATCCCGGTTGTACTTTTTTTTTGTTTTGGCTATCCATGGTAAAAGCAATACTCTTCATCAACACCACTATTCAAAGGAATCAATCTTCACTATCCTTATTATAAATCTTATATATAACAGAATAAAACAGTGAGAGGTCCTGACCTTCTCCGTGATCATAAATATGTTCAAGTCCATTGCTTCAGTCACTATATGAATCCATCCTGAACCCTCTACTTTATCAAATACACCCCTCTCCAGCAACTGATTTTTCTTGGAGATGTGCCCAAAGTAAGATGATTGAACAATGTTCATTTAGGTTCCATAGGTTTCTTCAATGACTAATTTTTGGAGTTGGACCATCAGTTCAATCTTTGTAGTGCCGCATAATCTGGAAACCACTGAAACCAATTCATCATTGGTGAACCAGCTGGAATTTAAAATTGGTGTGGCATAGTTTTCAGCATCACAGCAACATGCATACCACCAAAGTATTACAAACTGACAAATAATAGAGATTTATACATACACACACACACACACACACACACACACACACACACACACATACACACACAGTTTCAGAGATTTTAGTTGTACTTCATTAGAGGGAAGAATAAGAAAAAGAAAACATAAGGACTTTTCATTTCCTCCAGTATCTCTGGTTTCATTTATTGTAAAAGTCAAAAAGACTTGGGGCTCTATACTTCTTTATTCTAGAGGAATTTAAGTTTCAGTATGCTTCACAGGCACCTCTGAGGTTTTTTCTGCTGTTTGCCTCCTGCCTGTGGAAACAGAGCTCAGCCTAACACAGTTAAGATGATGAGATAGAGGTGCTCAGCACTGTAGGCAGATATTTCTTCATGTCAGTCAGTGTCCCTGTCCCACACAATGGGATCAAGACCCTCTAAGCATTATCTCCCATGTTGTTGTTGCTGTTGTTGTTGTGATGGGCCATCAAGTCACTTACGACTCATAGAAAGCCTATGTACAAGAGCCCTAAATGCCATTCTATCCTGTGCCAACCTAGCCTTCTCAAACGCACTCATTCCCGCCACTCCAGTCACAGAATCGATCCAGCTCATTGAGGGTCTTCCTTTTCTGCGCCGTCCCTCCACTCTCTCAAACATGATGTCCCTCTAAGAACTGGTCCCGCCTTGCAACATGCCCAAAGTATGTCAGACAAAGCTTCAGAATCCTTGACTCCAACAAGCACTCTGGCTTCACTCTCTCCAGGACAAACCTGTTTGTTCTCCTAGCAGTCCATGGTATATTCAACACTCTTCTCCAGCAGCACAGCTCAAAGGCATCAATTCTCCTTCTATTATCCCTAGTCACTGTCCAACTCTCCGATGCATAGCACGTGAATGTGAAGACTATAGCCTGAATCAGGTGCACCTTATTCTCCAGCCTGATGTCGTTGCTCTTCAGCACTCGTGAGAGGTCCCTCACAGCTGACTCCATTGCAATTTGTCTCCTGGTTTTCTGGCTGCTGCTACCAAGAGTGTTGCCTGTAGAACCAAGTAAACGAAAACTGTTAACTATCTCAATCTCTTCACCATCCATACTGATGCTGCCAATTGGCCCAGTGGTGAGAATCGTTGTTTTCCTGATGTTGAGCCTCAATCCATATAGGAGGCTGCAGTCCTTGACCTTCTGCAACAAGTGTTTTAGGTCTTTCTCAGTTTCAGCAAGCAGGGTTCTGTCATCCCCATAAAGCAGGTTGTGATGACTCTTCCACCGATCCTGATGCCACATTTCTTCTCATACAGCCCAGCATCTCAGATGATCTGTTCTCCATACAGGCTGAAAATGTATGGAGACAGAATACATCCCTGATGAACGCCCTTCTTGATTTTGAACCATGTAGTGTCTCCTTGCTCTTTTCTGACGACTGCCTCTTGGTCCAAGTATAGGTTTCACATTAGCACAATCAAATGTTCTGGGATTCCCATTCTTCTCAGAGTCAGCCACAGCTTATTGGGATCCACAATCAAAAGCCTTTGCATAGTCAACGAAGCACAGATAGACATTCTTCTAGTATTCTTTGCTTTATGCCAAGATCCATCTAACATTAGTGATAATATCGCTAGTACTACAACCTCTTCTAAATCCAGCCTGTACATCTGACAGCTCTCTGTTGACATATTGCTCCAAAAATTTTTGGATAATTTTCAGCAGAATCTTGCTTCCATGTGATATTAATGATATTGTTTGATAATTTCCACACTCTGTTGGGTCACCTATCTTTGGAATGGGAACAAATATCGATCTCTTCCAGTCAGTTGGCCAGCTGGCTGTCCTCCAGATTTCTTGGCACAACCTAGTGAGCACATCCAGAGCAGTCTCTGTTGAAATATGTCAATTGGAATGCCGTCAACTCCTGGAGCCTTGTTTTTTGCCAATTCCTTCATAGCAACTTGAAATTCCTCCTTCATCACCATAAGTTCTTGCTCATATGTTATTTCATGAAATTCCTCTCTGTCAGCCAATTCCTTCTGTTACAGTCTCCCATAGTCTTCTTGTACGATAGTGTCAAGAATTGTTACTTAAATGATTGCTATAAAATTTGTAAAAAAAATACACAGCTTGAGAGTTTTTGCTTTAAAAATTATATTCTCTTTATATCATAAACTTATTGACCAAGAGCCAAATGCTTCAATTAAATGAAGCTAAGAATCAAACTTAATATGCATAAGAAAAAATCCTGGTTTTGCCTCACTATTCATCTCCCTCTTATATATTCAATAGTTGCATTTGTTCTGCAGTGACTACTTGCACTAAAATAAATGACTGAAGAGTGTCTTGATAACTTACACAGATCACAGTTTGCTCCTAATAAAATGTTAACTGCTTTTTAAATATCATTGAATAAATCTACTGATTCTTGGAAGATTTCTTTGTAATGCTTTCACTTATGTAAAATATATTCAATATACTGTCTAGTTTCAGTTACTGTAATGCTGGAAGTGGTACCTGGTTATGAAAGTGTCTTTTCATTGGGACAGATGACACCCCCCAAAAAATGGATATTCAGTGATATATATTATCTGGTTTAAAAATTGTACTCAGTAAACAAGTTTTGCTTCATCAGTGATGCAGGACTAAAAACCAAAACCAAAACAGTCCAATGACAAACAAAACCTGTGACTTCAGCTTCACCCTGGGAATTAATTCCCTCTGTATTCTATTTTTTTAAAATCAGAGATGATTATTAGCACGCAAAATGTTACCAAAAGCAAAATAAATGTAATATCAAAGCTGATGTCTTGGTGGTCTGAATCTTCTTGATATCTAGAGTTCCTTCTTACTTGATTCACTTTGTAGGACGGGGAAAGAAAGAAAAGAAAAGAAAGGAAAGGAAAAGAAAAGAGAGAGAAAGAATCAGAGAAAGAGAGAGAGAGAAAAAGAAAGAGAGAGAGAAAGAGCGAGAGAGAAAGAAAGAGAGAGAGAAAGAGAGAAAGAAAGAAAGAAAGAAAGAAAGAAAGAAAGAAAGAAAGAAAGAAAGAAAGAGAGAAAGAGAGAAAGAAAGAAAGACTCTATCTTTTCCAGAAAATTGCTGCTTGGAAATGTGAGCTGGCTTTTTAATTCATATCTGCACATGACTTACAGTTCTTCAAAACAAAAAATAAAAGAGTAGGCCTGACCCTGGCGGAGATGGATTGACTCTGACTTGGGTAATGGGCCTAGGTGTGTCAGAAACAATGTGATTGGTTCAAGATAGAGCAGGGTTCAGAGGTGTTGTACATAGGGTCACTATGAGACACAGACGACTCGATGGTGCCTAATAACAACAACAACAAGAATAACAACAGCAATTTGTAAACAAATAAAACATTTACAAGTGATTTTTAATAGCAGAAAACAATAATGAATATTTTATTAAGCAAAGCTCTTCTCCTAGATTAAACCATAGAACTTCAAGAATGGATGTATCTAGTAGTTAACGAAGAGTTCTGGTGGCATAGTCCATAGGGACCTGGCATTGCTAAACCAAAGGTTGCAACTCTCTCTAGTGGTTTCAAATCCACCAGCAGCTCTACCTGGCACATGAAGAAATTGAAAATACTGTTCTTGAGACCACATATTTTAAAGGTGGACAGTCTCCTCTCATAAATATTCATAGATTCAGAAACCCCTAGAAAGTTTCCTATGTGTTAGAATCAACTGTAGGCATGGGGTGGTTATGGATACATTACTAGTTTCTTTGGAGTCCACTAGGACTCATGGAAACATCTATAAAAAACAGATCAAAACCTTGTCCTATCTTGCACCGTCTTCATGGTCTTCACCATGCTGAAGCCCATTGTCACAGTCATAGGTTCTCTCCCTCACTTTTTATTACTTTTCCCAGCATGGCCTTACCTCCTGACAACATCCCCAGTGTACATGAGATGAAGTTTAGTCTTCCTATTTACATGTTTTAAAAGATATTTTTAAAAGTAAACAGATTATAAGTGTAAAGCTCAATAAGTTTTTACATGAACAGACACCTATGAAAACAAAAATGAAATCAAGATATAGAACATACCCAGAGGTAAGGATTAGGTGATATTCTGGTGACTTACTCTGCATAATTTCTCTAAAAGAAGTGCAGAAAAACTGACTGAAACACATAATTATGACACATTGAAAAATCTGAGCACCTTAAAAGAGGATATGTTATCATTATTATGAGTCATAGAGTAGGGTGTTACTTGTAGCTGACCCTTTAGCAAGTTTATGAGGCTATAAATCTTGTGGGAGGAGATTGCTCATCTTTTTCCTGTGGAGAATCTGGTGGATTTGAACCACCTACCATCGGGTTGGCAGTGCAGCTCCTTACCACTAGGGAACCGAAGCTCTCTAAGAGAAGATATATTGTTAAGTGCTATCGAGTCATCAGCGACTCATAGCTACCCCATGTACAACAGCGCTAAACCCTGCTCTATCCTGTGCCAGTCTCACTGTCTCTGACACATCTGCCCTGATTACTCCAGTCACTAAATCAATCCACCTCATAAAGGGTCTTCTTCTCCTTCGCTCTCCCTCCACCCTACCAAACATGATGTCCTCCAAGGATTGGTCCCTCCTTGCAACATGCCCAAAGTATGTCAGACAAAGCTTCAGAATCCTTGCCTCCAAGGAGCAGCCTGGTTTAACCCTCTCTAGGATGAACCTGTTTCTTTTCTTAGCAATTTATGATATATTCAATACTCTTCTCCAACACCACAGCTCAAAGGCATCAATTCTCCTTCTATCCTCCCTAGTCATTGTCCAGCTCTCTGATCCATGGCAAGTGATTACAAAGACCATGGTTTGTATCAGGTGTACATTAGTCTCCAGAGTGACACCATTGCTCTTCAGTTCTTTGGAGAAGTCCCCAACAGCAGAATTTCCCATCACATTATGTCTTTTAATTTGTTGGCTGCTGGTGCCAAGAGTGTTGCCTGTGGAGCCAAGCATACTAAAGCTGTGTACAATCTCAATCTCTTCACCATCCATCCTGATGCTGCCAACTGGCCCAGAGGTGAAAATCTTTGTCTTCTTGATATTGAGCCTCAATCCATATTGAAGGCTTCAATCCTTGACCTTCTGTAGCAAGCGCTTCAGGTCCTGATCTGTTTCAGCAAGCAAGGGATGTGTCATCTGTATAATTCAGATTGTGGATGAATCTTCCTCCAATCCTGATGCCATACAGCCCAGCCTCCCAGATAATCTGTTCTGTAAGTAGGTTGAAAAGGTATGAAAATAGGACCCATCCCTGGTGTATACCCTTCCCAATTTTGAACCGTGCAGTGTTTCTTTTCTCTGTTCTGATGACTTCCTCCTGGTCCAAGTATAGGTTTCACGTTTGTACAATCAAGAGTTCTGGGATTCCCATTCTTCTCAGAGTCAGCCACAGTTTCTTGTGAGCTACACAGTCAAATGCCTTTGCATAGTCAATGAAACACAGATAGACATTCCTCTGGTACTCCCTGCTTTCAGCCAAGATTCATCTAACATTAGCTACAATATTCCTATTACAATGACCCCTTCTAAACCCAGACTGCACTTCTGGCAGTTCTCTTTTGATGTGTTGTTCCAGTCATTTTTGGATAATCTTCAGCAGAAGCTTGCTTGCATGTGCTACCAATGATATTGTTTGATAATTTCCATACTCTGCTGGGTCACCCTTCTTTGGAATGGGAACAAATATAGATCTTTTAGGTCAGTTGACCAAGTGGTTGCCCTCCGTATTTCTTGACACAACATGGTGAGTGCATGAAGGGCAATATCTTTTTGTTAAAATATGTCAATTGGTATGCCATCTATTCCTAGAGCCTTATTTTTTGCCAATTCTTTCAAAACAGCTTGAAGTTCTTCCTTCATCACCATAGGCTCTTGTTCATATGTTGTTTCATGAAATTCTTCTGAGTCTAACAATTCCTTTCGGTACAGTGACTCTGTGTACTCTTTCCATCTTCTTTTAATACTTCCTGGATCATTTTATACTCTCATCCTTAAGTATAGCAACTTGAAGTTTAATTTTTTTTGTTATTGTTTTTGTTAGGTCCCTTCAAGTTGACTATAATTCATGGCAACCCTATCAACTAGATATCAGAACCTGGCTGTATCCTGTGCCATCCTCAGAATCTCTGATATACTTGAGCCTGCTGTTGCAATCACTGTGTTAGTCCTTCTCATTAAGGATCATCTTCTCTTTCCCTGATCCTCCACAATATTAACATGACTTTTTCCAAGGATGAGCCTCTCCTGAAAACATGGCCAATGTAAGTGAAATAAAGTTTCATTATTCTTACCTCTAAGGAGGACCTTCTTTGAAATGGTATAGATTTGAGAAATATGAAATCTAAATTTCAGTTCAGGATTAACTGGTTTTGTGATCTTGGATAAACCACTGACATCTGAATTGGGTTATTGTGAATA
The DNA here is from genome assembly GCF_000299155.1 of Elephantulus edwardii. NCBI lineage: Eukaryota > Metazoa > Chordata > Mammalia > Macroscelidea > Macroscelididae > Elephantulus > Elephantulus edwardii. The sequence goes on along the minus strand of NW_006399766.1, from coordinate 1,460,492 downwards.
ACCATCTGGGGATCATTCTAGTTCAGTTTTCTGAATGTAACTCACAAAGGAAAATATCTCTGAGAAACTGCTCTCCAGAGCTTGGAAAATTGGATGACTTACAGTGCAGTGAGTTAGTTAATATATTCCTTCTGCAATAGTCCTTCATTTTCTATTATGCTGTAATTATAAACCTCTACGCCTTTAGTTATAATCCCATTTTGAGTGTTTTTACCTTTATATTAATAAAGTAGGATTATGGTGGGATGTTTCTTAAGTCATCGCCTCACTTAGAGAAGGTAAGTCCAGTCACCACCTTTATTACCTTTGTTCAAGAGACAGCGAGGAGCAGAAATGGAGAAAAGGTTACAGCAATGGCAGTAGAACAAAAAGATTGGCACAAAACATGGTACTTTGATTCACAGCCCATAGCTTGAGAAAGTTGTTCCAGGAGGGCAACTTTCTGGAGGAAACGTTTAACTTTGAGCACTTGGCAAGTTTTGCCCACTAATGGCACTAGTATTGAGTGCTTTGGGGCCAAACATTTTTGTCAGAACAGGGAGTCTCTGGACATTTACCTGCAGAGCTAAAAGAAAAGCTGCACTGCAATACCAAAGGCATGTGGTCTACCACGGGAGAAGGATGGACAATCTTTTCCCATGAAATTAACTGCCTCTGAAAACCCACTGGAGGGTCAGCCATTAGTTGGCTCTGACTCTACAATAAACAACAACAGGGCAAGGGTCAAGCCAAGAGGCTTAGGGGTTAAAGGCAAGAGAGAGACTTATCTGAAGGCATGGCTGAGAAGAGGCTGTCCTGACTGTAGTTATATATCTAATCCAGAACTTTAACCTGTCATTTTACTAATGAATCCTATTATCATGAGTGTTTTCTGTGAGTTCTGTATGACTACTGTAATGAATCCCTTCCTTAATTCAACAGAGAAATAAAGACTGTTGTGAGAGGGGTAGTTGATGTCCGAAATGATGGAAAACTTGAAAGATGGGCACAGCTAATGTGTGCCTCAAAGAAATCAGTCTTGGGGTGATGCTGATGGTTATCCTCTCTCCTCCTTGTGAAGCCAGACACCACCATGGTTTTTTTTTGCACTAACTATATGCTAAATGTGGCCCCATGGTACACAGCAACAACAACAACATACTGCTAAAAATGAGAGTGCTGAATTGGCAGCAGTGCTGGACTGAGAGCCACGGAAAGAGAGCCACAGTGAGTGAGCAGAACAGCTGGAATTTGAATGAGGTGCTTTATGGGGGTCACAGATGTTTGGACCAAATAGGATCCCTTAAGATAAAGCAGAATGCTGTGAGACATCTGGAGCTCAAGTGAGTCAGCAGATCCAGATCTCGAAGGGAAAACCAAGGCTTCCTGGTTTGCTATTTAGGTTTGGCTCTTGAGCACCCTGTGAGTAACAGGGCATGCCCCAACCCTGTGTGTCTAGGTGAGTGCCTGCCTTGCACGCATACCCATCGTGCACACATGCCCACCCTATGTGCTTCTTTACACTCTGTCTTGTATCTCCTCATGTCCAGTCAATTAACTGCTTTTAGTCCAGAGTGCGTTTGGCTAGCCTGGCTGTAAGAGCTGTCAGACAGAAGATGCTTCTTTCACAGGCCTTCTCTCCCCTGAACAGAAACAAATATACCCTTGGATCACAAGGCCAGAGAGAAACACAGGAAGGGTACCTGCCCAAACCACTTCTGGATCAGTTACTTCAGATTACGAACCTATTATCGCCTCAGACACAAAAAACTCTACCACAGCAATGTCACATATGAAGCAGGCTATCTCATACCCTATACAAACCCAAAGCAAGATGTCATCCCAAAAAAGTAACATGATATCAGTGGATTTACTGAACACAGAAAGTCTGATGGAACTTGCTGACACAAATTAAAAAAAAAAAACACAAAACACGATGAGTGAATATTTTCAATGGGTGAAAGACAAACTTGAAGAATTACACAATACTAAAGACAAAAAGCAGGAGGGTCTTAAAAAAAATAATCCAAAGAATGCAGATAAACCAAACAAGGCATTAGAGACTCTGCAAAAGCAAGAAACTATATTCTAAAATATGAGGGTTAATGTTTCAGATGCTGTCAAAATGATGGAAGGACACAGGAACAGAGTTGAAGAAATGGAATACAGAACTAGTGAAATGGAAGAAAAAATTGTCACCACTGATCTGCTAAAAAAAATCAGAATGAAAAAGAAGAAAATCTAAGAATAATGTGGGACACCATCAAGAGAAATAACATGCACATAATTGGAATCCTACAAAAGGAAGAAGCAAGTAAAGGCACCAAAAAAGTTGTGGAAGAATTACTAGAAGAAAACTTCCCAGGAATAATGAAGAATTAGAGAAGATGTTCAAGAGGCTGAGCTAACACCACATAGAAAAGATCCCAGAAGATAAACAACAAAATAACAACAACAACAAAAAAAATATACACACACACACACACACACATTGATAATAATGGGTGACTGGAATGCAAAAGTCGGGAACAAAGAAGAAGATTCAGTAGTGGGAAAACATGGACTCGGTGACAGAAATGGAACGGGAGAGAGAATGATCGAATTTTGCACAATCAATGACTTATTC
>NW_006399766.1:1454192-1456229 GCF_000299155.1 Elephantulus edwardii | reverse complement strand
TCTGCTGTTAGGGACCTCTCCAAAGTACTGAAGAGCAATGGTGCCTCTCTGGAGACTAAGGTGCGTCTGATACAGGCTATGTTCACTTGTTATGCATCAGAGAGTTGGACAATGACCAAGGAAGATAGAAGGAGAATTGATGCCTTTGAGCTGTGGTGCTGGAGAAGAGTATTGAGAAAACCATGGACTGCTAAAAAAGCAAACAGATTTGTCCTGGAAAGGGTTAAACCGGGTGGCTCCTTGGAGGCAAGGATTCTGAGGCAGATTGGATTAAGAAAACAAAATTTATCAATATGCTGTCTACAACAGACACACCTCAAAAGTGAAGATAAAGAAATACTAAAAATTCAAGGGTGGGGAAAAAATATACCAAGCAAATGGGAACCAGAAAAAAAGCAGGAGGAGCAATATTAATCTTTGATAAAATAAATTTCATCGCAAAACCCATCACAAACAACAAGGAAGGGCATTACATAATGATTAACGGGTAACTAGAACAAGAGGACATAACAATAATAAAAATCTATGCACGAAATGGTAGAGCTACAAAATATAAAAACAAACATTAGCAAAACTGGAAAAGGAAATAGACAACACACTATTGTAGTTGGAGACTTCAATACACCACTCTCAAGAAAAGATAAAAGTACCAGAAGCTCAACAAAGATGCTGAAGAATTAAACCACACAATAAACCAACTTGATCTCCTAGATATTTATAGGCTAATGCACCCCCCAAAAAGCACAGTATACCTTGCTCTCAAATGTGCATGGAATGTTCTCAAGAATACATCACATTTTAAGGCACAAGGTAAGCATCAATAAATTTAAAAACATAGAAATAATACAAATGAACTTATCAGACCAAAATACTACAAAATTAGAAATTAATAACAAGAGGATAAAGGAGAAGAAAAATCATATCTTTGGAAGTTGAATAGCACCTTGCTTGAACATGAGGGGGTACTAGAAGGGAAAAAAATGAAATTAAAAGTTTATTGAAACAAATGACAATGAAAATATAACTCACCAAAACCTCTGGGAAACAGCCAAAGCAGTAAACAGAGGTCAATTTATATCAATAAGCAAACACATCAAAAGGCAGGAAAAAATTACCATTGACTCTCTAACCCAAAATCTCCAACAGATAGATAAAGAACAGCAAGAAAACCTGACATCCTTTATAAAAATTAAAAGTCTAAAAGTTAGGGCAGAAATAAATGAAATTGGAAACAGAAAAACAATTGAAACCATCAATAAAACTAAGAGTTGTTTCTTTGTAAAGGGCAATAAAATTGACAAACCACTAGCAAAACTAACACAGGAAAAAAAAACACAAATAATCTAAATAAAAGATGAAATAAGCAATGTAACAACAGAACCAACTAAAATAAAAAGCCTAACAATGGAATATTATGAAAAACTATACTCAAGGAAAGAGGAAAAGCTAGAGAAAATGGACAAAAACTTAGAAATTCACAGCCTACCTAAAATGCCACAAACTGAAATAGATCGCCTGAACAGGCTCATTGCAAAAGAAGAATTGAAAAGGTAATAAAACAACTTGAAGCTAAAATAAAGCACTGGACAAGATGGTTTTACAAGGGAATTTTTTCAAAAGTTCAGAGAACTGTCACCAATTCTACATAAACTATTTCCGAAAGTGGAAAAAGATGGAATTCTCCCAAATTCATTCTATAATGCAAACATATCCTTGATCCAAAGCCAGGAAAGGACACCACCAAGATAAAAAAAAAAAAAAAGAAAACCAACAAACCTATAGGCCAGTATCTCTTATGAACATAGATGCAAAAATCCTGAATAAAATACTGGCCAACAGAATTCAACGATCCATCAAAGAAATAATTCACCATGACCAAGTGGGATTCATAACAGGTATGCAAGGATGGTTTAACATAAGAAAAACAATTAATGTAATTCATCACATTAACAAAGCAAAGAACAAGAACCACGTGATTCTATCAATTGATGTAGGAAAGGCCTTTGACAAAATCCAACAGCCTTTCCTGATTAAAAC
>NW_006399766.1:1450313-1454092 GCF_000299155.1 Elephantulus edwardii | reverse complement strand
TGTTCTCAATGGAGAGAGGTTAAAGGCATTCCCTTTGAGAACAGGAACTACGCAAGGATGCCCACTATCACCTCTCTTATTCAATATTGTATTGGAAATATTAGCGATAGCCATAAGAAAAGAGAAGGACAAAAGAGGTATCCAAATTGGTAGAAAGGAGGTAAAATTATCTCTCTGTGCAGATGATAGGATAGTATACTTAGAAAACCCTAAAGACGCAGCAAAAAAACTATTGGACATATTTGACAGGATACAAGATCAACATACAAAAATCAGTTGGAATTCTCTACAGTGCCAAAGAGAATACAGAGCTGGAGCTAAGAAAACAATCACTTTCACAATACCTAATCACAAGTTTAAATACTTTGGAGTAAATCTAACCAGAAGCACAAAGGAAATTTCAAAGACAATTACAAAGCATTACTACAAGAAACAAAAAGAGACCTGGAGAAGTGGAAGTATATCCCTTGCTCATGGATAGGAATACTCAATATTGTGAAAATGGCAACACTACCTAAGGCAATTTACACGCTCAATGCAATCCCAATGCAAATACCAATCCCATTCTTCAACGAGATGGAAAAGACAGTCACCAGTTCCATTTGGAATGGAAAGAAGCCCCGAATAAGCAAAGCACTCCTTAAAAATAGCAAAAAGGTAGGAGGCATCTCATTCCCTGATTTCAAATTCTACTACACTGCCGTGGTGGTTAAGACAGTATGGTACTGGTACAATGACAGACACATACATAAATGTAATAGAATTGAGAACACGGAAATCAGCCCATCTACCTATGGTTAACTGATTTTTGACAAGGAGGTAAAATCAGTTAAGTGGGGAAACGGCTGCCTTTTTAACAAATAGTGTTGGAAAATTGGAAAACTATCCGCAGAAAACTCAAGCAAGATCCACACCTCACTCCATACACAAAAACCAACTCTATGTGGATTATGGACCTAGGACTGAAACCAAGGACTATAAACGTCACTAAAGAGAAGCTTGGAAGAACTCCAAAAGTCCTAATTAAAAACAAACAGTCTTCCAAGTATCCTGAACAATCTACAACCAGGAAAAGAGAAAATAGATTAATGGGACCTTCTAAAAATCAAATCCCTATGCACATCCAAAAATTTCTCCAACAGGGTAAAAAGGGAAGCCACAGCCTAGGGAAAATATTTGGTAATGACACGTCAGATAAGGCACTTATATGTAGAATTTCTAAAACACTCAAGCACCACAACTAGATAAAGGTAAACAATCCAGTTGAAAAATGGGCACAGTATATGAACAGACATTTCAGAAAGAAGACATTCAGATGGCAAACAAGCACATGAAGAAATGTTCATAATCCCTAGCTCTAAGAGAGATGCAAATCAGAATAACCAAGAGATATCATCTCACTCCAGTATGAATAGCAAAATTTAACTGAACAGTAAACATCAACTGCTGGCGAGGTTGCGGAGAATTTGGAATTCTATACTGCCACTATTGGTGCCAGTATAGAATGGTGCAACCACTATGGAAGGTTGTATAGCACTTTCTCAAAAAGTTGGAAATAGAAATACCATTTGACCCAATAATTCCACTACTTTGAATATACCCTAAAGAAATCATAACTGCCACCCAAGCAAATATATGCACACTCATGTTTATCATTGCTTTTTTCACAATAATAAAGAGTTGGAAACAACATGAGTGCCCATCAACAAATGAATGGATAGAGTAGCTGTAGTATATTCACACAGTGAAATACTACACTGCATTGAAAAACAAGGAACTCATGCAATATTATTCAAAATGGGTGACCCTGGAGGGCATTATGCTGAGTGAGATATCTCATTCACAAATGGACAAATACTGTATAGTGCCACTGTTGTAAAACAGGACTGACATCGGGGTTGGGGAGAGACTGAGAAAGATGGGTCCAACAATGTACACTGCATTGAAACAGGTGAGGGGGAAAATGGTTTAGAAGGGATATGTGATAGGGTATTATGATCATGACAGGTGTCCAGAACGAAAGCTGCATAGTGGAGTCGACCTGGGGGGAGGGATTGTAAAACAATGAAAGAATTTTTCTTTTACTTTTCAAAGAGAAGAGTGTACTGGGTGGCGGGAGGGTGAGTAAGTAAAAAAGTGCAACAATAAATGAATGGAAATCCAAAGTCTCTGTAAATTTTCCTTAAAATTAATAATAATAATAATAATAAAATTTTAAAAGAAAAGCCAACTAAAGAATAAAACAAAAACAACTCAAAGTACTAAACCAAACCTAGTACTAAAACCAGACTATGAACTTCAATCGAAAAAAGCTTGGAAGAACTCTAGAATCTTTAATCCACAGCAGTCTTCTAAGCATCCTGAAAAACCTACAATCAGGAGAGGATAAAAGAGATGAATGGGACCTTCTAAGAATCAAATCCCTACGCACATCTAAAAACTTCTCCAACAGGGTAAAAAAGAAAGCCACAGACTGCGGAAAAATATTTGGTAATGGCATGTCTGAAAAGGGGTACATAATGCACACTGCCTTGAAACAAATGAGAGAGAGAACTATTTAAAAGGAATGTATGATTAGGTATTCTTTTCATCACAAGAGTCCAGAATAAGAGCTGCATAGAAAAGTAGACTGGGGGGAGGGGCACATTGTACAACAATGAAATATTTTTTTTTTCCTTTTCAAAGTGAAAAGTGAACTTGGGAGAAGGGGTGGGGGGGAAATGTACAACAATGATTGAATGGAAATCTAAGTTCTCTATAAACTTTTATTAAAATCTCAATTTAAAAAATGAAACCAGTTGTGTTTTTAAGTAATGAAGTCTGTGTATATATCTGTGAAAGAATTTCTTTTCCTTTCCAAGTGCATTTCAAAGGTACAGATATTGCTTCACAGACAGAAAGCATTTCAGACTGCTTATTACAGTAGGCATCTTAGTTATCTGGCACTGCTATAACAAATATGCCACAAGTGGATGGGTTTAACAGAAATGTATTCTCCTTTAATTTAGGAGACATGATATCCAATCATGTGTCAGCTCTACAGATTTCCCTTTTGTTCTCTTAGCTCTGAAAGAAGATCCTTGTTTCCTTAAGTCTTAAACAACTCCAGTCCGTGGAGATAGATCTCCACCTATCTTGTCCTTCCCCCGTACCTTCCCCCGAACTTCCTGGAAGAGAAGACTGAGTCCAAAGGATGCAGCACTCCACTCTTTGCAATTCTTTCTTGATCATTCTGAGGTTTTCGTTCCCACTCCATTGTCCTTGTTTTCCTCTCCTTTTCTATGCAAAACTGTGATGGAAATAAGGGATGTTACATTCCACCAAACTCAGATTTATTAGAACATGATGTTCTATCTTATATCATTCCAAAACAAGCTATTTTCTTCATTATGTTGAGTTGATTTCTTTCTGGTTTTGTTATTCTGCCTTTTATGTTAAACAGAGTGAGTGGGTACTTACCCTTTACACATTAAAGGACTTTACAGTTAATGTCCTCAGCTATAGATATTTACTGATAAAATTTAAAGGTGAATCCAAAAAGTGGTTTTAAAGGTCTTTTTTTTCTATAATTATATTTTATTAATTTTCATAAACATTTACAGATTTTGGGTTTCCATTCATTCACCGCTGCACCATTCTCTCTACCCTCCTCCCAGTTTGTTCTTGTCCAAATGCCACAGTTCTTGTCAAAGCCAGTTCTGATTAATCTTCTTTGTCAGTGTGTCCTTTGCCATTCCCTATCACTCCTCCCTGAGAGAGACTTCACCTGAGTCATAAGG
>NW_006399766.1:1436799-1449928 GCF_000299155.1 Elephantulus edwardii | reverse complement strand
ATTGAACCCATCTTACTCAGTCTCTCCCCAACCCCAAGGACAGTCCCATTCTACAACAGTGGCATCATGTAATATTTGTCCCTTTGTGACTGGGATATTTCACTCAGCATAATGTTCTCCAGAGTCAACCATTTTGAATAATATTGCATGAGTTTGTTGTTTTTTAATGCAGCATAGTATTCCATTGTGCGAATATACCACAGCTTGAATGCACTATTAAAACATGTTTGGTGTATGTGGGAGTCTGCTTCCCTAGGTCTGATTCACCTACACACAAACACGTGTTAAAATTCACAGTGTTGTACAAATTTGGCATCCCTACTTTATCCACAGGGAGGTCAGGGAATGCATTAACTGGAGTAAGGAATTTTAAGAATCATTCCTGTGAAGCTCCCACCACTGATTGCCAGGACCATTTGGGGAAGAGCATTTAAAAATAGTAGCAAAGTCATGAAAACATTAGCTTTGCTAGTCTTGGAAGGGCATAAACAAAGGCCACTTTTAGAAGCAGAAGAAGTCAGGCCATTCTCTTCTCAGATATGACTGAACTGAAAGGAAGCAGGCCCAAACATCCTCTAATCTTGCCGTAAATAGCCCTCTAGATGCTGAGGGAACTTCTGAGACTAGGGACATACTAGTGTGATTCTCAGAGCTACTGTTTTCTCCTTTCAATCAAAAGCAAAGTACAATTTAATGAGGGAGCAGGAAAGCTTCTACTGCTGGATTCCCAGGGCTCAGGGCTGCACCATCCTGGGACAGGGACAAAGAGTTAATCCAGGGCTGAAACAAAATTCTAACCCTCAACAAAGATCCACAGGAAGCACCTTCCACCCCACAGAGGTCTAGTATTAACTAATATTTAGTATCCTGTGGAGAGAAGTTTAAGAGAAAAAAAACATTACTGTTAATTTTTTTAATCCCTGCAGAAACTGAGTGCAACAAGCTGGCTTTACACTGCATGATGAGTAAATATGAAGCACTGTACCCATGGAGAGGGAGGGCAAAGGCACAGGTAGGTGTTCCTGTGAATCTTACTCCAAGAGTGGTGTGCACTTGAATCCCCTAGATGTACAAAATAGCAGAGAAGAAAATGTCCAGGTTCTTAAACTGGTCAGGGTCTGTAGGTAGCATTATTATTTAGAGATTAAATTAAAAGAGAGGAACAATGGAACATGGATACAATCCAGTACTTAGTTTATTTCCAATCATGCCCAAAATGCAGTGGTTGAAAGAGGTTGCTGTTGGTGTGATTGAAAGAGGTACCAAAAAGATATTTTGGAATAATTTCATCCAGATAAATTTGAAAAGTCATCATGGTGATGTTTAATGTTTTGTCCTCAAAGACCGGGGCAAAGTAAAGATGAATTAACTCCCTTCTTAGTGCTACTTCTTACAACTAAATCTGAAGGGAACACATCACACAAGAATACAAGACTCTGAAAGGTGTTTAAAAGACGGTGGAAAATAGGAGCTGAAGAACGGGGGTTTATTTCCTTGTGTTTTTCTTATCTCTTCCTATAAACCCAGATTGTTGTTGTTAGGTACCTTCAAGTCTCCTATCACTCTTAGTAACCCTAAAGACAATATATCTGAACCATCTTGATGATTTCTGTCATGCTCAAGCCCATTGTGATAGTCACTGTGTCAATCCATCTCATTGAGAGTCTTTCTCATTATCTCTGACCTTCCATCTTTCTCAGCGTTATGGTTTTTTTCCAAAGACTGGTCTTTCCTGATAACATGCTCAAAGTATGAGACAAGGTTTCATCATCCTAGTCACCCAGAATACCCTGGTTGGACTTACTCCAAAACAGACTGGTTTGTTCTTTTGGCAATCCATAGGATTATCAGTACTCTTCTCCAACACTTCAATTCAAATGCATCATTCTTCATCTGTCATCCTTATGCATCGTACAACTTTCAGATGCATAGGAAGCAATTGAAAAGACCATGGATTAGATCACAAGCACTTTGCTCTTTAAAATATTGGAAAGGTATATTTAGAGAGGATAGCATATTTTTCTCAAAGCAACACATATTTTGTTTTCTTGACTCTTGTTACCCTGGATGTAGATTGTAGAACCAAGTAAAATTTTGTAAAAAACCTGCTGTCTGGCTTGAGCATGTGGGACCCCTTAACTCAAGCAACAGTGAGCCTAGGCACCTACAGAGGCAAGAAGCCACTTCCAGAAGGGAACAAGCTTCCTCCTGGTACATTCAGCTACTTTTGGGGGAAAATTGCAGTCTGGCTTGACCTCTCAGAACCCCTTACCTCGAGCAACAGGGAGTTCCTGGGCTCCTCGACGGAAGTGAGAAGCCACTTCCGGAAGGAAATGAAAGACTTCCTCCTTGGTTATTCAGGCACTTTGGGGGGGGGAGAACCCCTGCTGTCTGGCTTGACCAAGTGGGACCCCTTTCTGAAGGAACAGGAAGTTCTGGCACCTCGACGAATATGAGAAGCTACTTCCAGAAGGAAACAACAGGCTTTCTCCTTTGTCATTCTTCTGGCAGTTTGCGGAAAAATTCTGCTGTCTGACTTGACCACAGGGAACCCATTAACTTAAGCAAAAGGGAGGTCCAGGGCACCTCAACAAAGGCAGTAAGCCACTTCCAGAAGAGAACGACAGGCTTCCTCCTTGGTCACTCAGTTACTTGAGGCGGGGGGGAGGACAGTTTTGGATTTGCCACAGGGGACTCCTTAACTGAAGCAACAGGGAAATTCTGGGCACCTAGACAAAGGAGAGTAGCCACTTTCATAAGGGAACAACAGGCTTTCTTCTTGGTCATCCGAAAACTTTGGGGGAAAAGTACTGTTTGGCTTGACCACTTTGGGCCACTTAACTCAAGCAACAAGGAAGTCCTGGGCACATTGACAAAGGTGAGAAACCACTTCTAGAAGGGAAAAACAGGCTTCCTCCTTGGTCATTCAGGGACTTTGGGGGGAACACTCCTGTCTGGCTTGACCCATGTGAGACCCCATAAATCAAGCAACAGGGTGATCCGAGGAATCTTGACTAAAGTGAGAAGCCACTGCAAGAAGGGAATAACAGGCTTTCTTCTTGGTCATTCATGTTCTTAGTGGGGAAAAAAAACCCCACCCCTGCTGCATGATTTGATCATGCAAGACCACTTAACTCAAGCAATAGGGAGGTACTGGGCACCTCGATGGAGGCAAGTAGCCACTTCCTGAAGGGAACAACAGGCTTCCTTCTTTGTCATTGAGGTTCTTTGTGGAAAAAACCTGTTTTCTGACTTGACCATGTGGGACTCTTTAAGTCAAGCAACAGAGAGGTCCTGGGCACCTCCATGGAGGTGAGACGCCACTTCTAGAAGGGAACAAGAGGCTTCCTCCTTGGTCATTGAGAGGTACTTGGGGGGGGGACCACAGCTATCTGGTTTGACCAAGTGGGACCCCTTAACTCAAGAAACAGGGAGGAGCTAGGCAATTCGTCAGAAGGGAGAAACCACTCCCAGAAGAGCAAAACAGGGTTATTCCTTGGTCAGTCAGGTACTTTTAGAGGAAAACTGCTGTCTGGCTTAAGCATGTGGGACCCTTTAAATCAAGGAAAAAGGAGGTCCTGGGCCCCTTGGTGGAGGCAATAAGCCACATGCAGAAGAGAACAATCTGCTTCCTCCTTGGTCAATCAAGCACTGTGTGGGAAAAACTGGTAACTGGCTTGACCACAGGGTCCTCCTTAACTGAAGCAAAAGGAAGTTCCTGACCACAGGGTCCTCCTTAACTGAAGCAAAAGGAAGTTCCTGGGCATCTCGACGGAGGTGAGAAGCCACTTCCAGAAGGGAATAACAGGCCTCCTCCTTGGTCATTCTGGCACTTGGAGGAAAAGCAAACAAACAAACAAACAAAACCCCTGCTATCTGGCTTTATTTCATGGGACCCCTTAACTCAAGCAACAGAGAGTTGCTGGGCATTTTGACAGAGGTGAAAAGCCACTTTAAGAAGAAAACAACAGGTTTCCTAATTGGTCATTCAGACTCTAGGAAAAAACTACTGTCTGACTTGGCCACTTGGGACCCCTTAACTCAAGAAAGTACAAGGTCCTGGGCATTTTGGTGGAGGAAAAAATCTAGTTCCAGAAGGGAACAACAGGCTTCCTCCTTGATCATTTAGGGACTTTGGAGGGGAAACTACTGTCAGGCTTGAGCATGTGGGACCCTTTAACTCAAGCAACAGGGAAGTCCTGGGCACCTTAACATAGGCAAGAAGCCATTTCCAGAAGTGATTAACAGGCTTCCTTCTTGATCATTCAGTTACTTTGGGGGAAAATGGCTTTCTTGCTTGACCACATGGGACCCCTTAATTCAAACAACAGGGAGGTCCTGGGCACCTCAGTAGAGGTGAGAAGCCACTTCTAGAAGACAATAGTCTTCCTCCTTGGTCATTCATATACTTTGGGGGAAAATATGCTGTCCACTTTGACCACACTGGACACCTTTACTCAAGCAACAGGGAGGTCCTAGGCACCTTGACAGAGGTGAGCAGCCACATCCAGAAGGGAACAAAAGTATTTCTCTTTTATCTTTCATTTGCTTTGGGAGGAAAAGTGCTGTGTGGTTTGACCACGAGCGATCCCTTAACTTAAGCAAAGAGTTGGTCCTGGGCACCTAGACAGAGACAAAAAGCCACTTCTAGAAGGGAACAACGGGCTTCATCCCTGGTTTGGGGGGGGGAACCTGCTGTTTGGCTTGATCATGCAGGGTCCCTTAACTCAAGCAACAGGGTGGTCCTGGGCACATCGTCAGAGACAAGAAGCCAATTCCAGAAGGGAACAACAGGCTGCTTCTTTGGAAATTCAGGTACTTTTGGAAGGAAACTGCTGTCTGGATTGAGCACGTAAGACCCCTTAAATCAAGCTATGGTTAGGTGCTGGGCACCTCAACGGAGGCAAGAAGTTACTTCCAGAAGAGGAAAAAAAAAAAAACAAACCAAAAATGAACTTCTTCCTTTGTCATTTAGGGACTCGGGGGGGGGAACTTCTGTCTGGCTTGAATGTGTGGGACCCCTTAACACAAGAAACGGGAAGGTCCTGGCCACCTCAACAAAAGCGTGAAGCCACTTCCATAAGGGAATAACAGGCTTCCTCCTTGGTCATCCAGGAACTTTGGAGAAAAACTTGCTGTCTGCCTTGACCATGTGAGACCCCTTAAATGAAGCAGCAGGGAGGTCCTGGGCACCTAGAAAAAGATGAGATGTAACTTCCAGAGGGGAACAACAGGCTTCCTCTTTGGTCATTCAGGTACTTTAGGGGTAAATCTGCTTTCTGGCATGACCACGTAGGACCCCTTTACTCAAACAGCAGGGGGGTCCTGGGCTCCTCAGTGGTGGTGAGAAGCCACTTCCAGAAGGCAACAACAGGTTTCCTCCGTGGTCATTCATGTAATTGGTGAAAAATGTCTGTCTGGCTTGAACATGTGGGATTCCATAACTCAAGCAACAGCGAGTCCTGGGCCCCTCAACAGAGGTGAGAGGCCACTTCTGAAAGACAACAACAGGTTTCCACCTTACTCATTCATGGACTTTGGGGGGAAACCTCTTATCTGGCTGACCACGCAGGACCCCTTAACTCAAGAAACAAGGTGGTTTGGGGCATTTTTTACAGAGGTGAGAAGCAAGCCACTTCCAGAAGAGAACAAGAGGATTCTTCCTTGTCATTCAGGTACTCTGGTGAAAAAAAAAAATGCTTTCTGGTTTGACCTCACAGGACTCCTTTACTCAAGCAAAAGGGAGGTCCAGGGCACCTCGATTAAGATGTATAGTCACTTACAAAAGGGAACAACAGATTTCCTCCTTGGTCAGTGAGGTATTTAGGGGGAAAACTGCTGTCTGGCTTCTCCACATGGACTCCTTTACTCAAGCAAAAGAGGTCCTGGACGCCTTGACTGAAGCAAGAAGCCACTTCTAGAAGGTAACAGCAGGCTTCCGCCTTGGTCATTTGGGCACTTTGAGGAAAAAACCTGCTGTCTGGCTTGATCTCGTGGGATCTCTTAACTCAAGCAACAGGGTGGTCCTGGTCACCTTGATGAAGTCGAGAAGCCGCTTCCAGAAGGGAACAATAGGTTTCCTCCTCAGTTATTCAGGTACTTTGGGGGTGGGGGTGGGGGAAGTACTGTCTGGCTTAACCAAGTGTAACCCCTTAACACATGCAAAAGGGAGGTCCTGGGCACCTCGATGAAGATGAAAAGCTACTTTTTAAAGGGAACAACTGGCTTTCGTCTTGGTCATTCAGGACTTTGCAGAAAAAACTCCTGTCTGGCTTGACCATGCAGAAACCCTTAACTCAAGCAACAGGGTCGTCCCAGGAACCTCAACTGAGACAAGAAGCCACTTCCAGAAGGGATCAACAGGCCTTCATCTTGTTCATTCATGTTCTCTGTGGACAAAACTACTGTCTGGTTTGACCACATGGGACCCCTTTACTCAAGCAACACGGAGGTCCTGGGCACCTTGACAGTGATGAGATGCCACTTCTAGAAGGGAACAATAGGATTCATCCTTGGTCACTCAGGTATTTGGGGGGGGGTAAATATGCTGTTTGGCTTGATGCAGACCGAGAGTAAAGTGTTTTTATAATTTTTAATAATGAGACAGACAGCCAGGAATTAGATAATAAAAAAGAGAGTAAAGACAGGGGATCAGCAGTTTTCGACTAAAAGGCCTCAACCTTTGTCTCTCTGTGTATTTATTGATAATCAGGGGAAGCAAATAATAAAAAGAATTCCTTGTAAATGAAGCCAAATTTTTCTCTATTGTCAACCTAATGCTTTAGCTCAGGAAGTATTTAACACGCATCAACACTCCCTCTGTAGGGGGCACTAGCTGTCTCTTGTCTTCAGGGAACAGCTCATTTTCTGTGATCTGTCATAAGAGAAATCTTAACTTATAAATTTGTAATTTCTTCAAATCCTAAGCAAGCATATGGTTTTTCATATCATATTTGGTATTAATTTGACCGTAGAGGACCCCGTTACTCATGCAACAGGGAGGTCTTGGGTCTGTTGTCAGAGATGAGAAG
Organism: Elephantulus edwardii; assembly: GCF_000299155.1. Lineage (NCBI taxonomy): Eukaryota > Metazoa > Chordata > Mammalia > Macroscelidea > Macroscelididae > Elephantulus > Elephantulus edwardii. The sequence continues at coordinate 1,442,897 of NW_006399766.1, read as the reverse complement.
CCACTTTTAGAAGGTGACAACAGGCTTCCTCCTTGGTCATTCTGGCACTTTTAGGGAAAACAAACAAACAAACTGCTGTCTGATTTAACCATGTGGGACCCCTTAACTCAAGAAACAGGGAGTTGCTGGCCACCTTGATGGAGGCAAGGAGTCACTGCAAGAAGAAAACAATAGAATTCCTTCTTGGTCATTCAGATTCTTTGGGGGGAAACTGCTTTCTGGCTTGATGCCATGGGACCACTTAACTCATGCAACCGGGATATCTGGGCACCTCAGTGGAGGAAGAAGCCACTTCCAGTAGGAAACAAAAGGCTTACTCATTAGTCATTCATGTACTTTAGGGAAAAAACTTCTCTGTGTTTTGACTATGCAGGACTCCTTAACTCAAGCAACAGGGAGGCCTTGGGCCTCTCAACAGAGGTGAGAAGCCACTTCCAGAAGGGAAAAAGAGGATTTCTCCTTGTCATTCAGATACTCTGGGGGGGGGGAACCCTGCTTTCTGTCTTGATCATGTGGGACCCATTTATTCAAGCAACAGGGAGGTCCAGGGCACCTCGATTTAGATGAGAAGCAACTTCCAGAAGGGAACAACAGGCTTTCTTCTTGATCATTCGGGTACTTAGGAGAAAAAAAACCCCAAACTACTGTCTGGTTTCACCACAGGGGACTCCTTAACTGAAGCAACAGGGAGGTCCTGGGCCCATCGATGGTGGTGAGAAGTGACTTCTAGAAGGCAATAACAGGCTTCCACCTTGCTCATTCAGGGACTTTGGGGGTAAATTGATTATCTGACAGACCATACCGGACACCCTAACTCAAGCAACTGTGAGGTCTTGATGCCCTTGAAGGAAGCCAGAAGCCACTTCCAGAAGGGAACAAGAGACTTCCTCCTTGATTATTCAGATACTTTGGGGAAAAAACGAATCTCTGGCTTGAACATGCAGGACCCCTTAAATCAAGCAACAGGGAGGTCCTGGAAGGCCTCGATGGAGGTGAGAAGCCACTTCCAGAAGGGACCATCAGGCTTCCACATTGCTTATTCAGGGACTTTGGGGGGGGGGAACTGTTGTCTGGCTGACTACGTGGGACCCCTTAACTAAAGAAACAGAAAGGTGCTGGGAACCTTGACAGAGGTGAGAAGCCACTTACAGAAGGGAACAGCAGGTTTCCTTCTTGGTCATTCTGGTACTTTTGGGGGAAAACAGGCTGTATGGCTTGACCAAGTGGGACTCCTTACATCAAGCAAAAGGATGGTCCTGGGCATCTTGATGGAGGAGAGAATCCACTTACAGAAGGGAACAAGAGAATTCCTCCTTGACATTCAGGTACTTTAGGGGGAAAAAACTGTCTTGTAGCTTGATGATGCTGGAGTCATTTACTCAAGCAGTAGGGAGGCCCAGGGCACCTCAATTAAGACGAGAAGCCACTTCCAGAAGGGAACAACAGGATTCCTTCTTGGTTATTCAGTTATGATGGGGGAAAGAGAACTGACTGTCTGGATTAGCCATGCCATTCCCCTTATCACATGCAATAGGGAGGTCCTGGGCACCTTGATGAAGGTGAAAAGCCACTTTTAGAAGAGAACAACAGGCTTCCTTCTTTGTCATTCCGGTACTTTGGAGGGAAAAGGCTCTCTTTCTTCACCATCAAGGACCCCTTGACTCAAGCAACAAGGATTCCAGGGCACCTCAACAAAGGCAAGAAACCACTTCCAGAAGGGAAGAACAGGCTTCATCCTTGGATATCCAGGTACTTTGAAGGAAAAAAAGTTGCTGTCTGGTTTGACCTGGAGGGACCCATTTACTCAAGCAATCACCTTGAGAGGACCAAGGCACTTCGAAGTCAGTTAAACAGATTTAACTTAAACAAGGTTTAAGTTAAACAGGCTTTCTTTTTGGTCATTCAGGTTCTTTGTGGACAAACCTGCTGTCTGGCTTGACCATGTGAGACTCCTTCATTCAAGCAAAGGGAGGCCCTGGGCACCTGGATTGAGGTGATAAGCCTCTTCTATAAGGGAACAACAGGCTTCCTCCTTGGTCACTCAGTGATTTGGGGGATATCTGGCTTGACCATGTGGGAACACTTAAGCAACAAGGAGGACCTGAAAAAATAGACAAAGGTGAGAAGCCACTTCTAGAAGGGAACAACAGGCTTCTTCCTTGTCATTCAGGGATGATGGGGAGAAAACTTTTGTCAGGTCAGTCTTGACCACATGGGACACCTTAAGTGAAGCAACAGGGTGGTCCCGACACCTCAACTAAGGTGACAAGCCACTTCCAGAAGAGAACAGGCTTCTTCCTTGGTCATTCAGGTACTGTAGGAAAAACGTGTTGTCTTCCTTGACCACTTGGGACTTCTTAACTCATACAAAAGGGAGGTCCTGAGCACCTCCATTGAGGCAAGAGGCAACTTCCAGAAGGGAACAGACTTTCACCTTCCTCATTCAGGAACGATATTGGAAAAATTGCTGTCTGACTTGACCACGCAGGACCTCTTCACTCAAGCAATAGAGAGTTCCTGGGCATCTTTATGGAGACAAGAAGCCACTTCCAGAAGGGAAAAACAGGCTTTCCACTTTGTCATTCAGGTACTTTGGGGTAGAAAACTGCTATCTGGCTTGCCCACATGGGGCCACTTTACTCAAGCAACAGGGAGGTCCTTGGCACCTCAATGGTGGCACAAAGCCACTTCCAAAAGTGAACAACAGGCTTTCTCCTTGGTCATCTACGTACAATGTTGGAAAAACTGCAGTCTGGCTTGACCAGGCACTACCCCTTAACTCAAGAAACAGGGAGGTCCTGGGCACCTTGACAGAGGCGAGAAGCCTCTTCCCAAAGGAAACAACAGGCTTCCTCCTTGGTCACGCAGGTACTTTTGGGGAAAATTGTTGTCTGGCTTGACCAATTTGGAGCACTTAAGCAACAGGGAGTTACTGGAAACCTCTATGGATACAAGAAGCCACTTCCTGAAGGGAACATCAGGCTTCCTTCTTGTCACTCAGGTTCTTTGTGGGGAAAAAGAAAAACCTATCTGGCTTGAATATGTGTGACTCCTTAACTCAAGAAACAGGGAGATCCTGGGCATCTTGATGATGGCATGAAGCCACTTCCTTAAGGGAGCAATTGACTTCCTCCTTTCTCATTCATGTACTTTGGGGGGAAATCTGCTGTCTGGCTTGACCACGTGGGACCCCTTAACTCAAGTAACAGGGAGGTCTGGGGCAACTCAATGGAAGCAAAAAGCCACTTCCAGAAGGGAACAACAGGCTTCTTCCTTGGTCATTCAGGTACTCTCAGGGGAAAATGCCTATCTGGCTTGACCCAGTGGGACCCCTTAACTCAGGAAACAGCGGTTTGGACACCTAGACAAAGTTGAGAAGTCTCTTCCAGAAAGGAACAACAAGCTTCCTCCTTGGTCATTCATATAATTTTGGGGAAAATCTGATGTCCAGCTTGACCGCAAAGGACACCTTTACTCAAGCAACAGGGAGGTCCTGGAACCCTCAAATGAGGCAAGAACCCACTTCCAGAAGGGAAAAACAGGCTTCGTCCTTGGTCATTCTGGTACTGTTGTAGGAAATCTGCTGTCTGGCTTGAGCACGCGGGACCCCTTAACTCAAGCTACAGTTAGGTGCTGGGTGCCTTGATAGAGGTGAAAAAAGACTTCCAGAAGGGAACAAAAAGCTTCTTCCTGAAACTTTTGAGGGGAAAAATTGCTGTCTGGCTTGACCACGTGGGACCCCTTAACTCAAGTAACAAGGTGGTTTTGGCATCTCAATGGCGGTGAGAATCCACTTCCAGAAGGGAATAAGAGGATTCCTCCTTCTCATTCAGGTACACTAGGGAAAAAACCTACTTTCTGGCTTGATCATGTGGAACCCATTCACTCAAGCAACAGGGAGATCCAGGGCACCTCGACTGAGACAAGAAGCCATTCCAGGAGGAAACAATAGGCTTCTTCCTTAGTCATTCAGTTACTTGGGGGGAGGGGGGGACCTACTGTCTGACTTGGCCACAGGAGACTCCTTAACTGAAACAACAAGAAGGTCCTGGGCACCTCAACAAAGGCAAGAAGCCACTTCCATAAGGGGACAACAGGCTTCCTTCTTGGTCATGTAGGAAATTTGCCGGGGGTGGGGGGGGGGGGGGGAAAGGAGGAAAGTATTGTGTGGCTTGAAAAAGCGGGACCCCTTAACTCAAGCAGCAGTGAGGTCCTGGGCACCTCAACAGTGGCAAGAAGACACTTCGAAAAGGTAAAAACAGGTTTCCTCCCTGGTCATTCTGGCACTTTGAGGAAAAAAGCCTGCTGTATTGCTTGATCTCATGAGATCTCTTAACTCAAGCAACAGGGATGTGCTGAGCACCTTGACAGAGGTTAGAAGCCACTTCCAGAAGGGAACAATAGACCTTCTCCTTAGTTATTCAGGTACTTTGTGGAAACGAGTACTGTCTGGCTTGACCATGTCGTATCCCTTATTGCATGCAACAGGGAGGTACTGGGCATCTCGATGAAGACAAAAAGCCACTTTTAGAAGGGAACAATAGGCTTTTGCCTTGGTCATTCAGGGACTTTAGGGGGGAAACTCCTGTCTAGCTTGACCGTGCAGGACCCCTTAACTCAAGCATCAGGGTGGTCCCAGGAACCTCAACTGAGGTGAGAAGCCACTTCCAGAATGCAACAACAGAGTTTCTTCTTGTTCATTCATGTTCTCTGTAGAAAAAAAAAATCTACTGTCTGGCTTGACCACATGTTCCTTTACTCAAGGAACAGAGAAGTCCTGGACCCCTTGTTGGAGATGAAAAGCCACTTCTAGAAGGGAATAAGAGGCTTCCTCCTTGGTAATTCAGGTACTTTGGTGAAAAACATGCTGTCTGGCTTGATCACATGACATTCATTAACTCAAACAACAGGGAACTTTTAGGAACCTAGATAGAGGCAAGAAGCCACTTCCAGAAGGGGACAACAGGTTCCTTCTTGGTCATTCTGGCACTTTGAGGGGAAAAAAATACCCCAAACAAACTGCTGTCTGGCTTGACCATGTAAGACCCTTTAACTCAAGCAACATGGAGTTGCTGGGCACCTCGACAGAGCTGAGAAGCCACTTCCAGAAGAAAAGAATAGGCTTCCTTCTTGGTAATTCAGGTTCTTTGGGGGAAAAATGGTACTGTCTGGCTTGACCACGTGGGACCTTTTAATACATGCAACAGGGAGGTCCTGGGCACCTTGACGAAAGTGAAAAGCCACTTTTAGAAGGGAAAAAACAGTCTTTCTCCTTGTTCATTCAGGGACTTTGATGGAAAAACTGCTGTCTGGCTTGACCATGTGGGGTTCCTTAAATCAAGCAACAGGAAGGTTCTGGGCACATAGACAAAGGGAAGAAGCCACTTCTAGACGGGAACAACAGGCTTCCTCCTTGGTCATTCAGGGACTTTGAGGGGAATACTCCTGTCTGGTTTGACCACACGGGACCCATTAACTCAATCAACAGTGAGGTCCAGGGCACCTAGATGGAGAAGAGAAGCCACTTCCAGAAAGGAACAACAGGCTTCCTCCTTGGTCATTAAAGTATTTAGGGGAAAGAAATTGTTGTCTGGCTTGACCCAGCGGGACCCCTTATCTAAAGGAACAGGGAGGTCCTGGGATCCATGACAGAGGTAGGAAGCCACTTCCAAAAGGGAACAACAGGCTTCCTCTTTTCTCATTCGGTTATTCGGGGGGGAAAAACCTGCTGCTTGGTTTGACCACAAGGGACCCCTTAATGAAAGCAACAGAGAGATCTTGGACATCATGTCAGAGGTGTGAAGCCACTTCCAGAAAAGAACAGGTTTATTCCTTGATAATTCAGTTACTTCTGGGTAAAAACTGCTGCATGGCTTGACTATGAAGGAACCCTTAAGTCAAGTATAAGGAAGATATTGGGTATATCGATGGAGGCAAATATTCACTTCCAGAAGTGAACATAAGTCTTCCTCCTTGGAGGTGGAAACAACCTAAGTGCTCATCAACAAACGAATGGCTAGAGAAGCTGTGGTATATTCGCACAATGGAATACTATGCTGCATTAAAAAACAAGGAACTTATGCAATATTACTCAAAAT
>NW_006399766.1:1434073-1436064 GCF_000299155.1 Elephantulus edwardii | reverse complement strand
GTGAAGTCTCTCTCAGGGAGGAGTGATAGGGAATGGCAAGGGACACACTGACAAAGGAGATTAATCAGAACTGGCTTTCACAAGCACTGTGGCAATTGGACAATTAAAACAGACATGAGGGGGGAAAGAAGAATGAACTGGGGAGGAGGGTGGACAAAACAGTGCAACAATGAGTGAATGAAAACCCAAAATCTCTGTAAATGTTCATTAAAAGTAATAAAATTTAATAATAAAAAGAAAAAATAAGTCTTCCTCCTTTCTCATTCAGGTACTTTGTTGGGAAAAAAACCAAAAAAACCCCAACCTCCTCTTTGGCTTGACCACGTGGAACCCCTTAACTCAAGCAACAGGGAAGTCCAGGGCACATTTATGGCGGCAAGAAGTCACTTCCAGAAGGGAACAACAGGATTCCTTCTTGTTATTCATGTTCTTGTGGGGGAAAATTGCTATCTGGCTTGACCACAAAGGAACTCTTATCTCAAGCAACAGAGAGGTACAGGGTACATTGACCAAGGGAAGAAGCCACTTCTAGAAGGTCATTCAGGGACTTTGGGTGGAAAATTCTTGTCTGGCTTTACCACATGGAACCCATTAACTCAAACAACTGGGTGTTCCTGGGTGCCTTGACTAAGGCAGAAAGCCACTTCCAGATGGGAGTAATAGGCTTTCTTCTTGGTTATTCACGTTCTTTGTGGAAAAAAACTGTTATCTGGCTTGTCCACAGAAGACCACTTAACTCAAGCAACAGGGGGTTACTGGGCACCTCCATGGAGGCAAAAAGCCACTTTCTGAAGGGAACAACAGGCTTCCCTCTTGGTCATTCAGATATTTTGGAGGAAAATTGCTTTCTGGCTTAATCGTGTGGGACCCCTTAATTCAAGCAACATGGAGTTCCTGGGCACCTTGATGGAGGCGAGAAGCCTTGTGTAGAAGGGAACAATCTACTTCATCCTTGGTCAATCTGACACTTTGGTTAAAAAAACAACCTGCTGTCTGGCTTTACCACAGGGGATCCATTAACTGAAGCAACAGGGAAGTCTTGGGCACCTAGACAAAGGTGAGAAGCCACTTCCAGAAGGGAACAACAGGTATCTTCCTTGGTTATTCAGGCACTTTGTGGAAAAATAAAAAAAAAGGTTTAGGTTTTGACCAAGCAGGAACCCTAAACTCAAGAAACAGGAAGGTCCTAGACACCTCAACAGAGGCAAGAAGCAACTTCCAGAATGGAAAAACAACTTCCTCATTGGTCATTCTGGTACTTTGGGGGTAAAAACTTCTGTCTGACTTAACAACGCAGGGTTCCTTAACTAAAGCAACAGGGAGGTCCTGGGTACCTCACCAGAGGTGAGAAGTCACTTCCAGAAGGGACAAACAGGCTTCTCCCTCAGTCATTCAGGTACTTTGGGGGGGCCGGGGGGGCCAAATCTGCTGCCTGGCTTGACCACAAGGGACCCTTATCTCAAGAAACAGGGAGGTCCTGGGCACCTCAATGGAGGCAAGAGCCACTTTCTTAAGGGAACAACTGGCTTCCTGCTTTGTCATTCAGGGACTATGGGGGGGGAAACTCCTGTCTGGCTTGACCACATTGAACCCCTTAATTCAAGCAACAGGGTGTTCCCAGACACCTCGACTAAGGTGAGAAGCCACTTCCAGAAGGGTTCAATAGGCTTTCTTCTTGGTCATTCATGTTCTTTGTGGAAAAAACCTGCTTTCTGATATGATCATGATCACACGTACCCCTTTACTCAACCAATAGGGATGTCCTGGGCCCCTTGATGTTGGCGAGAAGCCACTTCCAGAAGGGAACAACAGGCTTCCTTCTTGGCAATTCATGTATTTTTTGGAAAAAAGCCCAACTGTCTGGCTTGACCATGCAGGACCCCTTAACTCAAGTAACAGGGAAGTTGAGGGCACATCAACAAAGGTGAGAAGCCACTTCCAGAAGGAAACAACAGACTTTCTCCTTGATCATCTGGGAACTTTCGGGTGGG
>NW_006399766.1:1429891-1433973 GCF_000299155.1 Elephantulus edwardii | reverse complement strand
GAGGGGAACAGACCCAAACTGCTATCTGGCTTGACTAAGCAGGACCCCTTTACTCAAGCAATAGTGAAGTCCTGGCCTCCTCAGCGGAGGTGAGAAACCACTTCCAGAAGGGAACAACGGCTTTCTCTTTGGTCCTCTGGGCACTTGGGAAAAGTAACTGCTGTCTGGCTTGACCATGTGGGATCCCTTTACTCAAGCAACAGAGATGTGCAGGGCACCAAGAGAGAGGCGAGAAGCCTCTTCCAGAAGGGAAGTACAGACTTCGTTTTTTTGTCATTCGGGTTCTTTGTGCCCAAAACTGCAGTTTGGCTTGTCCAATCACGAACCCTTAACTCAAGCAACATGGAGGTCCTGGGCACCTCGACGGTTGCAAGAAGCCACTTCTAGAAGGGAACACAGGCTTCTTCCCTGGTCCTTCATGTACTTTTGGTAAGGAAACTGCTGTTTGGATTGACCACACTCAAGCAATAGTGAGGTCCTGGGCACCTCAAGAGAGGTGAGAAAACACTTCCAGAAGGAAAGAACAAGCTTCCTCTTTGGTTATTTAGGTACTTTGAGGGAAAAACTCCTGCCTGATTTTAACACGTTCATGTAACAGAGAGGTCCTGTGCACCTCGATGAAGGTGAGAAGACACTTTGATAAGGAAACAACAAGCTCCTCCTTGGTTATTCAGATACTTTTGGGGGAAAACCTACTGTCTGGCTTGACCATGTGGGACAACTTAACTCAATCAACAGGGCAGTCACTCACACTTCAATAGATGTAAGAATCCACTTCCAGAAAGAAACAACAGGCTTTATCAATGGTCATTCAGGTGCATTGTGGGAAAAACTGCTGTCTGGCTTGATCAAACGGGATACCTTAACTCAAGCAACAAGGAGGTCCTGGGCACCTCGACAAAGGTCAGTAGCCACTTCCAGAAAAGAACAACAGGCTTCCTCCTTGGTCGTTTAGGGACGTTTGGGGAATAAAGTTCTATATGGGACTCCTTTTCAAGCAACAAGGATGTCCTGGTTCCCTTGAGAGAGGCAAGAAGCCACTTTCGGAAGGGAACAACAGACTTTGTCCTTGGTCAGTCAGGTACTTTTGGAGGAAAACTGCTGGCTGGGCTGAGCATGCAGGACACCTTAACTAAAGCAACAGACAACAAAAATCCTCACCACTGCACCAAAAAATTAACATCTTGATAGACGGAGAAAAGATAAAAGTTTCCTCTTATTTGCATCCACAACCAACATCCTTAGTACTAGCTAAGAGATCAGAAGATGCATTGTGGAAGTTCGCAGTCAGGAACTTCTCCAAATTACTGAGGAGCAATGAGGTCAATTTAAAAAGTAAGGTGTGCCTGATTTAGGTCATCACTTTTTAATCACTTGCCATGCATCTGAAAGCTGGACAATGAGTAAGGATATCAGGAAGAAGAACTGATGCTTTTGAGCTGTGGTGTTGGACTGCCAAATGAACATTGGAGAAGGTACATTCAGAATGTTTCTTGAAGACAAAGATTATAAAGCTTCATCTGACATACGTCAGACATGTTTTTAGGAGAGGCTACTTCTTGTAAGGGGACATCATGCTTGAGAAGGTTGGTGAAAGAGACGATGACCCTCATCCAGTTGTATTGACACAATGACTGTAGCAACGGGCTGAAGTATTACAGAAATGATGAGGATAGCGTAGCGTAACGTTTAGATTTATTATTCATAGGGGCAGTGTAAGTCCTATTAGACTCTACGACACCTAACAACAAAAACAACAATCATTCCAAACCATGGCATTATAATTACACTTTGGGGGGGAACTTTGAAAGCTGACAGAGAAAAAAGACACATTACTTCTGGTGAAAAAAAGCACACAAGTGGCACTCAATTTTTCAGGAGAAAACCTGGAGGCCCAAGAAGGAGGCACATTTTTTAAGTTTTGAAAAGAAATAAACTGTCAAGTCAGAATTCTATACCCATTTTGAATATCTCTCAGGAATGAAAATTCAACAAAAAACATTTTCTGGTGAAGCAAAACTAAGAATATTGTTGCTAACAACCCAGCCCTTTCAGAATGATTATTCTCCAAAGGAAATGACAACAGAAGAAGTCTTGTATGTTGTTGTTGTTGTTGTTATGTGCCATCAAGTCGACCACAACTCATAGTGACCATATGTACAATAGCTCTGAACCCTGTTCTATCCTACAACTACCTCACTGCATCTTACATGCTTACCCTCATTACCCTAGTTATTGTGTCGATCCATTTCACCCAGGTCTTCCTCTCCTGCGCTGTCCCTCAACCCTTCCAAGCATGATATCATTCTCTAAAGAATGGTATTTCCTGGCTACATGCCCATAGTATGTGAGACAGAGTCTCAATATCGTTGCCTCTAAGAATAGCTTGGTTTCATCCTCTCTGGGACAGATTAGTTCTCTTGGCAGTCCATGGTATAGTCAAAACTATTTTTCAGCAGCACAGCTCAAAGGAATCAATTCTTCTGTCATCCTCGGTAATTATTCAGTTCTCTGATGCATAGCAAGTAATTGTGAAGACCATGCCTCAATCAGACACACCTTAGTCTCTAGACTTCTCCTTCCTCTTCAGCACTCTGGAGAGGTCCCTGACAATAGATTTTTCTAATGGAATATTTATTTTTAATACCTAGAAAAGAACAAATCATTACCATTCAGTCAGATAGACTCTAGTTGACTTCCCAGCAGATTTTCAGAAACTGGAAATTGCATGGGAGCTTTTTCCATCTTTCTCCCGCAGAGCAGTTGGTGGATTCAAACCTCCTGCAACTGTGCTTTCAGTGCAAGTCCTCACTCACTAGGCTGTCAGAGCTCCTCTAATACCTAGAGAACTCATGAATATTACACATTATCTTGCATGACAAAAGTGACTTGACAATTTGATTATGTTAAAGATTTATATGTGAAGAAACCACTTTGGGATGGTACCAAAGTAACAAGAAAGGTCTTTAGAAGTGAAAATGACACCAAGAGATGTTCAGGTAGTGGGTACTACATTCTTTTAGTTATCTAGGGCTACAGTAACAGAGATACTATAATTACTTTAAAAAATTTCAGATGAGATTCTTTAACGGATATTAGATGACTTTAAAGTCATGAATCTCACTTTATTTTCTCAGTGTTCTAGAGGCTAAAAGTCTAACTCAGGGTCTGAAAGTCTAACTCAGGCTATGAAGATTTATTTACTTTCCTTTTTCTAGATGAATCTGGTGTCTACCAGTGATCTATGACATTGTTTTGTTTGCACACAGACCCTCATATGCCATCTTCCTACTTGCCTCTCCCTGTGTGTGTGTGCCTCTGCATCTCTGATGGCCTATTTAAAATTCAGAAGTGATTAGGTTTAGTATTCACCTTATACTGGTATGGCCTGATTAACATAACAAAGGGTGAAAAAAATCTCAGTTACCTCCAAGAAAGTAAACTACTGAGAGAGGAAGGGAGGTAACTGCTTGCCTTACAATCTCCTTCTCCTTTTGAGCACATGCTGTTGGGTTTTCAGAAGATTGTGGCTTGTTGGATGCAATTTGAGGGCAGGAAAAGAAGGAGCACTGATTCAAATCAAGCAAACCCAAGGTAGCAATTTGGGCTGTGGCTAAATGTAGGAAAATCTGGCTGTAAAGCTCACAAAAAGTTATAATTTTTGGTTTTACCTCAGAGCACCTAAAGCTGGTGCTCAGTTAGACAGTTTCACCAAAGTGGGTCAGTTTTGCTGATGACAGGAAATAACACAAAATTGAAAGCCTTTTATAAAGGTTATGGTAGCACCTTGTTCCTACCAGAACTTTGAGCAGAATAAGGTTTTCTCTTCAGGGTGTGTTATACATTGAATTATGTAACAAAGAAAAAAAAATATAATGTATTCTCTAGCCTTGTTCCCATAAATGTGATGCTGTTTGGAGAGAGATTTTTTTTAAAAATTATTTATTTTTCATTTCAATGAACATCTACAGAGATTTTGGAATTCCATTCATTCATTGTTGCACCCTTCTCCTCCCCACTCCCCCCCCCGTTTGCTCCTCTCCTTGAAAAGCAAAAGAAAAACTCCCTCATTGGTACACAAT
>NW_006399766.1:1425674-1429190 GCF_000299155.1 Elephantulus edwardii | reverse complement strand
ATCTCTGGGGAGATATTTTTTTCACCCTTTGTTATGTTAATCAGGCCATACCAGTATAAGGTGAATACTAAACCTAATCACTTCTGAATTTGAAACAGGCCATCAGAGATGCAGACACACACACACACACACACACACACACACACACAGAGGGAGAGGCAAATAGGAAGATGCATCGGGGCGGTGCTGGTTTTTTGTTGTCTTAGCCCAGGAGATATTCCTCCAAAGAAGGTATCTGCTGCCTCTGCAAATATGGCCTCACACTCTGGCAGGATTCTTCTATGGCTTGCTGTATTTCCCTGTGCTAGGTGCTGGTGAGCAGGCAGTGTTCTCATTCACTGTATAAAGAAAACAGGAAGGAAGGGACAGTTCCTATAGCAGTAAAACTAAGACGCCTTTCCCCTCCACCAAAGTAAGAAGAAATCAGAGTGAAGTGGCTTCATGAATTCTTATCTTTCGATGTAAAGCTGGTTGCAAACAGAGCTGCTGTTCCTCCAATGTCCAGTCTCTAAAAGCCCCAGCAGGAAGGGCTGAGGAGAGCGAAGGGAGGCAGGACACTCTACAAAGGCTCCTACCAGACTACTCCAGTGACATAATCCTCAGTGTCTTCTGTTGGGCCTCCTCCATATTCTTTGTAAAAAGTGGCATGAGGAATGGTGCTTCAAGGTGACACAACACAAGAAGGACACTTCCCACAGCACCCAGCAGTTGTCAGGAAATGACATTGTTGAACACAGTTAGAGGGAAATGTCAGAACCTCCTCATTTCCTGAGCCAGACCATTACTGACTGCCAGTCAGAACTCTGTGTTCCATGCTCTTTGGACATCCACTGATCATGAATTATAACGCCACTAATCATGCACTTAAAACAAATAAATTATCCAGCAGGAGATCATAATCAGTTGTATCAAAGAGCCTTCAAAGAGGCCCCAGGGGCAGCTTTGTCTGCTGCTCCACCAGGGATCTGCAGGCAAGTCAAGAGTGATTGGAGCCTCCCAGCATAGAAGAGCAGGTCAGTGGACGCCTCTGCAAAGGAAGTCGCAGCGTTTGAAAAACTTGTCTGCCTCCTGACTTGCCAGATTTCATTGTGCATGACCACTAGGGAACCCCACAAACTGGTAGAGGGCCAATTAGCTCCCTTTTCCAAATTTTGTAAAGGGCAAGTCTTTCCTTGGCTGCTGCTGAAGGGTTCCTGACATACTAGTTCTTTCCTAAGCTTGGCTCTTCCTGAGCTTAGAGAGCAGTTTCTGTTGAATTCAGATGGAATGCTGGCAACATAATGCTTTATCTGTTGGACTGATTTAAAAAGGTCAGCAGCCACTCAGCTGGGAAAAAGATTAGGCAGTCTCCTGCCGAAAACTTGATTGTTTCCCCTATGAATCTGACTCAATGGCAGTGGTTTTCTGGTTTTGATCTTGGAATCAAGCTTCCCACAGTCATCATAATATCATCAGTCCTAGAACAAAATGAAAGTCGCTGCATTTATACGGAGAATTCCCCCAACTCTCATGCTTTCATGAGCAATTACAATTATTTTCTATAGTCTTCTTCATTTCTGTTCTTCCTTCCTTTTCTTTCCCCTTTTTCATACTACTTTTATTTACAAAATTCAAATGCATTGTTTTCACACCAGATCTCCTTCCCATTTTCCTCTGCTCCCACCCATCAGCACACTGTGGCTTCATCTGACGTACTTTGGTCATGTTGTAGGAAGAGACCGGTCCTTGGAGAGGGACATCATGCTTGGGAGGGTGGAGGGCAGGCGCAGGAGGGGAAGGCCCTCTGGGAGGTGGATTGATTCGGTGTCTGGGGCAATCGGGATGCCAGCACTTTCTCACCCATCTGCTTCCACCCTCCACCCTCCCCTGCTTGGATCCTCATACTCATTCTACAATAATGGTTTTATATAGTATTTACTCTTATGGGGCTGAGTTACTTCACTCAGCATAATGCTCTTCAGTCCCTCTCAAGTTAGATAATAATTTTATACTGCTTTACATACAAAGTTCATATAATTATTTTTTATTATTATTAAATTTTTTTATTATTTTTGTGTGAGTGTACCGTCAAATCAGATCTGACTGGTACAGGAGGAGATTTTTCCTCCTTTGCCCGGCAGAGCATCTGGTGGATTCGAACCGTGTGCCTCTGCGATTGTAGTTGCAGCTCCTTGCCACTAGGCCACCAGAGCTCCCCTTATTATTATTAATTTTAAAGAAAGTTTACAGAGACTGAGGATTTCCATTAACCTATGTTGCACTTTTCTCGCTGACCACCCCTTCCGGCCTCCCAATTCGCTCTTCTCTTTGAAAAGTAAAAGAAAAATTATTCCATTGTTATACAATCCCTCCCTGCCCCCAGTCTTCCCCTTTCTTTTACCAATCCCTCCTTCCATCCATCAAATTGTAAGGCCCTATAATTAACCCCTTTTTGGATTCTTGTATATGCTGTACAATAATGGTACTATACAGTATTTGTCTTTATGAGACTGAGTTAGTTTACTTAGAATAATGTTCTCCAGTCTCTCCCATGTTAGGTAGTAATTTGCAAAATCATCATTTCCTGTGTTGCATAGTATTCTATTGTGTGAATGTATCTAGGCTGTTTCCATGTTCTTGCTATGGTGAATAATGCTGCTATGAACATTGGTGTACAAGCCTCTTTTTATGGCTCAGTTCTCATTTTTTTCAGGGTATATTCCAAGCAGTGGAAGAGCTGGGCCATATGGAATTTCTATATTCCACTTTTCTTTCTTCATTCCTTCTCTCTCCCTCTCTTTTATTTTTCCTTCCTCTCTTTCTTCTCTCCTTCTCTACTAAATTTCTGTTAATGTATGAGTGTTTTGCTCCCATGATCTGTAAAAGAAAAAAATTTTCTCTCAGCCACAGTGAGATGTTCTGGAAAGAATGTGACCTTGTTGGAAATGGCACTAGGGTGTTAGGCTCAAAAACGACCTTTTAAGTATTTTAATTTAAAAAAAGATAGCATTTCTTCTTCAGTAATGCTTTATCTATATTACCTCTCATCAATGAGACTTCTAGCATTTCTTTCATGAAGGAAAGAAAATGAATTGATTTCTAAAATAATGTCAGGACCATTAGCAAGTGACAGAAAAGTTGTTGATACTGACATGAAACTAGAAGAAGGTGGTATGCAATTTTGCAGTCATTCTATAAAACACAGCATGTACTGAGGTGTTAATTTGTTGTTGTTGTTAGGTGCTATCGAGTCACTTGTGACTCATAGCGACCCTATGTGTAACAGCCCTAAACCCTGTTCTATCCTGTGCCAATTTCACTGCCTCTGATACACCCATCCCAATTACCCCAGTCACTGAATCAATGCACCTCATAAATGGTTTTCCCCTCTTGCGCCATCCCTCCACCCTCCCAAGTATGATGTCCTTCTCCAAGGCCAGATGAAGCCTCAGAATCCTTGCCTCCAAGGAGCAGCCAGATTTAACCCTCTCCAGGATGAATCTGTTTGTTTTCTTGGCAGTCCAGGGTACATTCAAT
>NW_006399766.1:1424769-1425399 GCF_000299155.1 Elephantulus edwardii | reverse complement strand
CCTGATGCTGCCAATTGGTCCAGTGGTGAGAATCTTTGTCTTCTTGACATTGAGCTTCAATCCATACTGAAGGCTGCAGTCCTTGACCCTCTGAAACAAGCATCTCAGGTCCTTTTAGTTTCAGCAACATAAATTTTGCTAGGCTTCATTTTTTTTGTATGAGTCAAAAAAGTTATGGAAAGATATAAAGATGAATTAAAGATATTCAAACATTATTTGATCAAAAGGAAGCTGACATGAGAGAAACAGTCTCTTGTGAAGTCAATGACTCCAGCTCCACATAAGAAATTGTCCCTTTTTAGCTGAACATCTTAGAGTTCACTTTACCAGGCTGTGCAGAATTGCTTCATTGATGTCAAGTGAAATGTCATAAAATATTCACAACTGATAGAAGAGGCAACATTATGATAACTAGAGAGAAGATTGACATATTCAACAGCTTCATCTTGCGTGGATCCACTATCCATGCTATCTCTTGGCATCAGCAGTCAACAAATCAAAAGGTATTGGGTAAATATTTTCTAAAATTCCCTTATAAAACCATCTGGTCCAGGGCTTTTCTTGGTTGGAAGTTGTTGTATTACCTTTTCAATTTCTTCTTTTGTAATAGGTCTGTTCAGATGTTCAGTT
>NW_006399766.1:1406829-1407368 GCF_000299155.1 Elephantulus edwardii | reverse complement strand
GCATCTCTCTTAGGGCTAGGGATTTTGAGCATGTCTTCATGTGTTTGTTAGCCATCTGAATGTCGTCTTCGGTGAAGTGCCTGTTCATATCCTGTTCCCAATTTCTACCAACTCTTACACGCAGAGATAGATCGAACATGCAATCAAAATGCATTGATAATAATGGGCGACTGGAACGCAAAAGTTGGGAACAGGAAAGAAGAAACAGTAGTTGTAAAACATGGACTTGTTGACAGAAATGAAGCTGGAGATAGAATGATTGAATTTTGCACAATCAATTACTTATTCATTGCAGATGCGATTTTTAAGAGACATAAACGCAGGTTATGCACATGGATTTCACCTGATGGTATGCATAGGAATCAGATCGATTATATCTGTGGAAAAGACTGCTGGAGAAGCTCAATATCAGCTGTGAAAACTAGTACAGGTGCTGATTGTGGAACAGACCACCAACTATACATATGCAAGTTCAAGCTGAAGCTGAGGAAAATGAAACTGAATCCACAGGAGCCAAAATATTACTTTAATTTCATCCC
>NW_006399766.1:1400852-1406729 GCF_000299155.1 Elephantulus edwardii | reverse complement strand
AAAACAGATATTGGGGGGGAATAAGAACGAACTGGGGAGGAGGGTGGAGAAAACAGTGCAACAATAAATGAATGAAAACCCAAAATCTCTGTAAATGTTCATTAAAACTAATAAAATTTAATAAAAAAGAAAAAAAAAGGTATTGGGTAAATCTGCTACCAAGGACCTCTATAAGATGTTAAGGGGCAATGATGTCAGTTTAAATGCTAAAGTGCATTTGATTCAAGCTCTTACTGTTTTTTAATACTTGTTATGGATCTGAAACCTGGACAGAAGGAAATAAAAGGCATCTAAAAAAGCAAAGAGATGGTTAAACGGATACTATATGCAGATGATATGATAATGCACACAGTAGACCCCAACAACTCAACAACAACAAAAGACAAAACTGTGAGAGCTAGAGGACCAGTTTAGTAGGGTTGCGGGACATAAGATTGTTGCTGTTGTTGTTGTTCTTATGTGCCGTCGAGTTGCTTGCGACTCATAGAGACCCTATGTACAACAGCCTGTCCTGTGCCAATCACACTGTCTCTGACACTCCCGTCCCGATTATCCCCGTCACTGAATCAATCCACCTCATAGAGGGCCTTCCCCTACTGCGCTGTCCCTCCACCCTCCCAAGCATGATGTCCTTCTCCAAGGCCAGACAAAGCCTCAGAATCCTTGCCTCCAAGGAGCAGCCAGGTTTAAACCTCTCCAGGATGAATCTGTTGGTTTTCTTGGCAGTCCAGGGTACATTCAATACTCTTCTCCAGCACCACAGCTCAAAGGCATCAATCCTCCTTCTATCCTCCTTAGTCATTGTTCAACTCTGATGCATAACAAGGGACTGCAAAGACCATGGCCTGTATCAGACGCACCTAAGTCTCCAGAGAGAAACCATTGCTCTTCAGTACTTTGGAGAGGTCCCTAACAGCAGAATGTTCCATCGCAATAAATCTTTTCATTTCCTGGCTACTCGTGCCAAGAGTGTTGAATGTAGAGCCAAACAAACTAACGCTGTGAACAATCTCAGTCTCTTCAATATCCATCCTGATGCTGCCAATTGTTCCAGCGGTGAGAACCTTTGTCTTGTTGACATTGAGCCTCAGTCCATACTGAAGGCTGCAGTCCTTGACCCTGTGCAGCAGGTGCTTCAGGTCCTCCTCAGTTTCAGCAAGCAGAGTTGTGCCATCTGCATAACAAAGATTGTTGATGAATCGTCCCTTGACCCCACATTTCTCCTCATAGAGCCCAGCCTCCCGGATAATCTGTTCTGCATACAGGTTGATAAGTTATGGAGCTAAGATGCATCCCTGGCGTAAGCCCTTTCCAATTTTGAACCATGCAGTGTTCCCTTGCTCTGTTCTTATGACTGCCTCCTAGACAAGTATAGGTTGTGCATTTGAACGATCAAGTGTTCTGGGATTCCTATTCTTCTCAGAGTCAGTCACAGTTTGTTATGATCCACACAGTCAAACGCCTTTGCATAGTCAATGACACACAGATAGATATTCCTCTGGTAGTCTCTGCTTTCAGTTAAGATCCATCTAACATCAGCTACAATATCCCTAGTACCACTACCCCTTCGATACCCAGCCTGGACTTGTAGCAGTTCTCTGTTGATGTGCTGTTCTAGTCGTTTTTGGATAATCTTCAGTAGATTCTTGCTTGCATGTGAAATCAATGAGATTGTTCTATAGTTTCCACACTCTGTTGGGTCACCTTTCTTTGGGATGGGAACAAATATAGATCACTTCCAGTCAGTTGGCCATGTAGTTGTTCTCCAGATTTTTTGGCACAACTTGGTGAGCACATCCAGGGCAATATCTGTTAGCTGAAATATGTCAATTGCTATACCATCTATTCCTGGAGCCTTATTTTTTGCCATTTCTTTCAAAGCAGCCTGAACTTCTTCTTTCAGCACCATAAAATCTTGCTTATATGTTGTTTCATGAAATTCTTTTGTGTCTGCCAATTCCTTTCGACACAGTGATTCAGTATATTCTTTCCATCTTCTTTTAATACTTCTTGGATCATTTAAAATTCTGCCAAAAGCGTTTTTGATCATAGCAACTCGAGGTTTGAATTTGTTCTTCAGTTCCTTGAGCTTGAGAAATGCTAAGCAAGTTCGGCCCTTTTGATTTTCTGACTCCAACTCCTTGCACATTAATATTTTGCTTTGTCATCCCGTGCTGCCTTTTGAAATCTTCTATTCAACTCTTTAGTATCTTGAATTCTTCCTTGTGCTTTGGCTTCTCTGTGCTCAAGTGCAATTTTCAGAGTCTCTTCTGACATCAATTTTGGTCGTCTCTTCCTCTCTGTCTTTGCAATGACCATTTACACTCTTCCTCGATGATACCCTTGATATCCTCCCACAACTCATCCGGTCTTCACTCATTATTGTTCAAGTCCTCAAACCTGTTCCTTAGATGGTTCTGAAATTCAGATGGGATATAAGATTAATATCCAAAAATCTGTGAGAGTCTTTTAAAGTAACAACAAACAAACAAAAAAAATCCTACAAGCACACAGAGAAGGAAACTAAGAAAGCAATGCTATTTATAATAGCCAACAACAAATTGAAATACTTGGGAGTGAACCTACTTAGATAGACAAAAGACCTGTACAAAGAAAACTGAATAACATTTCTGAGAGACACAATAAAAGACCTGAATAAATGGGGAAATATGTCCTCTTATTAGATAGGAAGACACAATATTGAGAAAATGACAATAGTACCAAAAACAATCTACATGTTCAATGCAATCCCAATACAGATACCATATTCATTTTTCAAGGAAATCAAAAGAGAAATTGTCAAGTTTGTTTGGGGAGAAAAGAGACTCTGAATAAGCAAAGCACTTCTGAACAATAAAAGTGAAATGATAGGCAAAGCACTCCCTGACCTCAAAACCTACTACACAGCAGTAGTAACCAAAACAGCATGATACTGGTACTATGACAGGTACGATATTCAACAAGGAAATAAAACCGATCATACAGGGAAATGATAACCTCTTCAATAAATGGTCCAGTGGAATCTTAGCCAGTCTCATTGGGATATACTAAGTTCACTGCTAACTGGAAGATCCTTGTAATAGGCATATCCAATGAGTAGCCTTTAGGAGCCTACTGTGTATATTTCTTGGCTGTGTCATGTGCAGGAAGACAGCTAGAAAGCTGAGGTGAACCCTGATAATCCCCAGTGACCATACTTTGTGCAATGGAGCATTAAGTTCCTCTTGAAGACTCTAAACAGCCCTACCCACTGAGATATCGATCAGATGTTGAATGTTTGAGATTGCAGCTTTTCTACTCACTTTATTGTCATTATTGTTAGGTGCCACTGAGTAAAGTATGACTCATAGTGACCCTATGAACAACAGATCTGAACCCTGTCCTATCCTGTGCCATCCTCATGATCTCTGACTTGCTTAAACCCATTGCTGCATCACTGTGTCAATCCATCTCATTGAAGGTCTTCCTCTCTTGCTGTGACCCTCTGCCTTTCCAAGTATGATATCCCTTTACAAGAAATACCCTCTACTAGCAATCTTCCTAATTATTGAGATGAAGCTTTACCATCTTTGCCTCTAAGGAGCATTCTCACTGCCCTTTTTCCACGACATATCTGTTTGGTTTTTTGGAAGTCCAAGGCATTCTTTTCCAACACCACACTCAAAGGCATTGATTCTTATTCTATCATCTTAGTCACTGTCTTAACTAAAAAGTTAATGCATTTTCTGCATCACTTGATAAAATCTATGGTTCTTATTTATTTTGTTAATGTGGTTAATTACATTGATTGTTTTTCTAATGCTGAAACATCCATGAATCCTGATGAATGATTTTTTTATGTGCTTTTGGATTCTATAGGCTAGGATTTTGTTAAGGATTTTTGCATCTATGTTTGTGAGATATTGGTCTGTAGTTTTCTATCTTTGCCTGGCTTTGATATTAGAGTTATGCTTGCTTCATAGAAAGTCTCTGGAAGTGTTCCTTTTTCTATTTTTTAAAATCATTGAAGCAGAATTGGTGATAATTCTTCCCTGAATGTTTGGTAGAATTCATCTGTGAAGCCATCTGGTCGAGGACTTTTTTTGTGGGGGAGTCTTTTCATGACCTACAGGATCTACATTTCACACCCTACACAAAAATCAACTCAAGGTGGATCAGAGACCTGGGAGTAAAGCTCAAAACCATGAAGTTGATCAGAGACAAACCGGGATCAAACTTAGACATCTGTGGTATAAAGCAATTGTCAAATACAGCCCAAAATGCACTATCTGGAGAGGACAAAATTGATGAATGGGACTTTCTAAAGAATCAATCTCTGTGCTCATAAAAAATTTTTTCCAACATGGTGAAAAGAAAGCCTACTGACTGGGAACAAACATTTGGTAACACCGTCTCAGACAAGGGCCTCATAAAATGTTTACAGAATACTCCTGGGTATCTGGAAGGAAAAGACCGATAACCCAATACAAAATGAGCAAAAACCATGGAAAGATCTTTCACAGAGGAAGACATTCAGGTGGTCAACAGACACATGAGGAAATGATCAAAATCACAGGCAATAAGAGAGTCGCAAATCAAAATCACAATGAATTACCATCTCAGCTCAGTAGCTGTGGCAGCAAGCAGTAATGCTGACAAAATATGGAGACATGGAAAGTCTTATACACTGTTAGTGGGATTGCAAAATGGTGCAGCCACTCTAGAAGACAGTTTGGCATTTCCTCAAAAAGTTGAACATAGAAACTCCATATGACTCAGCTTTCCATCACTAAGAATATACCTAAAGGAAATTAGAGGTGAAATACAGATGAAGATTTGTACACCAATGTTCATAGCAGCATTATTCACCACCAAAAGAACATGGAAGTGTCCAACAGCACTTCTAACATGGATTGAGAGATTGTGTTACATTCACACAATGGAATACTATGCAGCACTCAGGGGGAATAATTTTAAAAAATACTACATAATGTGGGAGAAGCTGGAGAGCATTAGGGATAGTGAGCTAACACAGTTTCATCAGGACAAATACTACAAAAGGCCATTATTGTAAAAATAGAAGGATAACTAGTAAACCATGTAAGGGAACTCAAGGGTGGGAGGGCTGAGAAGGGGTAGGAGAGAAATCACAAGGATACATAGTTTGGTGGGTTGAGGGGCGAGAAGGAAATAGGAAGGATAGCGCAAAAAAAGGATGATGGGCAAGGAGCCATGGTGATTGATTTTATAAAACATAAGATACTCCTCTAAATCTAAACATTCAGATTAAGACAGACTAGGAAGAAGGATTGGCCATCCACTTCTGAAATAGCAGGCCTCTGAAAACACACGCAGACGAACAGAAAGGGCCACCTAGGTAGAACTTTCAAGCATGGAAATACAAAGGAAGAGGAACAGTTGTAAGCAGACACTAGTGATTGGAACATGGAATGTGAGAACCATAAATGTAGGAAAATTAGAAATCGTTAAGAAAGAAACGGAACGCATAAATATTGACATACTGGGCATTGGAGAGATGAGATGTACTGGCATGGGGCATTTTGAGTCAGATGATCATATGATATATTATTCTGGAGATAAAATGTGAGGAAAAATGGAGTTGCTTTCATAGTCAGAAAAGAAATTTCTAGATTCATCTTGAAGTACAACATTGTGAGTGATAGGACTATGTCCATGCGCTTACAAGGAAGTCCAGTGAGCACCACTATCAGTCAGATATATGCACCAACAACTGAGCCAAAGAAGAAGAAATAGATGATTTCTACCAACTCTTTTTTTTTTCTAGAATTGTATTTTATTAATTTTCATAAACATTTACAGAGATTTTGGGTTTCCATTCATTCATTGTTGCACTATTCTCTCTACCCTCCTCCCAGT
>NW_006399766.1:1391763-1397792 GCF_000299155.1 Elephantulus edwardii | reverse complement strand
CTGCTGTTAGGGACCTCTCTAAAGTACTCAAGAGCAACGGTGTCTCTCTGGAGACTAAGGTCTGCCTGATACAGGCCATGGTTTTTGCAATCACTTGTCATGCATCAGAGAGTTGGACAATGACTAGGGAGGATAGAAGGAGAATTGACGCCTTTGAGCTGTGGTGCTGGAGAAGAGTATTGAATGCACCACGGACTGCCAAGAAAACAAACAGATTCATCCTAGAGTCGGTTAAACCAGGCTACTCCTTGGAGGCAAGGAGTCTGAAGCTTCGTCTGACGTACTTTGGACATGCTGTAAGGAGAGACAGGTCTTTAGAGAGGGACGTCATGCTGGATAGGGTAGAGGGACAGCGCAGGAGGGGAAGACCCTCTATGAGGTGGGTTGATTCTGTGACTGGGGTAATCGGGATGGGTGTGTCAGAGGCAATGCCATTGGCACAGGATAGAGCAGACTTTAGGGCTGTTGTACATAGGGTCATAGGGTCGCGATGAGTCACAAACGACTCGACGGCACATAACAACAACAACAACAATGTATGAAACACAAGGTGAATGAAAAGTAGTGTGGAACACAATGTATACGAGGGTTGGGTTTTTTTTTAGAAAAGATTCTTACTGCCCAACTCCGCCTGTCCCACTTCGTTGATTCTCAAACCTTACCTCACATTCAACTTCATGTATTCATAACATACCTGTTTCCCAAAGGACCTGCTGAGCCATTGTATCTGCCTACACTACTAACTTATTTAAATGAAAATTTAAATGTTGTCCAGTGAGAACCAACTTACAGCTGACCTGCCAGCTGGTTTTCAGAGCTTGCCCATCTTTTCTCACATAAAGCGGTTGGTGGATTCAAAACCCTTGGCTTTAGGATTGCAGTGCAACTTGTTACCACTAAGCCATCAGAGCTACTCTATAGTATTTAAAAGACAATATAAATGATGTTAAGTCAAGTTCAGAGAGAGTAAAATGTCTGCAGAATTCTTTACCCTTATTAAATTTTCTTTCCTCCTAAACCCACTGCCATGGAATCTTATACAGAAGTTAGTAGATTGAACATCCAATCTTTGTCTTTACTTAATAGAGAAAAAGAACCCACAATGGTTTATTTCTTTAGATCAATAAGCCCAGGTTAAAAACCAACTGGTGGGGCTTGTTTGACTGACAGTCTTGTAACAAGGGGGGGCTTGGTAGGTGTCTGCCTGCATAGGTATAGCTCAACTCCCTTGAAATTTCCATACCCTAAGACCCTAACTGGACTCTCAATCTTGGCCATTTACCCTAGCCTTCTTCATTTTCTGGAACTTACAGGAACAAGGTAAGCAGCAATAGTCCTCTCTCTCCTCCTGAGACTTACAGGAACTGGGCAAACAGCTCTTCCTCCCTTCCCAAAATTTACAAGGATCCAGGTAAATAAAACCGTTATCTAAACCTCCAGTGGGAGGAATAAACAAAACATGTACTAACCCCTAAATGCTTTCAAAAGCTCACCTACTCCCACACCATCATCTCCCACAAGCACACAAGCACATTCTATAAAAACTTCCAAGCAAGCCTGTCAGTGCAGCAAGCAGTCTATCTTCTGCCACTGGTGTCATGTTACAGCATTTCCTCAATCAGTAAGGTTCCCCTAAATAAA
The DNA here is from genome assembly GCF_000299155.1 of Elephantulus edwardii. NCBI lineage: Eukaryota > Metazoa > Chordata > Mammalia > Macroscelidea > Macroscelididae > Elephantulus > Elephantulus edwardii. The sequence continues at coordinate 1,396,151 of NW_006399766.1, read as the reverse complement.
GCTCAAACACCTATGCCCTCTGTGCCTGGTCAGTTTTTCAGTTTATCCTCGAAAACTTTTTCTGAGATATTTTCTCTGATGGGAATTCAACTCTGAATTCTGAAGTTTGCTATCCTCTCTAGCTTTTCCTCTGGCTCAGTATGTTCCATGTAGGGCTGCTATAAATATGCTAACCCATAGTTCTCCCCAACAGGTAGTCTCCTCCATACGGACCTTGAACATGGATGGAGGGTTGCCAGGAGTTAGGAACTCTTCCCATGGCAGTGAGTTTTGCTTACCCACGTACCTAAAATTCGTTGCAATTGAATCAGAACAGACTCATAACTGACACTCCAGTGGATTTTCTGAGACTGAAAATTGCACATAAATGGCACACTCTGCAAGAGATACAATGCTCCAAATGTGACCACAGAGTATGTGCACAAGGATGGCCAGAGGAAAGGTTCGGAGTTGGAGGTGGCGTCCCTATAAATTTGAAGGCTGACGGTAGGCCAGGTGCAGCATGGTTCTCAGTCCCTCAGAGGAGATTGCCCAGCTTTCTCCTGCAGAGAAACTGGTGGAATCGAACTGCTAAAGAGGTACTTGTGTTAACAGCACAACTCCCTGTTGACTATGCTACCAGATATGCCTAAAGGAAATGTTTTTCTCTGGGATGCAGGGTATTTGCTGCTTGATCCCAGTGAGTCTTTACTCTGTCTGTGGTCAAGCAGATATCCTCCCTTGTTCCCAGAGGGAATCAGGACACAAACGATTATCTGAAACTTCCTTCATGTTGGGTGTTCTTGGAAAATTTGTTGCTACCTTTGAGTTCATTTCAGCATACCTTAATTTATTATGTTAAAACACGGAAACTTGATTTGTATGTAATGCTCTTAAGAAATGCCTGCACTATACATGCAGAGGAAATCTTTGTCTTAAGTTAATCAATACCTAGCAAACCTGTTTGCTGTCTGGCTTCAGAACAAGCTCTATCCTAACATTGTCCTGTCACCAGCCCACTAATCCCTTGACAGCCCCACTGTGAGAAAGTTTACCCTTATCTTCCAAATATTATAAGCCCTCTTCTTTGTCTAAACCCTCTATAAATGTCTTGTAATTTCAGAGCCTTGGACTCCATGGTTTCATTTCAATGAAGCACACAGCTTCTGATTAAAATATTTCTTTAAACTTTGGATCATTTTCTCTATTTTTTCCTTGAAATGGCATTCCAGTTTTCTCTACGACGGGGACTCATTTTCTCTTGAGAAATTAAACACAAAACAAATTAATCTAAAATTCTATCTATTTGTTATCACCAGGCATCCAGTATTTCTTGACAATGCCAGTGATAAAATAGTTTCTCCTATAGAAATGAAATGTTCCCACCACCATTCTACCACCTTACTCCAGGAAGTGGTTAAATCAGAAACAGGAAATTATTTTTCTTTTAACTGTTTTCAACCATGAAATGTCAGATCCTCCCTTTTCTAGTCCCATCAGGTAAAACTGGGAAACCTTTTATTTTGGAGCAAAAATAGTTTTGCTAGGAGAAACATGAAGTCTTCCCTGTGTGATTTAGTTTCTGGAAACTCATTGGAGGGTCTGCTAAGAGATTTTGTGTACCATAGAGTCAGAATCAATCCATCGCTGACCATCCAGTGGGTTTTCAGAGGTCGTTAATAGCACAGGAGGAGATTGCTCATCCTTCTCCCACAGAGAAAACTAGAACCACGTGCCTTCAGGATTGCAGCACAGCTTCTTGCCAGTAGTCCACCAGAGCTCACTGCTCTGAGTTAACTACAACTTAATCATACCAAACAACAACAATCCTGTTTAAAATACTGATACCACATTTACTTTCTTAAATATCTTAAGTTCCACACTTACTCTCTTAAATACGCATTTACTTTCTCAAATATCTTATATAAGGAACAGGAGTGGTGAGGCTTGTAGTCATTTATTTTCACTCTTCTTTCCTATTGCTGTTGTGTTGTTGTTTACCCTAGAGTCAGAACTGACCCATAGCTGACCCTCCAGTGGGTTTTCACAGGCAATTAATCTCAGGAAGGAGATTTCCCATCCTTCTGCTGAGTAGCTCGTGGATTCAAACTGCGTGCCTTTGGGATAATAGCATAATTTTTTTTGCCACTAGACCTCCAGAGCTCCCATTAACATTCACTTAATATTTAATTTTTGAAAGGCTTTCTCTATTGGTGTCCTAGTAGTAAAAAGCTGCACTGCAATTCCTGTAGTGCAACATTTTATATGTGAATATACATTGCTACTGTCTCTTTGGAATTATTCCACTACTTTTTATTTTTGCTCCTTAAGGTTTGAAAGCAAGAGGAAAACTTAAGCATGCAGAAATACTGGTAAGTAATCATTTATTTTGTTACCTTCATGTTTTACTTCTTATTTGGTCTGATTCTACAAGTACTATGGGTGGTAACTGGATGGAAACAACTTTACCTTAGCTGGCTACACCACTGACAACTCTATAGGACAAGAGTGCAGTATCTCTAGTCTGCACCCTTGTCAACATGCAATATTCCTATTGTTCAGCTCTGATTCAACAGTATCAAACAATAATATCTCTTCTTGGTACCAATGTCTGTTCTTTACTGGATTGTGTAGCCCTTAGCCCCATCTTGGAGCCACAAGAACTACTGCTGTCCCTTTCTGTAAACACCAAGGAAAACAGAAATGCAGTTATCTCCCTACTTTTCCCATTCAGACTACACATGGTCTTCTGAAATCTTGATCTCTTGGAACACTATAGTGGGGCACCCACTTTTGAAAATCTGTAGATCAGAAACTTAATACTTACTGCCATAATGATAGTTCAGACTCATAGTGACCCTCCATCATGATTCTGAGGTTGTGAATTGCAATGTGAGGAGACTGTCTATCTCTCTCAAAGTAGTTAGTGAATTTGAATCTCTGGAGAGGCAAAGTACCTGAGTTAACACAGCTCACTATAGAACATGCCATCAGTTTCTTAGATCAGAAATAGTCATCACTATTTCTAATAATGATTCCAACTTCCATTAGATAGTTGTGAAAATATCCCCCAAAACCTTTTTACTAACCCTTTTGGCTGTGGCACCAAGACAATGAGATGAAGAAGTAGGAAGAGAGATTCCAATCTCTCCATCTTGGAGACTCCATCAAAATTCATGAGCATTTCTTGAAAAGCAAACCCATCATTACCACAACTAGAGTTTAGAAAATTAAAATTAGAAATTAAAGGAAAGGGTCTTTCTTTGGGTATCCTTCATATTGCAAAATTTGTCCAACGTAATTGTCCTTCTTCCATGACTTTGTTGGGTGCCATCACGTCGGCTCCAATTCGACCCTATGTACAACAGAAGCAAATATTGTCAGAACTTGTACAATGATCCAAAGTACACAAGACAAGTCTCGCTATCTAGCCTCTTTTATAAAAAAGTCATTCTTCCAAGAGAGAATTACTCATTCTTTTAGCAGTCCATGAAGTAGTCAATATTCCCTGCCTCTAGGTCTCTGCAAAGAGTGAAAGTGTGGGTGATAGTAATATCACTGATTCTATTACTTAACATTTCTTTTTCCAAGAAGATAGTGTTCAAACAAACTTACCCTCTTGTGGATATCTAAGTCCTTTTGCTACCAGCTATTCTCATAGCCAAGCCTGGACTAACAGGAAAATTTCTACTCAACATCTTATTACTCTAATTTCTTATCCACAAAATGAAGGTTTGGACAAGTTAAGTGGATAATAATAATGACAGAATTTACTTCCAATGGTCATTTTTTTAAATATCAGATACTCAGTTATCACAATATTGATGTTTGCTGTTTTTATTATTACCGAATACAAAATACGACAGAAGTTACCCAAACATTAATAATGCATGATTTGTGATATTCTTTTTTTTCCCCCCAAAAGAAACTATAATAGACTTATTGTTGTTAGGTGCTGTCATATCAACTATGACTCGTACCTTTCATTCCTTCCTGTGAGGTATGAATTCTATCACCATCACTCTCCAAAGTGCCTTCCATTATTCTTAAGTAACTTTGGTGGTACAGTTGGCAGAGACTTGCAGGGCTAATCCAAAGGTGTTCTTTATCTCGTGATTTAGATCTAACAGCTGTTCCATGGGAAAAAAGTTAAGCAATTTCCTCCTCTGTGATTTACAGCCTCTGAAACACAATGGAATATCAGTTATGAATTCATTCTAATTCAATTACAAATAACTTGAGGTTTTGAGTTAAGCAACTAAAAATCAGAATCATTGATAAAAGTGGCACACCCTAATATGGAGTTTAAAAGAATGTCCGAGAGGCTGGGCTCTATGAGGAGAATTGTGGCATCAGGATTGGTGGAAGATCTATTAACAATCTCCGTTATGCAGATGACACAACCCTGC
>NW_006399766.1:1389102-1391113 GCF_000299155.1 Elephantulus edwardii | reverse complement strand
GTTGGCACAGGATAGAGCAGGGTTTAGGGCTGTTGTGCATAGGGTCGCTATGAGTCGGAAACGACTCGACGGCACATAACAACAACAACAACAACAGAAATTTGTCACAGGCAATCTTGAGTTCCATGCACATACACAAACACAGGAATTTTTAAAATGGTACTATACTCACAATTATATCGTTTTGGCAGACAATATTTCTACATATGTCTTTTCATGTGCTGTAAATAGATTCATTTCTGTACTAGAGAAGGATTTCAGGTGACTTAGTGGGTAGGGAATTGTGCTACAAACCCAAAGGTAGGTTGTTAGAATCCACTAGCTGCTCTTCGGGAGAAAGATTAGTAATCTCCTCTTGTGCAATTTCCAGCCTCTGAAAACCCACTGAAGGGTCCACTATGAGTTACTCCTGACTTGAAAATATATAGCAACAACAGTATAATAGAGTGAAGGGGAGAAATTAATGAAAATTTCTTATGCGTGGCCAAATACAAATGTTTTCAGGAAATTATTTACTGGACCTGGTTGCTCAGGATCATAACGTAGGGAACTTAAAGGCTAATTAACAAAACGGGATACTATAACAACTATATGATATGCTACATCCTACTTTGGTGATTAAAAGTTTGTGGGTAGCCATCTAAGGTGTAACTCTTGGTCTTTCCCCATCTGAAACAAAGAATATTGAAGAAAATCAAAGATGATAAGCCCAAAGGACTAAAAAGAATTCCAGTCTCTATGATTGTGAGACATGAAGAACTAGATAGTTCCCAGCTACAACTGACTGATGACTACTTTGAAGCTGACCATAATAGAAGGTTTTTGGCATAATGGGAGGAAAAAATTATGAAAAATCCTCAAAATTATGAAAGAAGATGAGACTTATTAGTCTGATAGAGACTAGGGGAACTCCCAAGGCTGTGGTCTCAGCCATTCTTCAAGCCAGGAACTGAAATTATCCCCTGTGATGCAATCTCTAGTCAAAGAACAAATAGGCTTGTTGGTGACCAGTAACACCAGGAAGGAACACATTCCTTAGAAGAAGTAACTACAAATGATCAAAAGAGCAGCATTTGCCCATAGCTAATTCCCAGTAGCAGAAAAACCCACTCACTCTCTTCTAATCTATTCCAATTTATGGCAACCCTCCATCAGATTTTTGAGGATATACATCTTAACAGGAAGAGAATTCTTCATCTTTCTCTCTTGAAGTGGCTGACAGATTCAAGACACTAACCTTTTGGATTGTAACTCAACATAAAAGTCATTGTGCTTCTTCTGAAGGTAGAAAAGATTTTTGTTGTTAGGTGCCATCCTGTAACTTGTCCAGCACCTTCCTCATGATATGCTTGAGCCCCTTAGCACAGTCACTGTTTCTACCCATTCTGATGCAGGTCTTCATTTATTTCTCTGACACTATTCTTTTCCTGTCCAAGAGAATGAATGAGATGTCTTGTAAAGGATGCAGTTGGAGTGTTCTTTGAAGTAAAAAATGATGAGGCTTAGCCTCACATACTTTGGGCATGTTGCTAGGAGGGGCTATTCCTTGGAGAAGGACATGATGCTAGGAAGGGTGGAGGGTTGGCTAAGGAAAGAAAGACACTTAACCAGGTGCACTGATACAGTGACTTCTGCAATAGGCTCTTGTGTGTCAGGAAATATGAGGATGGCACAGAATACAACAGGGTTCAGATCATTTGTTCATAGGGTCACTAAAACTTGTACTCAACTCGATGGTACCTAACAGCAACAACAACCCTTTTCCCAGCATGATGTCCTTTCCCGGTGACTATTCTCTTCGGACAACAGCCCAAAGTATATGACACAAAGTTTCACCATCCTTGCATCTAAGGAACACCCTGGTTGCTTGTTATTGATGTTATGTGCTGTCGAGTCGTTTCCGACTCATAGCGACCCTATGCACAACAGCCCTAAACCCTGCTCTATCCTGCGCCAACCGCACCACCTCTGACACACCCATCCCAATTACCCCAGTCACCGAATCAATCCA
>NW_006399766.1:1377977-1387251 GCF_000299155.1 Elephantulus edwardii | reverse complement strand
GAAATTCAGGTGGTATGAAATCAAAGTCATATTTTGGCTCCTGTGGATTTGGTTTAATTTTCCTCAGCTTCAGCTTGAACTTGCATATGAGTAACTGGTGGTCTGTTCCACAATCAGCCCCCAGCCTAGTTTTCACAGCTGACATCCTCCAAAACAGATGTATTTGTTCTGTTGGTAGTCCATAGAATAGTCATTTTTTTTCCCAGCACCTAATTCAAAGTCATTTATTCTTCTTCTGCCAATTTTATTTGTTATCCAACTCTCATATTACTAGAAATCAATTGAAAATACTATGGCTTGGATCTTTTATCTGATATCCTTGCTCTTTTACACTTTAGAGAAGTCCTTGAGAGCTGGGTTGTTTTTTTTTCAATGTAACAGGTCTTCTCATTTCTTGACTGCTATTAAATACCATGGATGTTGGTTGTGGATCCAAGTAAAATTAAATTGTTGACAACTAAAAAATAAATGCTAGTTCTGTGAGCTTCTTTATGCTCAAACATGCTTTCTGATATTTTACAGCATTCACGTTTATCTCCTCATGGGCCAGAATCAAGGCCCTTAGTTTAAAGAGTAGTGTCAATCCAATCCAAACTTTGTGCGAGATAAGATATGTTTTCCAAAACAGATCCTGGGACTTGTCTTCCTTCTGTAAAGTATGGTAAATAATAAATTTAGGCTATTTTCATTCACTAAACTTTTGAATGCAACAGTAACCAATTCATACACTAGAAAGCTAAGGTAAGCCTTTTTCAGACTATATTTTCAATCACTTTTTATGCTACTGAGAGCTGGATATGGAGTGTGGTAGGCAGAAGAATTGATGCCTTTGAACTGTGGTGTTGGAGAAGAGTACTGAATACACCACAGACTTCTAAAAGAATTAACAGATGTGCATTTTAAGTTTCAGTTCTAGAAAAAGTGTGTGTATGATGCAGTGTTACTTTATTTCCAGGGAATGCTACAACAGGTCACCACTTGGGAAATTAATATATATCCAAACACACTGATGGTGAGAATGGATTCATGAGGATTGAAATTATATTTCAGCATCAGAGTCCCTTCCTTGTATCAGACTTTGAGAATGACACCATGTGCAGGGAGCTGCAAATTGTTCTAAGTGGGTAGAGGAAGTGTGGTTACAGTCAAGCAGCCTGTCGATGTAACCATTGCTCATAACATTGCCCAACTTTTTCACAATAAAAGATACCTGAATTTTCAAGACTGCAGAAATGCATCATTTCTTCATACCCCATTTTAGAGAAATATTAAATTTCCTGTGTGATCTTTGTGTTCATTTCCTTAAAGTTTCTGATGTTATTAGGTGTCATCAAGTATAATTCATAGCAATCCGAGGGACAACAGATGTGAACCGTGCCATCATCCTCATAATTTTGACATACTTGAGCCCATTACTCAATCACGGGATCAATACATCTGGTTGAGTGTCTTTCTCTCTTTCACTGACCCTCCACCTTTCCAGACATGATGTCTCCTTACAAGGAATAGCCTATCCTAGAAACATGCTCAAATTGTGTGAGGTGAAGTTTTGTCATCTTTGCCTCCAAGGAACCTCTTGTTGCACCATCTCCATAATATATCTGTTTGTTCTTTTGGCAGTCCATGGCCTATTCAGTACTCTTCTTGAACACCTCAGCTAAAAGGCATCAATTATTCTTCTGTCATCCTTATTAATTTTTTATCTTTCAGATGCATGACAATTGATTGAAAAGATAATGGCCTGAATCAGGTGCAACTTAGTCTTCAAACATAACATTGCTCTTGGGTTATCTGGAGATGTTTCTGACTACATACTTCCCCAAGGGCAGTACATCTCACAATCTCCTTTCTATCGTTACCAAGGATATTTATCGGTGGATCCAAGTAAGATGAATTCACTGACATTTTTATTTTCTCCATCTATCCTGATGCCTTTGTGCTTGTGCGAAAAGTATGCTTGTACCAGGAGGCAGTCGTCAGAACAAAGGAAACACTGCATGGTTCAAAATCAGGAAGTATGTATACCAGAGATATAGCCTATTTCCATACCTTTTCAATCTATATGCGGAACAGATCATCCAGGAGGCTGGGCTCTATGAGGAGGGATATAGCATCAGGATTGGAGGAAGACTCATCAACAACTTGCATTATGAAGATGACACAACCTTGCTTGATAAAGCTGAGGAAGACCTGAAACACTTGCTGCAGAAGGTCAAGGACAGGACTACAGCCTTCGATATGTATTGAAGAAGTTAAACATCAAGAAAACAAAGATTCTCACCACTGGGCCGATTGGCAGGATCATGACAGACTATGAAGAGATTGAGACTGTTAATAGCTTCAGTTTGTTTGGCTCCACAATCAACACTCTTTGTACAAGCAGCCAGGAAATAAAAAGGTAAATTGCATTGGGAAAGTTGGCTGTCAGGAACCTCTCCAGAGTACTGAAGAACAACGATGTAAGTCTGGAGATTAAGGTGCACCGGATTGAGGACATTGTCTTTGTAATTTCTTGCTATGCATCAGAAAGCAGGACAATAACTAGGGACTATAGGAGGATTGTTGCTTTTGAACTGTGGTACTGGAGAAGAGTATAGAATATACCATAGACCTCTAGGAAAACAAATAGGTTCATCCTGAAGAGGGTGAAACCAGGCTGCTTCTTGGAGGCAAGAATACTGTAGCTGTGTCTGACACACTTTGGGCACGTTTCAAGGAAGGACCAGTCCTTGGAGAAGGACATCATGCTTGGGAGGATGGAGGAACAGCGCAAGAGAGTAAGACCTTGGATGAGATGGATTGACTCAGTGGCCGGGATAATGGGGTAGATCTGTCAGAAACAATAAAGTTGGCTCAGGATAGAGCAGGGTTCAAAGCTGTTGTACATAGGGTCACTATGAATCACAGCCAACTCGACAGCACATAATAACAACAATAACAATATATGATTCATAACAAATATATTATATGAATCATTAAAAATTAAAGCTAGCATTGAGAAGAATGGGAATTATAGAACACTTAATTGTGCTCATGAGATACCTACACTTAGAACCAAAGGCTTACATGCTGACAGAACAAGGGAGCACTACACAGTTTGAAATAAAGAAAGGTGTGGCTCAGTGTTATATGTTTTCTTCATACCTATTCAATCTTTATGCTGAGGAAATTATTAGAGAAATTGGACTCTATGAAGAAGAATGTGGTGTCAGGATCAAAGGAAGATTTATCAACAACTTTTGTTACACAGATGACACAACTCGTTTGCTGAAAGTGAGGAGGATTTGAGGCACTTGCTGTAGAAGATTAAAGCCCTCAATATGGATTACATCTCAGTGTCAAGAAAACAAAACTTGGAACCACTGTTATTGTGTTTGCCCTAACTTGTACTTGCCCACGGGCTGTTTCTTCTCCCCATCCTTTATAATTCTTGTTATTCTCCTCACTTCTAATTGGTGAAAAGAGCGAAATATTTCCAAATTTTTCTTTCTCCCCCAGAGTAAATGTTGACTTCCAATTTGATTTTCAAATACTGATGAAAAGACAAGAGGCTATGTTTACAAGAATATTATTTTCAAATAGATTCTAAAGCAATCTTTGAAAATTACAAATAGGAAGCTCTGGTGGTCTAGAGGCAAAAAGCTGCACTGCAATACCAAAAGTTCAAGGCCACCAAATGCCCTGCAGAAAAAGAATGGTGATCTCCTCCTGTGCAATTAACTGTCCCTTAAAACCTGCTGGTGGGTCAGCTATGGGTCAGTTCTGACTTGATAGTACACAACAACAACAAGATCATCTTGTGTAAATAAATTATAACCTGTTCTGCTTATTAGAGTATCTAAATGTAAACTAATTTTGAATATGTTATTTTCATTAACGTTCCTTATTGGAAAAATTAGGGAACACTGAGGCCTAGTGAAAGGAATTGCACTACAATCCCAAAGGCACATGGTTAGAATCCACTAGCTTCTCTGTGTGAGAAAGATAGGCAGTCTTCTATGTGCTTTTCCGCTTGTGAAAACTCCCTAGAACGTCCACTATGGGTCAGTTCTGACTAGATGGTACATAATTAAAACAGTATTGAAGAATCAATTTCTCTTTGCAGCTGTCTGCCTGTGTGTATACAAACTCAGCAACACTTGAAAGATAACTTCTGTTCCCAGAGAAAGAATGAAGATAAGGTAAACAGTAATACCAAGTACAAAGCTAAAGTTATGACATTGTACATTGGGTCAGAGACCTGTAGAATCAATCCAAGTTGTCACTTATGTCCTAGATCATTCAAGTCAGTCTTAGAACTTCCATGTTCCTTTACTGAGTTAAGAAAGTCTGTTTTATGTTGATTTTTTTAAAAATTGTTGTTGTTGCTGATTGCTGCTGAGTTAAGCACAACTCATAAAGACCCTAGGAACAAAAGGCCTGAAGCCTTTCTGTAACTATCGTCATTTAACAAAGGTCATAGAGTTTCCAGAGGCACGTTCTTTAGGAAGTGGATGCCACTCTTAGTTTTTTAAATAGAGGAAGATAAATGTCTCTAGTTTGAGTCAGAAGACTGGTATGAGAAGAAAAAATTCAGACCTTCAGAAGCCCCAACATGATAGTGCGAACTAATTAGAGCTTGGCTGACTTGCATTTTTAGGGGAAAATCACTAGCCACAATGCTATGTAAGCAAAAATGGAGCCCTCAAAATTCCCCCTTTTCCTGAGACTATTCCAGAAGAATATTTATTTTCAGGCTGTGACTCCAATTCTTCAATTTCTAACAAGATTCAGCTGAAATGGTTTAAGGCCAGACCTATTAAACAGTTTCAGCTGTATACTGATAGCCTAGCTGAGAAGCAACACATACATTCACATGACAGTGTACACACGTACATGTTAATAGAAATACCTTTTTTTCATTGTCAAAACATTGACCCAGGAGTGCCACAAACCCTTTTCTTTACATTTTTTAAATCTCTACACTGTAAAATAAGAACTAAGTAAAGAGCCCTTGGTTAAAGCTGTTTACTAAAAAGTCAGTATTTTGAACACACCAGCTGCTGTATAGGAGGAAGATGAAGCAGTCTGTTTCCAAATATATTTACAACCTTGGAAACCCAATGGGCAGTTCTACTTTCTCCCTACTGGCATGCTTTGATGGCAGTGGATTTGGCATTTTGGTTTTAAAAGATTTACACTCCTATTAAGTACTAATGCTTGTGTAATCATAATCACTTTGATCTTGTCCTTGATAATGTCAAGCACTCAGACATAGACTAAACCATCTTTAGTCTTATTGGTTAAATAGCTGTTGACCCAATTTTGTTGTTGTTGTTGTTATTTGCCATTGAGTGACTGGCAAACTCATAGCAACTCTATGTTTAACAGTTCTGAAGCCTGCCCTGTCCTGAGCCAGTCTTAGGGACTCTGACATACCTAACCCCTTTGGTCTAATTACTGTATCAATCAAGCTCATCTGAAGTCTTCCTCTCCTGTGCTGTCCCTCCACCTTTCTGAGCATGATGTCCTGGTCTTACCCTCTCTAAGGCAGACCTATTTGTTTTCTTGGTGATCCATGGTATGCTGAAAACTCTCCAGCACAACAACTCAAAGATATTAATAATTCTTCTATCATCCTTACTCATTGTCCAGGTCTCTGATGCATAGCAAGTAATTGTAAAGAGCATGGCCTGGATGAGGTCCACCTTAGTCTCTAGATTGACACGGTTGCCTCTCAGCACTCTGGAAAGGTCATTGACAGCAGATTTACCTAATTCGATTTGTCTTTTGATTTCCGGTTGCTGATGCTAAGAGTGTTGATTGTGAAGCCAAGAGTTGCATAACTCCACACAGAACCAAAGTCTAGCTTTAGTTTTTGTGCCCCTATTTTGTATTAGGAACCCCAGCACATCACACACAGCAGGAAGCTGAAACCACCATCATGCCTTCTCTTTAGGTACCCCACTTTCTCCTAGGATCGGCTTTGTTAATAACCAATCAGCGTAGGCTAGATGGGACATTCAGGACCAGATCTGTGTTGGGCCCTTGGGCCAAATAAACAATACTGGCATACCAGATCTAAATGAGACATAGTCCTCACCTTGGAAATTAACATATTGTGACAGCCATGTGGTGCAAAAGGAAGAGCAGAGACACTATGCTGCAGGGCAACAGTCCTGGAGCAGAAGCTCAGGGGCAAGAACCATTCCTCAGTACTCCTGAGACAAAAATCCCTCCTTGAAACTGAAACATGGGATTTAGACTTTAATCTTTATAAACGTGAGATAGAAATCAACATAAGAGACCAGAAATATTGTGACTTGCAATACATCACAGAAGTGACTTGTAGCCTAAGTCATCATATCAAAAGATTTCTGAGGGAAGGGAGGTGTTAGATGGGTTAGGATGTTGTTGGACAAGTGTTGGACAGATGCAAATGATGCTAATATTCAGGGGAAGAGAAGGAACAAGACACACATTTGGGGGAGGGCATTTCATGTATGATTATCTCTGTAAGGGGAATTGACTTTCATGTGCTCCTTTCACTTAAATGCTTGTCTGTCAGATGTTGTTGCAAATCTAAGCATCCAGATTAAGACAGACTAGGAAGAAGGATTGGCCATCCACTTTTGAAATATAACAGGCCTTCAAAAACTCCATGTACAGTAGAGCAAACATAGAGTAGAATAAAACAGATATGGCAACTGAGGCTGAGCCCTCAAATTTAGAAACACAAAGGAGGAAGAACAGTTACAAGCAGAAACTAATTATTTGAATGTGGAATGTGAGAAGTATGAATGTGGGAAAACTGGAAATAGTTAAGAAAGAAACAGAACACATAAATATTGACATATTAGGTATTGGTGAAGTGAGATGGATTGGCAGGGGACATTTTAAATCAGACAATCATATGATCTACTATACAGGGGATGAGAAGGTGAGAAAAAAATAAGGTAGTTTTCATAGTAAAAAAGGCTGTTTCTAGATCTATCTTGAAATATAATATTGTGAATGACAGGAAAATATCCATACACATACAAGGAAGACTCGATCTCACTTCACCAATACCTAATATGTCAATATTTATTTCTTGGGAAGAAAGCAATATCATGCTTAGAAAAGCAGAGAGCCAGCAAAAAAACAGGAATACATCCAATGAGGTGGATTGGCACGGTGACTACAGCAATGGACTCACGTGTAACCGGAATGCTGAGAACAGCTCCAAATAGGACAGAATTCAGGTCTGTTGTTCATAGGATCTTTATGAGTCATACATGACTTTACAGCACCTAACAACAACAACAACAACTGCAATAATGTTAGTGATGTCACTTTGATTGTGCCACTATTAATTATGTAAAGTGCACTATTTGTATATCTTCAAAAAGTTATCATGCTTTAAAAAATAGAAGATTAGTGAAATAGAGGAAGCCCTGGAAGAAAATAAATTAACATAGTGATTGCAAAAATTAATTTGAGCAGGGCAGAGATTGTAAAAGTGGTGCAGGATAGTTTAGTTTTGCTCTGTTGTTCATGAGGTTTGCTATGTGTTGTAGTCAATTTGACAACACCTAACAACAACATTATTAAGGATAAGGGAACTATTCTATCTCTCTTTTTCATTGCTGTCACATTGGAAATGGATCATAGCTGACACTCAGGACCATTTTCAGAGACTAAATCAAACAGGAGGAGATTGTTCATCTTTCTCCCAAGAAGCAACTGGTAGATTCAAACCACTTCCTTTTGAGTTGACAGGGCAGCTGACACCAGAGATTCTTAGGTGGACTACAATATCTTTGAAACCATCTGAATTCTTCTCTTTAAATGTATTGCTGTAATTTACCAACACAGGAACGCATTATCTGATTTTTTAAAAAAAATTGATTGGCTTTCTTCTAAAGTTTATCCTGTAGGGATATATCACTGAATAATTCATTAAAGGTTTACCTATCTTTTGTTGCTAAATTTGTTAACAGTTCATTATACTTTTGTTGTTGCTATGTTACTTTTCTGTTTTATCACTTATTGAGATATGAATGTAGATATTTCCTACTATGACAGGAGGTATTTATTCATCCATTCAATTGCACTAAGCTTTTTTTCCTCTGTAAACATTCAGATTATGTCATTTAATGCATATAATGTTTTTATTTTATGTTGTTTTGCATACAAAATTTGTATACATTGTGTTTTATTTATGCATATTTTTTCACACATTCCATCACTCACATTGTATTTCATATGATCATTCCCGTATGCTATATTTTATAAAATTAATCACCATTGATCTATGCTCATTATTACCCAGTCTTTTCATGTCCCCATTGGATCTATCCTAATTCCTTCATCCCCTCTCCATGCCCACCAAACTATGTGAAAGTGTTTCCTCCCTTCCCCACCCTCAGCTCTCCTATCCCTATCCTTTTCCTTTATCCTTTGAACTATTATACACATCTTACTGGTTATCCCTTTAATTTTACAATAAATGTCTTTGGCAGTATTTGTCCTTTTCAGACTGAGTTAGTTCATTCATCTAGCCTCTCCTATGTTTTATAGTATTTTCCAAAATCATTGCTCCTGATTGCTGCATAGTATTTTGTTTTTCTACAATGTTTGAAGCTTCCTGCTGCTCTTTTGACATCATGTGAAGTTTTTCTTGGTATGTGTTAGACCACTTCTATTGTGTCTGTGTGGATTGTCAGTGTTCTGTCTATTGGGGTGGGCAACTTTCTCTACTAGAAGTCCTTTCTGGGGCTGTGGAGCAAGAAAATGTGCCTTTCCTTCAGATCCTCTTCTGTATTCAGTGCAGCCCTCTGTGAATCTTGCTTTATTGCAGCCCCTTCGCCTAAAGTTTATTGTCCTCTTTCATCTGTGAACTGGCATGGACAGGTTCCGCAGCCGATGTAGTTTCTTCCCAGAAGGATTTCAGACAGCTTCCTCCTTAGCACTTCAATGTGATAACTCTGGAAATGAGTCTCCCACATGAATGTAGTCCCTTTGCCTGAAGTCTATTGTCCTCTTTGAAGTCTGTGGAGTGTCAAAGGCAGCTTCCACAACTGAAGCCATATTGACTTTTTACTTTCTTTATCTTCCTGATGAATTAAAACTTTTATGTTTGATGTGTTCTTTTGTTGTTGTCCTTATGTGCCGTCGAGTCGCCTGCGACTCATAGCGACCCTATATACAACAGCCCTAAATTACGCTCTGTCCTGTGCCAATCGCACTGTCTCTGACACTCCCATCCCAATTATCCCAGTCACTGAATCAATCCACCTCATAGAGGACCTTC
>NW_006399766.1:1369275-1375786 GCF_000299155.1 Elephantulus edwardii | reverse complement strand
ATATTATCCTGTCACTGACAATATTGTACTTCAAGATGGACCTAGCAATGACTTTTTTAACTATTAAAGCAACTCCATTTTCCCTCACTTTTTCCATCTCCAGAGTCATATATCATATGGTCATCCTATTCAAAATGCCCCATGCCAGTCCATCTCATCTCACCAATGCCTAGTGTTCTTTTTGTAACCTAATAGTGCTTTTTTGTATCTGAGTATCTATTTTGTCTGCTGTTGTGCTACAGTGGCTTATTTGATGTGGCTTTGTCTAGTCACTGTTATTTTCACTACATTAGGGGGTAGAACTATGCAAATGTCAGACAGTTGTGGCACAACAAGAATAAATAACTTGCTAACAAATTGAACTATGCAAATGAGGTATGCAAAATGTTAACTTGGGGATTTGCAATTTTTGTCATCTCATTGGGCTTCAAATAAATATCTTAAGCTCAGAGGTAGAAGGCTTAGCAAAAAAGAAATGCCCATGAATTAATGGACCACCGATGAATATGCTTCAACAAACAGATGCAGCTCTAGACTTACTCACCAAAATAGGCCAGGAAACTGAAGGACCTACCTAGATACCTGGCCAACCAATTGAGAGAGATCTCTATTCCTATAAAGAGTTCCCATTCCTAAAAATGATGAGCCAATAGAATGTGGAAATTATTGAACAAAATCATTAATATCACAGTCAAGTAAATCTTAATGAAGACTACTAGAAAATGGCTAGATGATTGAAAAACACGATGTTATACATCTACCACTGCTGACAGCTCTCATAGGTACTACATTAAGAACCTGGAGAAAGGATGAAAGTCATGCAAATGTCGAGAACTTTCATTCATAGGGTCTCTATGAGTCACCTACAACTCGATGGCACTTAACAACATAGACAGACCAATTGGTCTAGTGGACAGAAAGTGATGTTACCAAGTCAAAGGTGGGTGACTCTAATTCACGGTCCTCAGGCCTGTTTTTCATTGTTTTTGGTCAAACATTCTTCTAGGTCAGATAGCCCTGCTGTGTCCCCTTGCCATACAGAGGTAACTTGTGGTTGCTGTGAAGCTGAACACTGTGACACTGATGTGTCACATGCGATAATGGTTAACCATGGTGATGGTGTTGGGTGGAGCTCCCTGATTAAAACAAGCTTGGAAGCAGGAGTGGCATCCATTTCTGTATATAGCTTGCCTTCGGAAACCCTACGAACCTGGAGAAAGGATGAAAGCCATGCAAGTGTCGAGAACTTTCATTCATAGGGTTGCTATGAGTCGCCTATGACCCAACGGCACTTAACAACAAAAACAACAACTACAGTAAAGAAGAAGAAACAGAAAGTGCAGCATGTTCTTTAGACCAGAGATTCTCGTAAAACCAGAGATCAATCAAGACAACAGCAGAGATGGCAGCAATGGCAGTAGCAGCCACAGCAGTAGCAGCAACAGAAGTGGATTAGAATCAGAGACCATTGAGAGACTTAAACTGAGGGCTCCTGGCCTCATGATAAAATGGATTACTTGCTGGTGAAAAGGGTGCCATTAGGCATTTGCTGGAGAAGCGACTATGCCTGCTGACCCTCAAAGCTAGAGCTGTGCACCAGCGGGCCTAGGCTTACTGGAAAAATAGCCTTACTGAAAGAGTAGGTAACATAATTACTAGGACTACGATAAATTTTTTAACACTTGCAGTTGCAAGGTAGAGGTAAAGGCTGTGGAGCTGAAGGTCAGAGAGAAGCTTGCCTGCAAGCATGCCCGAGGAGAGGCTATTTTGATTGAAGAGTTGTATCTTGAATATTCCTATCCTAAATTATAAGCCCTCTAATAAACCCCATACCAAGAGAGCTACATTGGCCTAGTGGAAAGGAAGCTATGCTACCAAGCCAAAGGTTGGTGATTTTCATCTGTGGTCCTCAGCCAGGTTCAAATTGTTTTCCTGTCAAACATTCTTCTAGGTCGTATAGCACTGGTCTGTGTGTTGCCGTACAGAGGTAACTCGTGGTTGCTGTGATGCTGAACACTGTGACAGTGATGTGCCAATCGTGGTAATGGGCACCCATGGTGAACAGTGTAGGCTGGAGCTTCCCGACTAAATCAAGCCTGGAAGCAGGAGCGGCGTCCACTTCTGAAATGGCTTGCCTCCGGAAACTCTATGTACGAACAGTGCTCAGGCCTTTTGTTCACAAGGTCGCTATGAGTCATCTACGACTCGATGGCATCAAACAACAACAACAACAATAAACCCCATACCTGTAAGTTTTGTGTGACTAGTGCAAGAAATTACTTAACCATGGAGAGAAATAGTTAGAACTGCAAGAGGGATGATTGATGTTAGAATTGCTGGAGGGATCAGCTTTACAATGTTAATAATCTCATTATTTTTCATTATTAGTTCTATTTTCAGCAAATCCATTCTAATTATATTAATTAGTTTTTGTAATACAACAAACAAAAACTCTTAAAGCATATAATTATAATTTTACTTCTCATAGATCTGCAGGGTCCGCTATACTTCAGCCTACATGTTAAACTGAGGTCTTCCCATATGTCCCTTTCTTGAACTAAAGCTGAAGGGGTTGCGGCTTAATAGGACATATATTTCTTTTTGCAAAACTATAAGTTTATAAAGGTATGAGTAGAAGCACATAAGGTTTCTTAAGAGCTAAGTTTAAAACAGACAAGTTATCACTTCTACTTATTTTTATTTGGTCAGAAAAATGTCATGGTTAAGCTAACATCAGTAGGACAGGTATAATAAAATAAGCTCTCTGCATATCATCAATAAACAGATAGTCCTATCTTCTTAGGTATTAGAAAGCCTCAGATGCATACCTGAGACAAGATGGTGAAGGTCGGAGTGAACGGATTCAGTTGATTAGACACCTGGTCAAAAGGACTGCTTTTAAATCTGGCAAAGTGGATGATGTTGTCATCAAGGACCCTTTCATTGACCTCAGCTACATGGTCTATATGTTCCATTGTGATTTCACCAATGACAAGTTTAATGGCATTGTCAAGGCTGAGAATGGGAAGCTTTGCTTCAGTAGGAAAGCCATCACTGTCCTCCAGGAGCAAGATCCTGCCAACATCAAGTGGGGTGATGCTGGTTATGAGTATGTTGTGGAGTACACTCGTGTCTTCACAACCTTGGCGAAAGCTAAAGGTCATCTTAACAGTGGCACCAAGTAGATAAACATCTTTACTCCTTCTGATGATGCCCCCATGTTTGTGATGAGTGTGAACCATGAGAAGTCTGGCAACTCTCTCAAGATTGTCAGCAATGCATCCTGCCCATCAACTGTGTGGCACTTCTGACCAAGCTCTTCCATGACAACTTTGGCATTGGAGAGGAACTCGACCACAATCCACATCATCACTGCCACCCAGAAGACATGGATTACTCCTCTGGAAAGCTGTGGTACTGCTCAGTACATTATCTCTGTATTTACTGGCTCTGCCAAGCCCATACGCAAAGTCATCCCTAAGATGAATGGGAAACTTACTGGCATGGCTTTCTGTGTGCCCACCCCCAGTGTGTCAGTCATGGATCTGACCTGGCATCTGTACAAAGGTACCAAATATTATGACATTAACATAGATGCAAAAATCCTGAATAAAATCCTAGCCAATAGAATCAAACAATAGATAAAAAAGAATAATTCACCATGACCAAGTGGCATTCATAACAGGTATGCAAGGATCATTCAACATAAGAAAAACAATCAATGTAATCCATCACATTAACAAAGAAAAGAACCAGAACCACATGATCTATCAACTGATGCAGAAAAGGCCTTTGACAAAATCCAACACCCTTTCCTGATTAAAACACTCAACAAAATAGGATTAGAGGGGAATTTCTTCAACATACTAAAAAGTATTTATGCAAACCAGAGAGCCAACATTGTTCTCAATGGAGAGAGGCTAAAGGCATTCCCTTTAAGAACAGGAACTAGGCAAGGATGCCCACGATCACCTCTCCTATTCAATATTGTATTAGAAGTCTTCTTGTTGTTGTTGTTATGTGCCGTCGAGTCACTTGCAATTCATAGCGACCCTATGTACAACAGCCTTAAACTCTGCTCTGTCCTATGCCAATCTCACCTTCTCTTATACACCCATCCCGATTACCCCAGTCACTGAATCAATCCACCTCATAGAGGGCCTTCCCCTCCCTCGCTGTCCCCCCACTCTACCAAGTATGATGTCACTCTCCAAGGACCGGTCCCTCCTTACAACATGTCCAAAGTATGTTAGACAGAGCCTCAGAATCCTTGACTCCAATGAGCCTCCCAGTTTGACCCTTTCCAGGATGAATCTGTTTTCCTAGCTGTCCATGGTACCCTCAGTACTCTTCTCCAGCACCACAGCTCAAAGGCATTAATTCTCCTTCTATCCTCCTTAGTCATTGTGCAACTCTCTGATGCATAACAAGAGATTATAAAGACCATGGCCTGTATCAGATGCATCTTATTCTCCAGAGAGACACCATTGCTCTTCATAGGACTTAATTGGAAGTCTTAGTGATAGAAATAAGAGAAGGAAATAAGGGGAATCCAAATTGGCAAAGAGGAGGTAAAATCATCTCTCTATGCAGATGATACGATAGTAGACTTAGAAAACCTTAAAGGCTTAGCAAAAAAACAAAACAAAACAAAACAAAAGCAAAAAAAAACTATTGGACATAGTTGACGAATTCAGCAAAGTAGCAAGATACAAGATCAACACACAAAAATCAGTTGAATTTCTGTACAGTGACAAAGAGAATACAGAGCAGGAGCAAAGAAAAACAATACCCTCCACAATAGCTAAACACAAGATTAAATACTCTGGAGTAAATCTAACCAGAACCAAAAAGGATCTATTTAAAGAAAATTACAAAACATTACCACAAGAAACAAAAAGAGACCTGGAGAAGTGGAAGAATATCCCCTGCTCATGGATAGGAAGACTCAATATTGTGAAAATGGCAATACCACCAAAGGCAATTTACACGTTCAATGCAATCCCAATACACATACCAAACCCATTCTTCAACGAGATGGAAAAGGTAATCTCCAGTTTAATTTGGAATGGAAAGAAGCCCCGAATAAGCAAAGCAATCCTTAAAAAGAGAAACAAGGAGGAGGCATCTCCCTCCCTTATTTCAAATCCTACAACACTGCCATGGTGTTTAAGACAGCATGGTACTGGTACAATGACAGACACATAGATCAATGGAATAGAATTGAGAACCTGGAAATCAGCCCATCTACCTATGGTCAACTGATTTTTGATAAGGAGATGAATTCAGTTAAGTGAGGAAATGACAGCCTTTTTAACAAATGGTGCTGGCAAAATTGGAAAGCTAACTGCAGAATACTCAAGCAAGATCCACACCTCACTCCATATAGAAAAACCAACTCAACGTGGATCATGGACCTAGGACTAAACCCAAGGACTATAAACTTCATTAAAGAAAAGCTTGGAAGCATTCTAGTAGTCCCAATCCACAATATAAACAGTCTTCCAAGTATCCTAAAATACCTACAACCAGGAGAAGATAAAATAGATGAATGGGACCTTCTAAGACTCAAATCCCTATGTACATCCAAAAACTTCTCCAATAGGGTAAAAAGGGAAGCCACAGAGCGGGAAAAAGTATTTGGGAGTGACATGTCAGATAAGGGACTTCTATCTAGAATTGCATTAGAGCACCCAGAAGCCAAAGCTAAGGGAAGAAACAAAGAAATCAAAGAGCTAAACAGAAAATTTCAAAAGGCAGCCCGGGACAATATAGCAAGATACTGTAGTGAAATGTGCAGTGAGCTGGAGACAGAAAATCAAAAGGGAAAAACTCGCTCAGTGTTTGTTAAGCTGAAGGAGCTGAAAAAACAAATTCAAACCATGGGTGGCAATACTTAAGGACACTTTGGGCAGTATATTAAATGATCCAGACAGTATCAAGAGAAGATGGAAGGAATACACAGAGTCACTGTATCAGAAGGAATTAGCTAACACAGAAGAATTTAATGAAATGACATGAACAAGAGCCTATGGTGATGAAAGAGGAAGTTCAAATTGCTCTGAAGGAATTGGCAAGAAACGAGGCTCCGGGAGTTGATGGCATACCAATTGACATATTTCAACAAACAGACACTGGCCTGGATGTGCTCACTAAGTTGTGCGAAGAAATCTGGAGAACAGCCAGCTGGCCCACTGACTGGAAAAGAACGATATTTGTTCCCATTCCAAAGAAAGGTGACACAACAGAATGTGGAAAATATCGAACAATATCATTGATATCACATGCAAGCAAGATTCTGCTGAAAATTAACCAAAAACGTTTGGAACAATATGTCAACAGAGAACTGCCAGATGTGCGGGCTGAATTTAGAAGAGGTCGCGGTACTAGGGATATTATCGCTAATGTTAGATGGATCTTAGCAGAAAGCAAAGAATACTAGAAGAATGTCTATCTGTGCTTCATTGACTATGCAAAGGCTTTTGACTGTGTGGATCACAACAAGCTGTGG
>NW_006399766.1:1365887-1368120 GCF_000299155.1 Elephantulus edwardii | reverse complement strand
AGCAACAAGTGCTGGTGAGGTTGTAGAGAAACTGGAACTCTTATTCACTGTTGGTGGGAATGTAAAATGGTGCAACCATTGTGGAAAGCAGTGTGGCGCTTTCTCAAAAAGTTGCAAAGAGAGATAACATTTGATCCAGCAATTACATTACTGGGAATATACTGCAGAGAGACCATAACTGCCATCCAAGCAGATATATGCACACCCATGTTTATCGCAGCTTTGTTCACAATGGCAGGGAGTTGGAGGCAACAAACGAATGGATAGAGAAGCTGTGGTATATTGACACAATGGAATACTATACTGCATTGGAAAAGAAGGAACCCATGCAAAATTATTCAAAATGGGTGACCCTCGAGGACATTATGCTGAGTGAAATATCTCAGTCACAAAGGGACAGATACTGCATGGTGCCACTGTTGTAGAATGGGACTGATATCAGGGTTGGGGTAAGACTGAGAAAAACTGAATAAATTATGTATACTGTATTGAAACAGATGAAGAAAAAAAAAGAGATTAAAGGCAATATATGATTGGGTATTATGGTTATCATAAGAGTACAGAATTAAGGTTGCATAGTGAAGTGTACTCAGGGTGGAGGGGGCGGGAGATGGAGGGACAATATAGGAATGATGGAATTTTTTTTTCTTTTTTCTTTTCAAAGAGAGGAGCAAACTGGAGAAGAGGGGTGGGCAGGGAGAAAAGTGCAACAATGAATGAATGAAAATCCAAAATCTCTGTAAATGTTCATTAAAATTAATTAAAAAAGAAAAAAACCTCAATTAAAAAAGGAATACACAAATTAGTACATGAATGCTTTAAAAAAAAAAGAAAGAAAGTAGTAAAGCAGGCATTAGGCCCCTAAAGGACATCTTGGGATACACCGAAGATAAGGCAGTGTCCTGTGACTTTAACAGTGACACTCACTCACCTTTGATCTGGGGCTGACAGTGCCCTGAACAACCATGTTGTTAAACCTATTCTTTGTTATTACAATGAATTTTGCTACAGCACCAGGGTGGTTCATCTGATGGTTCACATGGTCTTCAAATAATAAGAGTCTCTTTAACCACCAGCTCCAGCAACAGAACTAGAAGAGAGAAACCCTCAGCTGTTGGGGCGGGGGGGTCCTTGGCCCAATTCAATCCCTACACACAATGAAAATCTCACATCCTTGACACAATTCCCATCCCATTCCCCTGGTAAAGGGGAGAGTCTTGGAGAGCCCATCTTTCATGTACCATCAATAAAGTATCCTGTACTCAGCCGATAAAAGAAAATATACCTCTTATGAAACCAGACGCAGAAAATAGTATTTTCTAAGCAATAGCAAAATTTTTCATGCCTGTGCTCTTATATTTTTTATTCCTTAAAATGTATTAGGCAATTGTCTAATAATTTCATTATCTGTAGTACCTATGGTCCTGGTACTGAAATTTATTGTTTTAGCCAACTTTGACTCTTGATATTTCCTTCTCTGTGTGTATGTATCTATGATTTATGGTGATCTGATATACCTTTGAACTTCAACTAGCGTGATTTTTAGAATTTAAAGTAAAATTTTCTAGAAAATATTTTATTTACATCCACTAAATCATTGGTGATGTATTCAGTTACAGAAATTATATGAATGCCAGACGCTATATGAATTGAATAATGAAGCATTTTTTTTAGGAAAAATATAACAACCAAATTTTGAAAGAATCTCCTGAGAAAGGATTTCTAAAAGATCCTACTTGAAGTACAATATTGTGAGTGACAGGATAATATCCATATTTATACAAGGAAGACCACTGAATACCACTATCATTCAGATATATGCACCAACAACCAGAGACAAAAAAGAGGAAATAGAAGATTTTTCCCAACTTCTACAGTCAGAGATTGATCGAACATGCAATCAAGATGCATTGATAATAATGGGTGACTGGAATGCAAAAAGTTGGGAAAAGAGAACATTCAGTAGTTGGAAAACATGTACTCAGTGACAGAAATGGAGCTGGAGAGAGAATGATTGAGTTTTGCACAATCAATGACTTATTTATTGCAAATACGTTTTTTAACAGACATGCACTTACTGCAGAGGGTCAAGGACTGCAGCCTTCAGTATGGATTGAGGTTCAATGTCAAGAAGACAAAAATTCTCACCACTGGACCAATCAGTAGCATCAGGATGGATGGTGAAGAGATTGAGATTGTTCACAGCTTCAGTTTGTTCGGCTCCACGAACAAC
>NW_006399766.1:1363758-1365447 GCF_000299155.1 Elephantulus edwardii | reverse complement strand
CATGCTGGGTAGAGTAGAGGGACAGCGCAGGAAGGGAAGACCCTCTATGAGGTGGATTGATTCAGTGACTGGGGTAATCAGGATGGGTGTGTCAGAGGCAATGAGATTGGCACAGGATAGAGCAGGATTTAGGGCTGTTGTGCATAGGGTCACTATGAGTTGCAAACGACACGACGGTACATAACAACAACAACAACAAATGCAGGTTACATACATGAATATCACCTGATCGCATGCATAGGCATCAGATTGATTACATCTGCAGAAAGAACCGCTGGAGAAGCTCAATATCAGTTGTGAAAACTAGACCAGGAGATGATTGTGGAACAGATCACCAACTACTCATATGCAAGTTCAAACTGAAGTTGAGGAAAATTAAACCAAATCCAAGGCAACCAAAATATGACTTTGACTCTATCCCACCTGAAGTTTAGAACCATCTCAGGAACAGGTTTGAGGCCTTGAACACTAATGAACGAGACCAGACGAGTTGTGGGAGGATATCAAGGGTATCATCCAGGAAGAGTGTAAAAGGTCATTGCAAAGACCGAAGAGGAAGTGAAGACCAAAATGGATGTCAGAAGAGACTCTGAAAATTGCACTGGAGTTCAGAGAAGCCAAAGCAGGGGGAAAAATTCAAGATACTAAAGAGTTGAATTCAAAAGATTTCAAAAGGTAGCATGGGATGACAAAGTAAAATATTACAATAAAATGTGTAAGGAGTTGGAGTCAGAAAATCAAAAGGGGCGAACTCGCTCAGCATTTCTTAAGCTCAAGGAACTGAAGAACAAATTCAAACCTCGAGTTGATATAATCAAGGAGGCTTTAGGCAGAATGCTAAATGATCTAGGAAGTATTAAAAGATAATGGACAGAATATACTGAGTCACAGTATCAGAAGGAATTGGCAGACACAGAAGAATTTAATGAAACAATTTATGAGCAAGAGCCTATGGTGATGAAGGAAGAAGTTCAAGCTGCTTTGAAGGAAATAGCAAAAAATAAGGCCCCAAAAATAGATGGTATACCAATTGACATATTTAAGTTAACAGATGCTTCCCTGGATGTGTTCACCAAGTTGTGCCAAGAAATCTGGAGAACAACCACTTTGCCAGCTGACTGGAAAAGATCTATATTTGTTCCCATCCCAAAGACGGGGGACCCAACAGAGTGTGGAAACTGTAGAACAATATCATTAATTTCACATGTAAGCAAATTCTACTGAAGATTATAAAAAAACGACTAGAACAACACATCAACAGAGAACTACCAGAAGTCCAGGCTGGGTTTAGAAGGGGTCGCGGTACTAGGGATATTGTAGTTAATGTTAGATGGATCTTGGCTGAAATACCAGAGGAATCTTGGAATACCAGAGGAATGTATATCTGTGTTTCATTGACTATGCAAAGGCATTTGACTGTGTGGATCATAACAAACTGACTGACTCTGAAAAGAATGGGAATACCAGAACACTTGATCGTGCTAATGAGAAACTATACTCAGAACAGAGCAAGGAAACACTGCTTGGTTCAAAATTGAAAAGGGCATAGGCCAGGGATGTGTCCTGTCTCCATATCTTTTCAACCCGTATGCAGAACAGATTATTCGGGAGGCTGGGCTCTATGAGGAGGTATGTGGGGTCAAGATTGGTGGAAGATCTATCAACAATCTGCGTTATGCAGATGACACA
>NW_006399766.1:1359079-1363143 GCF_000299155.1 Elephantulus edwardii | reverse complement strand
AGGCCCTCTATGAGGTGGATTGATTCAGTGACTGGTATAATCGGGATGGGAGTGTCAGAGACAGTGCGATTGGCACAGGACAGAGCAGAGTTTAGGGCTTTTGTACATGGGGTGGCTATGAGTTTCAAGCGACTCGATGGCACATAACAACAACAACAACAACAACAAAGTTATGCATCTGAGACCTCGACAATGAATAAGGATGATATAAAAAGAATTGATGTCTTTGAGCTGTAGTGTTGGAGAAGAGCACAGAACATTCCATGGATGGCCAAGAAAATGACTAGATATGTCTTGGAGAGGGTGAAGTCTTTGGAAGCAAGAATAATGAGGCTTTGCCTAACATACTTTGGACATATTGCTAGGAGGTGCTATCCCTTGGAGAAGGCAATGATGTTGGGAAGGGTGGAGGGTTGGCAAAGGAGAAGAAAACCCTCATCCAGGTGGATTGTCATGGTGACTGCTGTAAAAGGATCTTGTGTGTTAGGAAAGTGTGAGGATGGTGCAGGACAGGACTGGTTTCAGATCTTTTGTTCATAGAGTTGCTGTGAGTCCTGCTTGACTTGATGGCATCTGACAACCACAACAATAGGCATTAATTGTAAAACAATGTGTTATAATCTTGGCAGTTTTAAACTGTGGTGTTGTGTTAAATACAGTTGGCTTTCACAGTGGAGAGAAGGATATAATTTTAACTCCACACTTATCACTCCCTTATTTCCTTTCATCCTTCAATTAAGGACACTAACAATAAAAAGTAAGCCTGAGATGCTTCACTTGGTCTAACGAAGGTATTATTATATGAGTGAACAGGAAAAACACAGGATTGTACAAAATCACTTGGTTTTCAACAATAACATTATGATATAGAAGCAGCATAGAGTGAAAACTAATCCTATGGATTCTGCTTAGGGGAAGTCACCTTCTCCAGATCCATGTGAGTCTAAGAGCTGCAAACCCAAGAGGGGCTGGTCAGAGGGCAGGTTGAAGGAACTAGGAAATCCAAAATTAACGGCAATGGGAGCTGCTGTGTCAAAACCTTCTGGCTCACATTCCAAGAACTAAAGGTCAGATGATGACAAATTTGATGTAGGACAGAAAATGAGATAGAGTTGACCGAACATCTATATTTATTAGATGCAGAGCACATTCCCAAATAACTTCCCCTTAGAACAAAAAATGGAAGATGATTACATAATACTGATAATCATACCCTATTCCAACTAACAAGCAACATTACAGTCCACTCTTCATCAACTTGTCACTTGTGCACATCTCCTTAGGCTATATGTCATTTCTAAATGAAAACAATTGCAAAGTCATACTTTTGCCTAATAGGACACAACAAACTTGCATACAATGCAATATGCATTAACTTAGTTTGCATTTGATAGTTTATAAGTTATAAAGTAAAAGAAGAAAACTAAAAAAACAAACTCACTGCTGTAGAGTCAATACTGACTCACTGTGACTTTATGGGACAGATTAGCCTTGTCCCATAGGTTTCCCAGGCTGCAAATCTTCCTGGGAGCAGATTGCATCATCATTCTCAGATTGCCTCTTCTGTCTCATGGAACTGTAGGTCAATTTGAACTGTCGACCATTTAAACAGTGTAACAATAATTGATCCACTGTGCCACCAGAGCTTTCTAAGTGAGGAAAAAGAAAAAAACACACACACACATACATATTAAACAAAGAGGAAATAACAGTGCTGATATCCACTTTTGGCTGGTTCCTGTACATTGTGCAGAATCACCTGTAAAGTGGCTTCAAGTTTTATCTTCCTCAGTTAACTGGTCATAAGGCCAGAGGTACTGACTTGAAGACATAAGGTAATGTGGCAGAAGTAGAGATAATGACACTTGGGCTAATTTCTAAGGTAAGTTACTTATGCCTTGAAGTTTCTGCTCAATCAGGCTTGATCTCTATATATCACTTCCATTTAATGATATAGTGCTGCTATATATTTCTGACTTTACAGATAACAGCCAGTTCATAATGGGAAACTCATTTATCGTGATTAAACACCATTTATTGTGATGTTGCTTATAGGTCCAGTTGTGCCAATTTTTTCTTTATGTGGTATTTTTAGAACCAAGCTTATAGAATCATTTTCTTTCTTCTTGTTATGTGGAAACCAACATTAAACATCAGAAATCATATCCTGATTCTACTGCCAGAGTGATGTAGATGTGCACTTTCACTCTTTCTATGTCTGCTTGTCAGGGCTGTGACTCTTTCATAACTTATGATTCTGCTGAAGCTAGTACACAGATATCCTAAGGGCTG
Source organism: Elephantulus edwardii (assembly GCF_000299155.1). Classification (NCBI taxonomy): domain Eukaryota; kingdom Metazoa; phylum Chordata; class Mammalia; order Macroscelidea; family Macroscelididae; genus Elephantulus; species Elephantulus edwardii. The sequence continues at coordinate 1,360,851 of NW_006399766.1, read as the reverse complement.
ACATTGTTTTACACAGAGAGAAACTGACCTTGAACATTGCCATCAACTGGCAGAGCAATGATCCCATTTCCTGTCAAAACAAGCTATCTATTTGCTTCAAAAGTGCTTGTTGAAGTAAAAGGAGGGGGACAGCAAAGAACACTCCAAACCAAGAAAGATTGAGTTTGCAGTAAGCCAATTTTTCTTCACTCTGCACATCAGAGGCAATTCTTCAGGCCAGCTCCTCTTGAGTGGGTTGGCTCCCAGACTTCCAGGGCAGTGGAGCAGACCAATGGTAAGCCAATGATCTACTAGAGTAAATTAAACTAAGGTCAACTTTCATTTGTATATTCCACTCCCCCCCACCCCATAATTATCTATGTGTATTTTTCTACATTTTGTAGATGAGTCAGTATAGGGTCACTATTAGTTGGAATAGACTACAGGGTAACAGATTTTATTGTATTTGTTGTACTCAGATGTGAATACAAAAAGAGAATCACAGTCACTTCTTCAAGGTGTTGCACTGCCAACTCAAATGCACATGGTTTGAATCTAATAGCTATTCCATGGGAGAAAGATGAACAGTCTCCTCCAGGGTGATTTACAGCCTCTGAAAGTCTATGGGGGGGGAGAGTCAGCTATGAGTTGGTTCTGACTCGAACGTAAATAACAACAGCAATAATGTTCATGTTTTAGGTTGCATGTACTTCAATCTATATTGTATATCTTTGACTCTTGAACATGAAGTTTTCAGTGTCCATAGAACCAATAAATATTATTTACAATTCACAAATGATCAAGAAACCCCACTGAATTATAATGGCTTCCAGTCTGTGAGACTTAATTGACAATAGTAGAAAATATATATCATTCAAATATTGGAAATGGGATTAGAATTTAAGTTCCAGACATTCTAAACTGTGTTTTTGTAGTCTTTCCAGAGCAGAGAGAGCAACTAGATGGATTCCTAACCAAGCAAGAGCTAGATCTTGATTTTGAAGGATTAACTATCAATAAGGGCTAATTTTAAATAAGAAAAAAATCATCCACCATGCTCTGACATCTTAGGTGCAGTAAATGGATTTATATTATTAATATTTCATAAAAATATATTATGAAAAATATAAAATATATTGAAAAATACATTATTTTTTCAATTGTTATCAATTTTTTAATTTTATAAAATTATTGGTTTTAATGAAAATTTACAGAGATTTTGGATTTCCATTCACTCATTATTGCACTTTTCTCCTTGTCCATCCTTCCCTTCCAGTTCATTCTTTGAAAAGTAAAATTCTTTCATTGTTATACAATCCCTCCCCCGAAGCCCACTCCACTATGCAGCCTTCATTCTGGACTCATGTCATGATAATAATACCTAATCATATGTACCTTTTAAACAGTTCTCGCTCTCTCATCTGTTTCAATGAAGTATACATAATGTATCCCATCTTTCTCAGTCTCCCCCCTCCCAACCCCTATGTCAGTCACGTTTTACAACAGTGGCACTATGCAGTATTTGTCCTTCTGTGACTGAGATATTTAAATTGTGATAAAAATTTTACTATCTCCAGGGTCACCCATTTTGAATAGTATTGCATGAGTTCCTTGTTTTAAATGCAGCATAATATTCCATTGTGCGAATACACAACAGCTACTCTACCCATTCATTTGTTGATGGGCATTTAGGTTGTTTCCAACTCCTTGCTATTGTAAACAAAGCCGCAATAAACATGGGTATGCATATATCTACTTGGATGTCATTTATGGTCTCTTTAGGGTATATTCCC
>NW_006399766.1:1356578-1358110 GCF_000299155.1 Elephantulus edwardii | reverse complement strand
ATGTTCATTGAAATGAAAAATAAATAAATAAATTTAAAAAAATTTTTATTACCAAGCCAAACTTGCTGAAACTGAGGAGGACCGGAAGCATTTGCTGCAGAATGTCAAGGACTGTGGTTTGCAGTATAGATTGAAGCTCAGCATCAAGGAAATGAAGATTCTTATGACTGGGCCCATTGGCTCATCATGATAGAGAACAGATTGAGACTGTTCACAATTTCAGCTTGCTTGACTCCACAATCAACACTCTTGGTACCAGCAGCCAGGAAACCAAAAGACAAATTGTATTGGGAAAGTCTGCTATTAGGTACCTCTTCAGGATACTGAGGAGCAATGATGTCAGCCTGGAGACTAAGGTGTGCCTGATCCAAGCCATGGCTAAGCCATGGTTTTCATAATCACTTGCTATGGATCAGAAAGCTGGACAATGACGAGGGACAAGAAAAGAAGAATTGATGCTTTTGAGTTGTGGTGCTGGAGAAGAGTTTTGAACATACCATGGACTGCCAAGAGAATAAACAGATCTGTCTTAGAGAGAGTAAAAACCAGGGTCGTCCTTAGAAGCAAGGATTTTGAAGCTCAGTCTCACATACTTTGGATACGTAGTCAGGAGGGGATGTAGCTTGGAGAAGGACATCATGGTTGGAAAGGTGGAGGGATAGCACAAGAGAACCCAAATGAGACAGATTGATACACTAACTGGGATAATAATGTGTGTCAGAGACAGTGAGATTGTCTCAGGACAGAGCAGGGTTCAGAGTTGTTGTGCAGAGGGTCATTATGAGTCACAAATGACTCAATGGCACATAACAACAGCCAAGCCAAGCAAATCTCAGGAATTCAAGAACAAAATAACACTGAAGCTCCAGCTCTAAGCCAAAGTAACTGCAGTTTACATTGTAAACAATTTTAGTTTACAGTAAGACAGTGCTGATTGTGTTCCAAGTTCCATTTTCTCCACACATGTTGCAGAGATGAGCAGCGAGTGTTTTTCCCTGGGACTTAAGCCTGAGAGACCATCAAGTAAAAGAAATTCTCAGATAAAAAGAGTAGGAAGAGGAAAGAATAAATGTACTCAGTTCTGCCAATTAATTGATGAAGAGAGTGGGTCCAGGAACCATACGGGGAAAATAGAGTACCCAAATAAATGTATTTCCTCAAAGATTGGATTCTAGATCAGAAACCATCATGATCCTTCACAATTGAGCTAGAATTACTTACACTACAGCATCACATTTGGAAAACAACCATAATGGTAAACTCCTTTTCCCCCCCCCAACACTTGACTATCATATTTGCCCAGGATTATTTTATAATCAGAGCATTCGCATTCAATATTAAATATGTCTCTATTTATAAAGTTATGTTACGAAGCCAAAGGTAGGTAAATTAATCACCCTAAGGCCTGGTTTTAATTATTTTTAGTTAAACATTCTCCTAAGGAAGTCCAGTGAATACCACTATCATTCAAATATATGCACCAACAACCAGAGCCAAGGAAGAGGAGATAGAAGATTTTTACCAACTTTTAC
>NW_006399766.1:1337842-1354318 GCF_000299155.1 Elephantulus edwardii | reverse complement strand
AGAGGGACGGCGCAGGAGAGGAAGGCCCTCTATGAGGTGGATTGATTCAATGACTGGGATAATTGGGATGGGAGTATCAGAGACAGTGAGATTGGCACAGGACAGAGCGGAGTTCAGGGCTGTTGTACATAGGGTCGCTATGAGTCGCAGGCGACTCGACGGCACATAACAACAACAACAACAACAGCAACAAGTGGTATAGCACTGGTCTGTCCACTTGCTGTACAAAAGTAACTCGTGGTTGCTGTGATGCTAAACACTGTGACACTAATGTGTCAAATGTGATAATGGTTACCCATGGTGGACAGTGTTTAATGGAGCCCCCAGATTAAAACGGGCTTGGAAGCAGGAGTGGCATCCACTTCTGAAATAGCTTGCCTGAGGAAACTCTATGAACTTAGAGAAATTATGAAAACTATACAAGTGTTCAGGTCTTTCTTTCATAAGTTCGCTATGTGTCATCTACGACTCAATGGCACTTAACAACACAACAACTTAGCTGTTTATGAGCTTTGGTGACTTGGTGGGTAAGGAGTTATGCTGCCAAGTCAAAGCCAGGCTGCTCAAATCCACCAGCTGCCCTGTGGGAGAAAGATGAGCAATCTCCTGTGCAATTTATAGCCTCTGAAAACCCACTGGAGTCACTTTAAATGCAAAGGCAATGATTTAAAAAAGAAAAATCAGCAAAGAAACAACACATAGCTTTACAATTTCTACAACACTTTTTATGACTTCTTAATATATCTTGTAAAAATTGACTAGTTATGTGAAAGTGCTACAAAGGTCATCCTTGCATTTTTAACACATTTCCTATAAGAATTCTTAAAGGAAACCAGGAAGGTTTCAAACTTTCAAAACTTTCTGACCTGGGGTTTTAATCCCATTCTTACTGTGCACTGTCTGTGCAGTTAGAATAAAGACATTTAAGTCAGGAAAATATTCCTGATGTTACAAATGATTAGCAGCACTTGGCTGCTAATTCAAAGGTTGGTCATTCAAACTAGTTCAAATGTTGGTCGTTCAAACACAGTGCCTATGTTGACAAAGATCTTACCATTTGCTTCCATGACTATTAGAACTAAGAAAACTCATGTTGCTGTGTTGTGTACTGTTGAGTTGGAACCAATCCATAGCTGACCCTCCAGTGGGTTTTCAGAGGCACAGGAAGAGAGTGCCCATCTTTCTCCCATGGAACAGCTGTTGGATTTGAATTGTGTGGCTTTGAGATTACAGAGCAGTTTTTTGTCCCTAGGCCACCAGAACATATGGGGAAGTGATATTTGACCATAGGAGGTCACTATGAGTCAGAATCTACTCAGAAGCACATAACAATGAAGTGTATGTTGGTAAAATGTGGAAAATAATATAAAGCTATCTGATAGGATTGTTATGACAATTAAAGGGATCATCTATGTAAAGCAATCAGATTCATTTTAAAATTTAAAGGAATTATATTGGTGCTAGTCACTATCATAGTCAGAGGAGACTGGTATTAGTTCATGAAGAGGCAGCCTAGTTGTTCACAGTAAAACATTTTATTTCTCTGTGATGTGCAGATTGATATTGTTCCTGTATGTGCCATAGAATTGGGACTGACTCGTCAGTTACCCTCCATTGAGTTTTCAGAGGCTGTTAAGTTGCATGGGAGAAATATATCCATCTTTCTCCTCTGGAGCCTCTGGTGAAATTGAACTGTGTGCCTTTGGTTGGGCAGTGCAACTCCTTACCAGTTAAGTCATCAGAGCTCCCTAGTTAAGTATTTTCCTATGGCATTTCAAATCTCAAAACCCCCAAACTAAAATTCATTACTATCAACAAAGAACCAGTTCATAGTTGACTTTCCAGTGGGTTTCCAGGGGTTGTCAACTGCATGGGAGACGTTTGTCTATCTCTCCCATGGATCTACTGGTGGATTTGAATTGCCAAAGAGACACCACCTTTGGGTTTGCAGCACAACTCCCTGTGAACAAAACGTTCAAGAGGCTCTTTTCAAATCTGTTGTTATTGTTGTGTACTATCAAATCAGAACCAACCCATAGCTGATCCAACAGCAGGTTTTCAGAGGCAATAAATGGTACAGAAGGAGATTGCCCATCTTTCTCCTACAGAGCAGGGATTAGACTTAAGTGCCTTATTCAAGTAAAAATCAGAAAAAATGGAACCAGGAGCTTTTCATGAAGTGTTATGAGTGCTATCAGTCAACCAAGGCTTCTATACAATACAAATAGAAGTCAAAGCCAAAGTGGGGCTTGGTACTTTCATAATTAACCCACTGCCACTGGATCTCACTGCTTTTATTGTTCACTGAAGTGCATCACAGAGAGCTGATAAAAATGTATAATTCATAGCAGACAGGAGCACTGAAAGTTCTACAACTCACACATAGAATAACTAACTGTAGCTGTCTAATATTGTCAAATAACAAATTTAGAAGAATGATTTTTCACCCAGGCTTTTTCATCTGAGGTGCCAGCATCCTGCCAATGATCCAAGCTTTTGCAGATAATGATCATACCTCAAAAAATTATCATTTGGTCCAAGACTGAAGGTTTCTGAGTTGGCGTTTCTTTGCAAGAATTCATTTTATCTCCTGTGCTCAGCCTGTAGATCCCAAACTATTTTCTCCAATGCCCTGGTCATATGAGTCTCCAGCCAGTTCTGATCTCCAGGGCTAAATGCCCTTATGAATATCCTCACCACTTCAGCCAGCTGATTATAAAGTCCCATAAAATTTCCTTGGCCTTTATTTCATTCTCTATCATCTTCTCCTTTAAGTCTCTCTTCTGATCTCTCAGCCAATCTCCATCCCTAGGTTCCCAACATCCAATCTGGGATGTCATTGATCACACCTCTCCTTCAGTGTCTCCACAACAAAGCTTCTTCTCTGACTTACATTGAAGACTTTAGTTGGGTGATTACTTAAAACTCAGATCATGGAGTCTGGTACAAAAGGAAGAGAGGGGAGTTGTAGATCTCCTCCTGTGGGATCCACCCACCAAATAACATAACCTTCTTACCTTAGGTAGTCTTCCAGCTAGCAGAGACTGAACATTAAACAAGGGCAACATGGGGGACATTTTATTTGAACATGATGGATTGAAGGATAGGTATATAGACAAATGACATAATTTTAGTTTTTTTAAAAATGTTTTGTATCTCCAAAATATCGTGGCAGGATACGATATCTCTTAATCTAATAGAAATTGCATTCTTGAGGGAAAGTGATTCACTCATAATTTGCACTGATTCTACATATGTATAGCTTTCAGAATTCATTTCCATCAGGTATGTTTTGTATATTATGTATATTTTGTATACTTCTAGATACAGAACACCATAGTTTTAATACAATCATTGGCCATCTTAATGTCGTGCATTCTCTCTCTCTCTCTCTCTCTCTCTCTCTGTGTGTGTGTGTGTGAGTCCTATTCCATAGCTCTATCATCATTACCATGTGAATAAACCCTTATTATCTTTACTGAAGCTAAATAATAACCCTGAAACACAACTCTTTAAGGCATCCATAAAAAGTATAAACGAAGTGGTATACAAAAGTGGCATACTTCTGAAGTGAGAAACTATGAAAAATAGTTTTACACTAATAAATGATAATTTTTCTTAATTATACTGACTAATGCAAAATCCACTGAATGTGTTTTTCTGGAGCAGGGAAAAGAAGGGGACAACATTGCCTGTGAATACATATGCATAGCAACTGCTCTCATGCCCTTCTCTTTTTACATTTATTGCAAGACCAAGATAAAAGTTTTCATAACTGTAATAAGTAAACATGATTTGCTTTAGGTCCACTATCCACATGACTTACATGACCCCATCTTGTAGTATTTAATGATTTCTGTACCCTACTAGCAAACAGTCTTCTCAACTCAGAGTTGTCATGGTAACTATCTAAATTCACTCCATGTACATTTCAACACCTGACTCATATTGATAGCCTCTTCCTGTACATATGCAGGTCCTTGGAGTATTCCCTTTCGGCCAAGCCAAGTGCTAAAGACAAAATTGTGTCCTCACCTCCCTTATTTATTATATTTGGATCAATGAAACTATAACAGCTGGTGAAAATGTCACTTTTCCCACTCATTAAAAAGTTAAAGCCTTGAAACATGATTTTAGATCACACCTCTGACTGATGGTGTAATACCTTTCTGTTGTGATTTAATTTCCCCTTTGGATGGAATGTGAATTATGAATTTTTACAGTTTCTTTCCACCACAAAGCATCATTTCTCCTTTTTATTGAAGGAACAAAAGATTATTTCTCACTCTGAGCAGGGAGAGCAAGTGAGATCACAGCATGCCTTTGTCTGGTTGCAGTGTTCTCTGTTGGTTTTGAAAATGCATATTTGACAAGGTATTCTAATCCCCCTGTGCCTTTTCATTGCAATGAGGCTGAGCCCCTGGTGTGAGAGGCTAAATCACACCTCCACTGAAAGTAGAAATTGTGATGGAGCAGGCTAAGTTAGGGAGGTTAGAAAAGGGGTTGCTTTATCTCTTTTTGCTTGATATGCCCTTGTTGTTGTTTACTGTGAATCGGAACTGACTCACAACCGACCTTCCAGTGAGTTTTCAGAAGCAGTTAATCACATGGGAGGAGGCTGCCCATCCTTCTCCCATTTAAAAGCTGGTGGGTTTTGATTGCTTTCCTTTGGGATTACAGTGCAGCTTCTGGCTCCTAGGTCACCAGAGCTCCCTGGATATGGCCTAGTTAATTAATTATATCTCATCCTGGATTTGTTTATTCTTTTGGCTCTTATTGATTTCCTGATTGCCTTTATCAGTGACCATCTACTCAACAGACACTGGAATTGGTCTTAGACCCATTGAAGGCCCTCTGTGAGGTGGATTGATTCAGTGACTGGGATAATTGGGATGGGAGTGTCGGAGACAGTGCGATTGGCACAGGACAGAGCGGAGTTTAGGGCTGTTGTACATAGGGTCGCTATGAGTCGCAGGTGACTCGACGGCACATAACAACAACAACAACAACAACAACAACATTGTCCTTGTAAATATACCCACTGCTACTCATTTCCTCCTCTGTTTGGTTCACATGTACCTTTAGAGCATGCTGTTGTTAGGTGCTCTCGAGTCAAGTACAACTCATAACGACCCTAAGAACAAAAGATCTGAATTCTGTTCTGTCTTGTGCCATCCTCACACTTCCTGATATACAAGAGCCCACTGCAGTAGTCCCTGTGTCAATCTACCTGGTTGAGGATCTTCCTCTCTGCCGCTGAGCATCTACCTTTCCCAGCATCATGTCCCTCTCCAAGGAATGCATACCATACTAAATTAATGAAATAGGTACATTTGGAACACAGATACTAAAATTTTCATTTCTAAATGCCTGCCTCTCGACTGTAAAATGTCCTAACTTCTCAGACTAGGCCATTCCTCTGAAAATTAGGAAATGCAATTGTTCTTGTAATTACCACATTAATTTACTCTTTCATGGCTCATTTCACCTGATTCTCCTACTTTACAGCCACATATTCATATGTTGTTTTTGTTGTTAGATGCCATTGAGTCAAGTATGACCCACAGCAACCCTATAAACAACATACCTGAACTCTGTCCTATTCTGTGCCAGCCTCACACTTCCTGACACACTAGAACCCATACGACACTCACTGTATCAATCCACCTGGTTGAGGGTCTTCCTCTCCTTTGCCGATTCTACATCATTTTCATACAGCCTTTAAAAATGAAAAGAAGTCACAAAATGAAAACTTGCACCCCTAGAATACAACTATGAGTGTCTGTAAGTAGAGAAAGCATTTTCCTACCATAACTTAGGTGGTGGAAGAAGACGAGAAGCTGATTAAATGCATATGTTTTGACATAATCTTGCATACAGATAACTGATAGCAGCATGCTAAACAAATTGAAAAGTTTGTGAAAGACTACACAATATCTTTCAATATCCCCAAAACTCATTGCTGTCAAGTAGGAACAACCTCATAGCTGCCCTTCCGTTGGGTTTCTGAGGCTGTAATTGACATAGGAGAAGATTGCTCATTTTTTTTTCTCTTGAGGAGCTGCTAGTCGATTCGAACTCTCCTAGACCCTTTGGGTTGGCAGGTCAACTTGCCACAGACTAGACCATGAGAACCATTACGTCTTTATCATAGACATAATTTATGTAAATTCTAGATGATTGATAAGAATTGAGTCAAACTCAACTGTACAAATCATAAGACATTTTATAGATTAATTGCTATTTTTTCTTTGGAGAATATTACCCTAAATGGTTAAAGGGAATTATTTCTTGGCATTTAAATAGTATATTTGAGAATAAGTTATAGGAAGGGTAATTGGTATAAAACAATGTAAACATACAACTCTTCAAGACTTATACATATAGAAGCTAGAAATACATTTGAGTATGGTTTAAATAAATGGTGAATTATGGATGCATAATGGGGAAATTTAAGATGATAACTTAGAAAGCTTGAGTGCATGGTCCAGAGAACTATTTTAATTTCTGACATAAACTGTGACATGAAATGACAGTTCAAACAAAATCATATACAAGTCCAACAAAAAATTGTAAACTCAAGGAGTCTCTCAAACTATCCTTAAGTTTGATACTTCTCTAGATGTTATTAAAGTACCAACTTAAAGCTGCTATGCTCATGGCGATGGTTTATTGGTTCCTTTTGGTTTTGTTGTGTTCTTGAGGTTATTCCTTTGGAAAGTGCACCTTTATTATAGAGTTCAGTTAGCTGTGATATTTACAGAAACAGATCATCAAGCTCTATTCTTCCACCATGCCACTGGGTGGATTGGAACTCACTAATCTTGATTATCAACTGAATATAAACTTCTTTGGTTATAAATTATTACAGGGAAAGGTTATAAGAGTAGAATCAGCCAAAGATAGAAGCACATATGGCAAAGTTTAAGAAACTACCAAACACAGAATTTCCAGGTGCTTCCATCTTCCCCCCACCCTCAATCTTGACAGTATTTTGTTGTGTGCTTTACAGCCTCTGAAAACCTTCTGGAGGGTTAGCTATGAAGTAGTTCTGACTAACTGTTACATAACAAGTTTTCCACAGAATTAGGAGAGCACTATTTTCTCAGTATAAGAAGTCTTGTCAATCAGAGCCTTTATTGTGGCTAGATCATATAAACTTGTTGGTCACCTCTGCTCTCAGTTCCTCCAAAGGGCTATCGATACCAGGGAATGAAAGTGCTCATTCTAATACATGTTGTTGATGTGGTCTGAAACCCTTCATGCTCAATTCCATTGTTACTATTTGGCTAGTCAAAGGCCACCAGGTAATTACATTTCTACCAGGCATGTCATTGCAAGGACTTGAATACTTCACAGGAGCTAAAGACAAAGGCTAAAACTCCTTTAGGGTAAGGTTAAATTCTTTCCTACATTCTAACATATCATTTATCTTTGAAGATAATATGGTGGTTTGGACTATCATGCTCATAGTGTGTTCTTTACTTCTAAAAAAATGCTAAGGCCAGATAGACTATAGGCAAAATTTAATGTAGTATTTTAATGACTGTTGTAGTCATCATGCATATTAAGCATCTCCAAAACTTAGTGGCTTAAAAACAACCAATAATTTCCATACCTTTCAGTTCTATAGCTTGACTGAGGCCCAGCTGGACAATTATTTTGCTGGTATCAGTTGAGATCTCTCATGCATTTGCAGTCAGATGGTGACTTGGAACGTCTAAAATGTTTCCTTCTGGCTTCTTTGACCATGACTGGGCTCAGCTGGGCTACAAAATGGCTTGCTCACTCTCTCTTTCATTCCTGCATGTTTCTCTTTCCAAATGACTTCTTCACATGGCTTCTTCATCTTATCTTTCCACTAGGAGTGAGCAGAAGCTGTCAGGTAGTTTTGTATTAGGCTGGCAGATGGAACTCTATCACTTGTGCCATATTCTATTAAGGCAACAAACAGATCTAGTCCTTACACAAAGAGACAAAAGCACCATGAGTTTAAATTTACTGGGGTAATCAACATCACTAACTGCTTCAATATCCTTGTTAATATCTGGAGCATATAATACTGTCTCATTTGCATTCTTTTCTTTGGAGAGCTCATCCACTTTTGCAATGGTATGCACCATATATACTCAAATCTCAGTTCTTTCACCAGACTTCTTCCTCAGTGATAAAGAGCTAACTCTAGTTATCAGTCATAACCTAAGTACTTAATAGAAATTATATTATTTATTTAAAATACAATATTAAATCAAGGAGAAAACAGAATTTTATTGATGATCAATTTATGATCATCAGTTGACGATCAGTTTATAGAACTAAGTTTTAAGTATAAAGTATCTTTAGCTGAATCTCTAGCATCTTTAACTGAAGCTCTAGGATCTTCTTTCAAGGATCAAGCTCACGAGGTCAGCTGTGAGTCAGTTTCAATTTGATGGTACATAACAAAAACAACAGGAATTTAAGAAACGTTTTATTTAGATCCTGATCTTCAGCCACTCTATGCTTTATGTCCTCCTAAGAAATTCCTTTTTTACCCACTAAAGTAAAAAAAGAAGGACTTCAGTCTTTCAAAACTCACTGCTGTTGAGTGGAAACTGACTCAGCTGACCCTCCTGTGGCTTTTCAGAGACTAATAACAAAGGAGGAACACCCTTCTTTCTCTTATGGAACAGCTAATGAATTTGAACTGACTGCCTTTGGGTTGGCCGTGCAACTCCTTCTCCTACTAGACCACCAGAGCTCCCTCAGTTAATACTATTCCAAAAGTGGTAACACTGAGGTACAGGTGGCCTAATAGCAAGAAGTTTTACTGCAATCCTGAAAGCACATGGTTTGAGGCTACCAGCTGCTCCGTGGGAGAAAGATGGGCAATCTCCTCCTATGTGATGGATTAACTGTTTCTGAAACCCCGCCAGACGTTCAGCTATGGGCCAGTTCTGACTATTCATATAAGTAGTAAGAGGAAAATCCAAAATGCAGTTTAGGTATATGATTCTGATTTTCTGCACTTTCCACATAAGGAAATTGAGGCCAAAATATATTTTGAAGTCATGTGTATCAAAAGTATTAAGAGAAAACAGTTGATTTTTAGATAGAATTTCAAAATCTAATGCCTGAGCCTCCTATGCCACAATGATATTTGTTGAAGTTGTTATTAGTTGTCACTGACTTGAATCTAACTTGTGAATCTATCTCAGCTTGGTGCCTATATCTTAATCACTGGTACTTACAGCTCAGCATGAAGATTCTGCCTGTTAGGATTTATTGAATGATTGGCATGGTTTGGAACACTAACAGCCTTGAATCAATGGCTAAAATATAGTAATTTTTTAAATAAAAATTTTTATTTTATATTGGTGTATTTACCAAATTTGTATACATTGATTTTCACCTTGGATTTTTCCCATTTCCTTTATCCACTCCTCTCTTGACCCATCAAATCATGCGACACTATGATTACTCCCTGCTCAGCCTCACCTCTCTGCTCCCACGGCCCCACCTTGGATCCTCATACATATTTTACTAGTTATCTTTCTATTTCTACAATAATGGTATTATACACTATTGTCCTTATGGAACTGAGTTAGTTCACTTAGCATAATGATCTCCAGTCCCTCCCAAGTTAGGTAGTGATTTATAAAATTATTGTTCCTGTGTGATACATGTATTTCATCCTGTGAATGTACCATAATATCTCAATCTATTAAAATGTGGTTGGACATTTGAGCTGTTTCCACATTTATTATTCTGCTATGGTAAATAATGATGATATGAATATCTGTGTGCGAGTCTCCATTAGTGCCTCAATTTTCATTATCTCAGGGTATATCCCAAGCAGTGGAATAGCTGGGTACTATGTAATTTCTATAATCAGCTTTCTGAGGAAACACCAAACTGCCTTCTAGAGTGGATGTACATTTTACAATCCCACCAACATGTATAAGAGTTCCTATCTTGCCACATCCCCTCTAACAGTTATTGCTTGCTCCTGCTACTGAAGTGAGATGGTATCTCATTGTGGTTTTGATTTGTGTCTCTCTTATTACCAGTGATTTTGAGCATTTCTTTGTGTGTCTGTTGGCCATCAGAATATCATCTTCTGAGAAAATTCTCTGCATGTCTTTGGTCCATTTTGTAATCTGTAAAATTTTTATATGAGACACTTGTCTGAAACAGTATTGCCAAATGTTTGCTTCACCCCCTCCCCATAAGTTTTCTTTTCACTCTGTTGGGAAAAGTTTTTGATGTGCACAGGTTTAACATTTAGAAGGTCCCATTCATCAATTTTATCCTCTCCAGATGGTCCATTTCTAGCTGTATTTGGCAGCCTCTTCATATCATAGATTAGGATGTCTAAGCTTGGTCCCAGTTTCTCTCTGATGAACTTTATGGTTTTTGGCTTTACTCTCAGGTCTCTGATCCATCTTGAGTTGATTTTTGTGTATTGTGTGAGATGTGGATCCTGTTTCAACTTTCTGCAGATAGCAGTCCAGTTTTGCCAGCACCATTTATCGAAGAGGTTGTCATTTCCCTATTAGATAGGTTTTATTTCCTTATCAAATATAAATTGACCATAAATATTGTTGTTGATTGCCATGGAGTTGAGCATGACTCATAGCAACCCTATGAATGAAAGGCCTTTCTATAACTATGTATCAACATTCATAGACTTTCCAGCAGTGTGTTGTTTAGGAAGTGGATGCCACTCCTGCTTCAAAACCTGTCTTAAACTGGGAGCTCAATTAAATACTGCCCACCATGGGTAACCTTTACAGCACAAGGTTCATCATCATAGCAACCCCAGGTTACCTCGGTACAGCATATTGACAGGCAGGAGAGTGCAGTATCACTTAGAAGAACATTCTCCAAAATATGATAGCAATTGAATTTTAAATACAAAGACCCAACTCAAGGTCTTGTTAACTCTAAGCAAGAGGATTAACTAAAAAAACAACCAATATAGTATATTTTTGTTGTGATGTGCGGTTGAGTCGCCTGCAAAGTACAGCAACTCTGAACCCTTCCAGTCTCACTAAATCCAACTTCCATTGCCCCAGATACTGTATCAATCCATCTCACCTGGGGTATTCCTCTTCTGCACTGTCACTCCACCCTTCTGAGCATGATGTCCTTCTTCAAGGATCAGGAAAATAGGAATCCCAGAATACTTAATTGTGCTTAAGTGAAACCTATACTTGGACCAAGAAGCAGTACTCAGAATAGAGCAAGGAAACACTGCATGGTTTAAAATCAGGAATGGAGTATATCAGAGATGCAAATGTCCCCATACCTTCTCAATCTGTATGCAGCACAGATCATTTGGGAAGCAGGGCTTTATGAGTGCCATCAAGATTGGAGGAAGACTTGTCAACTACCTATGGTAAGCAGATGATGCAACCCAACTTGCTAAAACTGAAGAGTACCCGAAGCACTTGCTGCAGAAGGTTAAGCACCATAGTCTTCAATATGAATTGAAGCTCAACATCAGGAAGATAAAGATTTTTCACCACTGGGCAAATTGGCAGCAAAATGACAGATGGGAAAGAGATTGAAGTTGATAGCAATTACAGCTTGCTCAGTTCCACAATAAACACCAGCAATCAGGAAATCAAAGGACAAATTGCACTGGGAAAAAATCTGCTGACATGGACCTCTCCAGAGTGCTGAAAAACAATGATGTCAGTCTAGAGACAAAGGTGCACCAAATCCAGGCCATGATCTTTTCAATTACTTGTTATTCTTCAAAGAGTTGGACAATGACTAAGGATGACAGAATAGATGCCTTCGAGTTGTGGTGCTGAAGAAGAGTCTTGATGATACCATGGACTGCCGAGAAAACAAATCTGTTTTGAAGAAGTTGAAACCAAGTATCTCCTTGGATGCTAGGATTTTGACTATTGATAGATGGGTCGATTTCTGAGTTCTCCATTTTGTGCCATTGGTCTATGTGCCTATGATTGTACCAGTATCAGGTTGTTTTTGTTACTACCACTGTGCAGGTTTTTAGGTCAGAGAGTGCTATGCCTCCTATTTCATTTTTGTTTTTCAGAAGTGTTTTGCTTATTAGGGGTCTCTTTCTTCTACAAATAAATGTGACAATTTCCCTTTGGATATATTTGAAAAATGAATTTTGTATCATTATTGTTATTGCATTGAAGACGTATATTCTTTTTGTAGGACTGTCATTTTCACAATATTGGGTCATCTTATTTATGAACAGGGAACTTTTTTCCATTTATTTAGGTCTTATATTGTGTCTCAGAAATGTTCTGTAGTTTTCTTTGTACAGGTCTTTTGTTGTCTCTATTTAGGTTTATCCCCAAGTATCTCAAATTTTGGCTGGCTAGATGTTTTGGGCTCAGTTGGCTTAGTGGACAGAAAGTGAGGCTACTAAACCAAAAGTGGGTGATTTTAATCTGTGGCCTTCAGGCCTGTTTTTAATTGTGGTTTTTTCCCCAAACATTCTTCTATGTGGTATAGCACTGGTCTGTCTATTTCCTGTACAGAGGTAACTCATGGCTTCTGTGATGTTGAACACTGTGACACTGATGTGTCAAATGCAATAATGGTTACCCATGGTGAAGAGTGTTTGGTGGAGCTCTCAGATTAAAACAAGGTTGGAAGCAGGAGCCACACCCACTTCTGAAATAGCTTGCCTCTGGAAACCTTATGAACTTAAACTATGAAAGGTATACAAGTGTTCAGGTCTTTTGGTCATAGGGCTGCTATGAGTCAGCAGAATGTTAATGATCCAAGAAGCATTAAAAGAAGATGGAAGGAGTATACAGAGTTACTTTATCAGAAAGAATTGGCTGACACAGAAAAAAAATTCATGAAACAACATATGAGCAAGAGCCTGTGGTGAAGAAGGAGGAAGTCCAAGTTGTTATGAAAGAATTGGCAAAAAACAAGGCTCCAGGAGTTGTTGGCATACCAATTGACATTTCAACAAAGAGATGCTGCCCTGGATGTGCTAAGTTGTCGCAAGAAATCTAGAGGACAGCCACCTTCCCAACTGACTGGACAAGACTGATATTTGTTCCCATTCCAAAGAAAGATGACTCGAGAGAGTGCAGAAATTATTGAATAATATCATTAATATCACATGCAAGCAAGATTCTGCCAAAAATTATAAAAAATAACTGGAGCAACACATCAACAGAGAACTGCCAGATGTGCAAGCTGGGTTTAGAAGAGGCTGTGAACATAGGAATATTATAGCTAATGTTACAGGAATCGTGCCAGAAAGCATAGAGTACCCAAAGAATGTCTATTCGTGTTTCATTGACTATGCAAAGACTTTTGACTGTGTGGATCACAACAGTCTGTGGCTGACTCTGACAAGAATGGAAATCCTAGAAAATTTGATTGTTCTTATGTGAAACCTATACTTGAACCAGGCTTTGGAACAGAGCAAGGAGACACTACATGGTTCAAAATCAGGAAGGGTGTCTGCCAGGGATGTATTCTTTCTCCATACCTTTTAAATGTGTACACAGAACAGATAATCTGGGAGGCTGGGATTTATGAAGAGAAATGTCGCATCAGGATTGGTGGAAGATTCATCAACAACCTGTGTTATGCAGATGACACAACCCTGCTTGCTGAAACTGAGGCGCTTGATGCAGAAGGTCAAGGACTTCAGACTTCGATATGGATTGAAGCTCAATATCAAGAACACAAAGATTCTCACCATTGGGCCAATTGGCAGCATCATAATGGGTGGTGAAGAGACTGAGATGGTTAACAGTTTTAGTTTGCTTGGCTCCACAATCAATACTGTTTGTACTAGCAGCCAGGAAATTAAGAGATGAATTGCACTGGAAAAGTCAGCTGTCAGGGACCTCTCCAGAGTACTGAAGTGCAGTGATGTAAAGATGGAGACTAAGGTGCACCTGATCCAGGCCATAGTCTTTGTAATTGCTTGCTATGCGTCAGAGAGCTGGGCAATGACTAAGTAAGGATGATAGAAAGATAATTGATGCCTTTGAGTTGTGGTGCTGGAGAAGAGTGTTGAATATACTATGGATTGCTAGGAGAACAAACATGTTTGTCCTGGAGAGGTTGAAACCAGGCTGCTTCATGGAGGCAAGGATCCTGAAGCTTCGTCTGACATACTTTGGGCATGTTGCAAGGAGGGACCAGTCCTTGAAAAAGGACATAATATTTGGGAGGATGTAGGGACAGCACAAGAGAGGAACACCCTCGATGAGATTGATCAATTCACTGACTGGGGTAATGGGTGTAGATGTGTAGGATACAGTGAGGTTGGCACAGGATAGAGCAGGGTTTAGGGCTCTTGTACATAGTCGCAAGTGAATCAATGGCACATAACAACAAACAACATCATAAATGGCATTGCTTTCCTGGTTCCCTTCTCTGAATTCTCTTTGTTACTATAGAGGAACACCACTGATTTTCGTATATTGATCTAATATCCTGCCACTCTTCTAAATTGGTCTATTAGCTTTTACAGCTTTTTAAAAATTTTTTGTTGAGTCTTTGCTGTTTTTTTTGTATACTATTATATAGTCTGCTTATAGCAACAGTTTAGCCATCTCTTTGCCCATCTGAGTGCCTTTTACTTCTTTCTCTTGTCGTATTGCCAGAGCAAGCACTTCCAATATAATACTGAATACAAGTGTTGACAGTGGGCATCCTTGTCTGGTCCTTGTTTGCAAGGAAAATGCTTTTTAGTCTTTCTCCATTGAGAATGATATTTGCTGTTGGGTTTGCATATATACTCTTCATTATGTTGAATAAATTCCCTTCTATTCCAATTTTGCTGAGTGTCTTAAACAGGAAGGAGTGTAAGATCTTGTCAAATGCCTTTTCTGCATCAATTTCTAAGATCATTGGTTCTTATTTGCTTTGTTAATGTGGTGAATTGTCTTGTGGGGTTTTTTTTATGTTGGATCATCCTTACATACCTATTATGAATCTCACTTGGTCTTGGTAAATTATACTTTGATGGACTTTTGGGTTCTATTTACTAGGATTTTGTTTAAGAGTTTTGCATCTATATTCATGAAAAATATTGGTATACAGTTTTCTTTTTTCATAATATCTTTACCTGGTTTTTGTATCAGGGTTATGCTTGCTTCATATAATGTCTCTGGGGACATTCTTTATTTTTCTATATTTTGAAATAATTTAAGTAGAATTGGTGGTAGATCCTCTCGGAATGTTTGGTAGAATTCAGCTTTGCAGCCATCCATTTCAGGATTTTTCTTATGGAGAAGATTTTTATGACCTGTTCAATTTCTTCTTTTGTGATGGGTCTGTTCAAGTTTCCTACATCTGTCCTTGTCAATCTGGGTAGGGTATGAGAGTTTCAAGGAATTTGTCCAATTTTCAAATTTATCAGGGTATACATTTTCATAATATTCTGATATTTTTTATTAATTTTTTCTGCTTCTGTTGTGATTTTATATGTATAATTTCTTGATTTATCTGTGCCATCTCTGTTTTCTTTTGTTAAGTTTTCCAATTTTATTGATCTTTTTAAAAAACCAGCTCCTTATTGATGGTCTTAATTGTTTTTTTTCTATCATATTAATTTCAGCTCTTATCTTTACAATTTCCTTTCATCTAGAGGTTGTAGGATTAGACTGTTGTTCTTTTTTTGTATTTTAAGAAGGTGTTGAACAACACCAAAAATAACTCAACAAAATGATAGCAATAAAACACTTCCTTTCAATAATCACACTGAATGTGAATGGTTTAAATGCACCACTGAAGAGAGGAAGAATAGAAGATTGGGTAAAAAACCAAAATCCATCAATATGCTGTCTACAGGAGACACACCTCAAAATTGAAGATGAAGAAAGACTAAAAATAAAAGGGTGGGAAAAAATATACCAAGCCAATGGGAACCAGAAAAAAGCAGGAGTAGCAATATTAATCTACAATAAAATATATTTCAATGCAAAACCATAACAAAGGACAAGGACGGTCACTACATAATGCTTAATGGGTCAATAGACCAAGAGGACATAACAATAATAAATATCTATGCACCAAATAAAAGACCAGCAAAATACATAAAACAAACATTAACAAAACTGAAGAAGGAAATAGACAACACTATTATAGTAGTTTCAATACACACCTCTCAAGAAAAGATAAAACTACCAGGGGAAAAAACGCAACAAAGATACTCAAGAATTAAACCACATAATAAACCAACTCGACCTCATAGATATCTATAGGATAATGGGGGAATAAAAACACAAAAAAATCCCACAAACCACAGTACACCTTCTTCTCCAAAGTGCATGGAATGTTCTCCAGAATAGATTACAAGGCAAACATCAATAAATTAAAAAACATCGTTCTTGTTGTTGTTATGTGCCGTTGAGTCGCTTGTGCCTCATAGTGACCCTATGTACAACAGCCCTAAACTCTGCTCTGTCCTGTGCCAATCGCACTGTCTCTGACACTCCCACCCTGATTATCCCAGTCACTGAATCAATC
>NW_006399766.1:1332854-1337742 GCF_000299155.1 Elephantulus edwardii | reverse complement strand
AATCATGGCAAGCTTTTGGAGTCGACTGCTTTTTCGGGAATGTGTTTGACGTGCAGGTTAGCTCTGTCCGTGGAGTGAGGCTAGCCAGGCTGGGCCTAGGGTTTGAGCCAGGAGGCAACCTTAAGCCCAAGGCAGTGGGAATGAAGTGGCCATGTTTTTCCTTGTTTAGCTGGCTGCTCCCAGGCATTGGGAAACTCTCCTTGCCAGAAGGCAGTAGCGCGGTGGTGGGTGTGCAGGAATCGTGGCAAGCTTTTGGAATAGACTGCTTTTATGGGAATGTGTTTGACGTGCAGGTTTGCTCTGTCCCTGGAGTGATGCTAGCCAGCCTGGGCCTAGGGTTTGAACCAGGAGGTGGTATTTAGCCCACGGCAGTGGGGAAGAAGTGGCCATGTTATTCCTGGTTTGACCGGCTCCTCCCAGCTCTGGCGAAGCACTCCTTGCCAGAAGGCAGGAGCATGGTGGTGGTGGGAGTGCAGGAATCGTGGCACGCTTTTGGAATCTTCTGCTTTTTCCAGAATGTGTCTGACGTGTAGGTTTCCGCTGTCCCTGGAGTGAGGCTAGCCAGCCTGGGCCTAGGGTTTGAAACAGGAGGCGGACTTAAGTATAAGGAAGGGGCGAGAAGTGGCCATCTGGTTCCTGGTTTGGCCGGCTCCTCCCAGCTCTTGGGAAGCTCTCCTTGCAGAAGGCAGGAGCGTGGTGTTGGGAGTGCCAGAATCGCGGCAAGCTTTTGGAGTCCACTGCTTTTCCGGGAATGTATTTGACGTGCAGGTTTGCTCTATCCCAGGAGTGAGGCTAGCCAGCGTGTGCCAACGGTTTGAACCAGGAGGCGGTCTTAAGCCCAAGGCAGCAGGGAATTAGTGACCATGTCATTCCTTGTTTGGCCGGCTCCTCCCAGCTCTTGGGGAGCTCTCCTTGCAGAAGGCAGGAGCGTGGTAGTGGGAGTGCCGGAATCGTGACAAGCTTTTGAAATCGACTGCATTTCAAGGAATGTGTTTGAAGTGCAGGTTTGCTCTGTCCTTGGAGTGAGGTAAGTCACCCTAGGCCTAGAAGTTTAACCAGGAGGCAGCCTTAAGCCAAGGCAGTGGGAATGAAGTGACCATGTTGTTCCTGGTTTGGCTGGCTGCTCCCAGGTATTGGAAAACTCTACTTGCCTCAAGCAGGAGCGTGGTGGTGGGAGTGTAGGAATCGTGGCAAGCTTTTGGAGTCGACTGCTTTTCCGGGAATGTGTTTGACATGCAGGTTTGCTCTGTTGCTGAAGTGAGGCTAGCCAGCCTGAGCCTAGGGTTTGAACCAGGAGGCGGTATTAAGCCCAAGGCAGCGGGGAAGAAGTGGCCATGTTGTTCCTGGTTTGACCGGCTCCTCCCAGCTCTTCGGAAGCTCTCCTTGCAGAAGGGAGGAGAGTGGTGGTGGGATTGCCGGAATCGTGGCAAGCTTTTGGAATCGACTTCTTTTATGGGAATGTCTGTGACGTGCAGGTTTGCTCTGTCCCTGGAGTGAGGATAGCCAGCCTGGGCCTAGGGTTTAAACCAGGAGGCGGACTTAAGCCCAAGGCAGCAGGGAAGAAGTGGCCATGTTGTTCCTGGTTTGAAAGGCTCCTCCCAGCTCTTGGCAAGCACTCCTTGCCAGAAGGCAGGGGCATGGTGCTGGGGGTGCAGGAACTGTGGCAAGCTTTTGGAGTCGACTGCTTTTCGGGTAATGTCTTTGACGTGCAGGTTTGCTCTGTCCCTGGAGTGAGGCTTGCCAGTCTGGACCTATGGTTTAAACCAGGAGGCGGCCTTAAACCCAAGGCAGCGGGGAAGAAGTGGCCATGTTGTTCCTGGTTTGGCTGGATCCTCCCAGCTCTTGGAAAGCTCTCCTTGTCAGATGGCAGGGGCATGGTGCTGGGGGTGCAGGAATTGTGGCAAGCTTTTGAACTCTACTGCTTTTATGGGAATGTGTTTTACTTGCAGGTTTGCTCTGTCCCTAGAGTGAGGCTAGCCAGCCTGGGCCTAGAGTTTGAAACAGGAGGCGGACTTAAGCCCAAGGCAGCCGGAAAGAAGTGTCCATATGGTTCTTGGTTTAGCCGGCTCCTGCCACCTCTCAGGAAGCTCTCCCTGCAGAAGGCAGGAGCGTGGTGGTGAGAGTGCCGGAATCGTGGCAAGCTTTTGGAATCGACTGCTTTTATGGTAATGTGTTTGACGTGCAAGTTTGCTCTGTCCCTGGAGTGAGGCTAACCAGCCTGGGCCTTCCAATTGAACCAGGAGGAGGCCTTAGGCGCAAGGCAGTGGGGAAGAAGGGGCCATATTGTTCCTGGTTTGCCGGCTGCACCCAGCTCTAGGGAAGCTCTCCTTGCCAGAAGGGAGGAGTGTGGTGGTGGCAGTGCAGGAATCGTGCCAAGCTTTTGGAGTCGACTGCTTTTACGGAAATGTGTTTGTCGTCCGGGTTCGCTCTTTAGCTGGAGTGAGGCTAGCCAGCCTAGGCCTAGAGTTTGAACCAGGAGGCCGCCTTAAGCCCAACGCAGTGGGAATGAAGTGGCAATGTTGTTCCTCGTTTGGCTGGCTGCTCCCAGCTCTTGGGAACTTCTCCTTGCAAGAAGGCAGGAGCATGGTGGTGGAAGTGCCGGAATCGTGGAAAGCTTTTGGAATCAACTGCTTTTCCTGGAAAGTGTTTAACGTGCAGGATTCCTCTGTCCCTGTAGTGAGGCTAACCAGCCTGGGTATAGGGTTAGAACCAGGAGGCGACCTTAAGAACAAGGTAACGGGGAAGAAGTGTCCATGTTGGTCCTGGTTTGGCTGGCTACTCCCAGCTCTTGGGAAGCTCTCCTTGCAGATTGCAGGAGTGTGGTGGTGGAGGTGCCGGAATCGTGGCAAGCTTTTCGAATCAACTTCTTTTCCTGGAAAGTGTTTAACCTTCAGGTTTGCTCTGTCCCTGGCGTGAGGCTAGCCAGCCTGGTCCTAGGGTTTGAACCACGAGGCGGCCTTAAACCCAAGACCGCCGGGAAGAAGTCGCCATGTTGTTCCTTGTTTGGCCGGATCCTCCCAGCTCTTGGGAAGTACACCTTGCCAGAAGGCAGGAGCGTGGTAGTGGGAGTGCAAGAATCGTGCCAAGCTTTTGGAATCGACTGCTTTTCGGTGAAATTGTTTAATGAGCAGGCTTGCTCTGTCCCTGGAGTGAGGCTAGCCAGCCTAGGCCTATGGTTTGAACCCGGAGGCGGCATTAAACCCAAGGCAACGGGGAAGAAATGGCCATGATGTTCCTGGTGTGGCCGCCTCCTCCCAGCTCTTGGGATGTTCTCCTTGCCACGGTGCAGGAGAGTGGTGCAGGGAGTGCAGGAATCGTGGCAAGCTTTCGGAGGCGAATGCTTTTCCTGGAATGTGTTTGACGTGCCGGTTTTACTCTGTCCCTGGAGTGAGGCTAGCCAGCCTTGGCCTAGGGTTTGAATGAGGAGGCTGTCTTAAACCCAAGGCAGCGGGGAAGAAGTGGCCATGTTGTTTCTGGATTGGCCAGCTCCTCCCACCTCTTGGGAAGCACTCCTTGCCAGAAGGCTGGAGCGTGGTGGTGGGAGTGCAGGAATCGTGGCAAGGTTTTGAAGTCGACTGCTTTTCTGGGAATGTGTTTGATGTGCAGGTTTGCTCTATTCCTGGAGTGAGGCTAGCCACCCTGGGCCTAGGGTTTGAACCAGGATCTGGGCTTAAGCGCAAGGCAGTGTGGAAGAATTGGCCATGTTGTTCCTTGTTTGGCCGGCTGCTCCCAGCTCTTGGAAAACTCTCCTTGACAGAACGCAGGAGCGTGGTGGTGTGAGTGTAAGAATCGTGGAAGGCTTTTGGAGTCGACTGCTTTTTGGGCAATGTGTTCAACGTGCAGGTTTGCTCTGTCACTGGAGTGAGGCTACCCAACCTGAGCCTAGGGTTTGACCCAGAAGGCGGTCTTAAGCCCAAGGCAGCGGGGAACAAGTGGCCATGTTGTTCCTGGTTTGGCTGGCTCCTCCCAGCTCTTGGGATGCTCTCCTTGCCAGGAGGCAGGAGAGTGGTGCTGGGAGTGCAGTAATCGTAGCATGCTTTTGGAGTTGACTGCTTTTCCTGGAATGTGTTTGACGTGCAGTTTTGCTCTATCCCTGAAGTGAGGCTAGCCAGAATGCACCTAGGGTTTGAACCAGGAGGCGACCCTAAACGCTTGGCAGTGGGGAAGAATTGGCCATGTTGTTCCTGGATTGGCCGGCTCCTCCCAGCCCTTCAGAAACTCCTTGCCAGGAGGCAGGAGCATGGTGCTGGGAGTGCAGGAATCGTGGCAAGCTTTTGGAGTCGACTGCTTTTCCGGGAATGTGTTTGACGTGCAGGTTTGCTCTGTCCGTGGAGTGAGCCTATCCAGCCTGGGCCTTGGGTTTGAACCAGGAGGCGGCCTTAAATCCAAGGCAGCGTGGAAAAAGTTGCCATGTTGTTCCTGGTTTGGCCGGCTAATCCCAGCTCTTGGGAAGGTCTCCTTGCCAGACGGCAGGGGCGTGGTGCTGGGGGTGCAGGAATCATGGCAAGCTTTTGGAGTCGACTACTAAACGGGGAATTTGTTTGACGTGCAGGTTTGCTCTGTCCCTGGAGTGAGGATAGCCAGCCTGGGCCTAGAGTTTGAACCAGGAGGTGGCCTTAAACCCAAGGCAGCGGGGAAGAAGTGGCGATGTTCTTCCTGGTTTGGCAGGATCCTCCCACCTTTTGGAAAACTCTATTTTCCAGACGAAAGGGGCGTGGTGCTGGGGGTGCAGGAAACGTGGCAAGCTTTTGGAATCGACTGCTTTTCCAGGAATGTGTTTTACGTGCAGGTTTGCTCTGTCCTTGGATTGAGGCTAGCCAGCCTGGGCCTAGGGTTTGAAACAGGAGGCGGACTAAGCTCAAGGCAGCGGGAAAGAAGTGGCCATGTG
>NW_006399766.1:1330579-1331235 GCF_000299155.1 Elephantulus edwardii | reverse complement strand
CTGGGCCTAGGTTTTGAACAAGGAGGAAGCCTTAAGCCCAAGGCAGTGGGAATGATGTGGCCATGTTGTTCTTGGTTTGGCTTGGTGCCCCCAGCAATTGAGAAACTCTCCTTGCCAGAAGGCAGGACCATGGTGGTGGGAGTGCAGGAATCGTGGCAAGCTTTTGGAGTCGACGGCTTTTCCTGGAATGTGTTTGACGTGCAGCTTTGCTCTATCCTTGAAGTGAGGCTAGCCAGCCTGCACCTAGCGTTTGAACTAGGAGGCGGCCCTAAACCCTTGGCATTGGGAAAGAATTGGCCATGTTGTTCCTGGATTGGCCAGCTCCTCCCAGCTCTTGGGAATCTCTTCTTGCAGAAGGCAGGAGTGTGGTGGTGGGAGTGCCGGAATTGTGGCAAGCTTTTGGAATCGACTGCTTTTATGGGAATGTGTTTGACGTGCAGGTTTGCTCTGTCCCTGGAGTGAGTTTAGCAAGCCTGGGCCAAGGGTTTCAACCAGGAGGAAGCCTTAAGCCCAAGGCAGTGGGAATGAAGTGGCCATGTTTTTCCTGGTGTGGCCAGCTCCTCCCATTTCTTAGGAAGTTCTCCTTGCCAGACGGCAGGTGCGTGGTGCTGGCCGTGCAGGAATCCTGGCAAGCTTTTGGGATTTGACTGCTTTTC
>NW_006399766.1:1325392-1330479 GCF_000299155.1 Elephantulus edwardii | reverse complement strand
TGAGAATCTTTGCCTTCTTTACATTGAACCTCAATCCATATTGGAGGCTGCAGTACTTGACCCTCTGAAGCAGGTGCTTCAGGTCCTCCTCAGTTTCAGCAAGCATGGTTGTGTCATCTGCATAACACAGATTGTTGACAAATAGTCTACCAATCTTGACCCCACATTTCTCCTCATAGATCCCAGCCTCCCAGATAATCTGTTCTGCATACAGGTTGAAAAGTTATGGAGATAGGATGCATCCCTGGCGTACGCCCTTCCCAATTTTTAACCATGCATTGTTCCCTTGCTCTGTTCTGACGACTGCCTCCTGCTCCAAATATAAAAAATATAGAAATAATACAAAACTTTTTCTCAGTCCACAATGCTATAAAATGAGAAATTAATAACAAGAGGACAAAGGAGAAAATCCATACATTTGGAAGCTGAACCACACCTTGCTTGAACATGAGTAGATACTGGAAGAAATAAAAAACGAAATGAAACAGTTTCTTGAAACAGATGACAATGAAAACACCACTTACCAAAACCTTTGGGAAACAGCAAAGCAGTAATCAGAGGTCAATTTATAGAAATAAGTAAACATATCAACAGGCAGGGAAAAAATGACTATTGACTCTCCAAATCAATATCTCCAACAAATGGGAAAAGAATAGCAAAAAAAACCTGACACCTTCTAAATAAACTAAAACCGTAAAAATTAGAGCAGAATCAAATGGAATAGAAAACTTGAAAATATCAACAAAACAAGGAGTTAGTTCTTTGAAAAGGTCAATAAAATCGACAAACCACTAGCAAAACTAGCAAAGGAAAAGATGAAAAAGACACAAATAATCTGAATAAGAGATGAAATGGGCAATGTCACAATAGAACCAAGTAAAATAAAAAGGAATATTGGAATATTATGAAAAATTATACTTAAACAAATATGAAAACCCAGAGTAACTGGACAAATATTTAGAAACTCACAACCTACTGAAATTGAACACCTGAACAGACCCACTAAAAAAGAAGAAATTGAAAAGGTAATAAAACAACTTCCAGAAAAAAAATAAAAAAGCCCTGGACCAGATGGCTTTACAAGTGAATTTTATCAAATATTCAGAGAAAATCTGTCACCAATCCTGCATAAACTATTTCAGAAAACAGAAAAAGGTGAAATTCTCCCAGACTCATTCTATGAATAAAATATATCCTTTACACCAAAGCCAGGTAAAGACACCACCAAATCAGAAAATCATGGGCCAATATCTCTCGTAAACATTGATGCAAAAATCCTGAACAAAATATTGGCCAATAGAATCCAACAATACATCAAAAAAATAATTCACTATTAACAAGTGGGATTCATAACAGATATGCAGCGATGGTTCAACATAAGAAAAAACAATCAATATAATTCATCACATTAAGAAAGCAAAGAATAAGAACCACATGATCCTATCAATTGATGCAGGAAAGGTCTTTGACAAAATCTGACACCCTTTCCTTATTAAAGTACTCAATAAAATAGGATTAGAGGGGAATTTCCTCAACATATTAAAAAAGTATATATGCAAACCTGAGAGCTAACATTGTTCTCAATGGAGAGAGATTAAAGGCATTCTGCTTAAGAACAGAAACTAGGCAAGGATGCCCAATCTCACCTCTCTTATTCAATATTGTATTGGAAGTCTTAGTGATCGTAACAAAGCAAGAGAAGGGAATAAAAGGTACCCAAATTGGCAAAGAGGAGGTAAAATTATGCATCAATGCAGATGACATGACAGTATACTTAGAAAACCTTAAAAACTCAGCAAGAAAACTACTGGACATACTTGATCAATTCAGCAGGATACAAGATCAACATAGAAAAATCAGTTGGATTTCTCTACAATTACAGAACTGAAGCTGAGAAAAATAATATGTTTCACAAAAGCTAATCACAAGATTAAATACTTAGGAGTAAACCTAACCAGAAGCACAAAGGATCTATTCAAAGAAAATTACAGAGATTACTACAAGAAACAAAAAGATACCTGGAAAAGTGGAAGAACATCCCTTGCTCATGGATAGGGAGACTCAATATTGTGAAAATGACAATACTACCAAAAGCAATTTACATGTTCAGTGCAAACTCAATACAAATACCAATCCCATTCTTCAACGAGATGGAACAGGCAATCTCCAGTTTTGTTTGGAATGGAAAGAAGCCCTGAATATGCAAAGCACTCCTTAAAAAAGAGAAACAAGGTAGGAGGCATCTCACTCCCTGATTTCAAATCCTACTACACTGTCGTGCTGGTCAAGACAGCATGGTACTGGTATAATGACAGACACATAGATCAATGGAATAGAATTGAGAATCCAGAAATCAGCAAATCTACCTAGGACCAACTGATTTTTGACAAGGAGATTAAATCAGTTAAAGGGGGGAAAGACAGCCTTTTTTAACAAATGGTGCTGGCAAAATTGGAAAACTATGCAGAAAACTCAAGCAAGATCCATATCTCTCTCTCTATATAAAAACCAACTCAGTGTGGATCATGGACCTAGGACTAAAATCAAGGACTACAAACTTCTTTAAAGGAAAGCTTGGAAGAACTCTAGAAATCCTAATGCACAACATAAAGTCTTCAAAGCATGGTGGAAAATCTACAACAAGGAGAGGATAAAATAGATGAAGGGACCTTCTAAGAATCAAATCCCTATGCACATCCAAAATCTTCAGAGTAAAAAGGGAAGCCACAGACTGGGAACAAGTATTTGGTAATTACATGTCAGACAGGGATTTATATCAAGAATTTATAAACTACTCAAGCACCACAACAAGATAAAGTCAAACAACCCAATTGAAAAATGGGCACAGAATATGAAAAGACACTTCCCCAAAGAAGACATTCAGATGGTCAACAAGCACATGAAATGTTCAAAATTCCTAGCTCTAAGAGAGATGGAAATCAAAACAACTATGAAATATCATCTAATACCAATAAGAATAGCAAAATGTAACAGATCAGCAACAATCAAATGCTGGCAAGGTTGTGGAGAAACTAGAACACTTATTTACCGTTGTTGGGAGTGTAAAATGGTGCAACCACTATGGAAGGCCGTATGGTGCTTTCTCAAAAAGTTGTAAATAGAAATACCATTTGACCCAACAATTCCACTGCTGTGAATGTACCCTAAAGAAACTGTAACCGCCACTAAAGCAGATATATACACACACCCATCTTTATTGTGGCTTTGTTCACAATAGCAAAGAGCTCGAAACATCCCACGTGCCCAACAAGTGAATGAACAGAGAAACTGTGGTATATTTACACAAAGGAATACCATGCAGCATTGAAAAACAAGGAATTCATGAAATATACAAAATGGGTGACTGTGGAGAACATTATGCTGAATGAAATATCTCAGTCTCAAAAGGGCCACTGTTGTAAAATGGGATTGACATCAGGGTTGAGGGAAGATTGAGAAAGAGGGGATAAATAATGTATACTGCATTGAAACAGACGAGGGAGAGAACTATTTAAAAGGGATATATGATTAAGTATTATTGTCATGACATGAGTCCAGAGTGAAGGCTGCACTGTGGAGTCAGAATTTTTCTTTTACTTTTCAAAGAGAAGATTGAATTGGGTGGAAAGGAGTGAGCAGGGAGAAAAGTTCAACTATGAATGAATGGAAGTCTAAAGTCTCTGTAAATTTTCATTAAAATTAAATTAAAAATTTGGTCCAAAAAAAAAGGTTTTGAGTAACATCATTGAGTTTTCTTCTTTCTTCCTTTCTATGTGTGTGCCTACTGCTATAAAATGCCCCTGAGGACTGCCTTTGCTTCATCCCAGAGGTTTTGGTAAGTTGTATTTTCATTTTCAGTTGCTTCAATAAACTTTTTTATTTCATTCTTTATTTCTTTTACAATGCAATGTGTCCCAGCAGAGAATTATTTAGTTTCCATGTGGGTGATTTTGTAAGCTCTACCCTCTGTGGTTAATATGGTCTAAGAAGATACTTTTGTTGAGGCTTGCTTTTTGTCCTAGTATGTGTTTGATTCTGGAGAATGTACAATGTGCACTTAAGAAACATATGAATTGAGTTTTAGTTGGATGCAGGACCCAGAATACATTCACAAGGTCAAGTTGGCTGATTATATAGTTTAGATCTTTATTGAGTTTCTTCAGTGTTGACCTGTCCTTTGGTGATAGTGGTGTGTTAAAGTCCCCTACTACTATTGTACTGCTCTCTATTTCTTTCTTCAATTCTGTTAACTGTTATGTATTTTGTAGGTCTATCATTTGGTTCATAAATGTTGATTAAGATTATGTCTTCAATGCTTTTAATCAGTTTTTAAATGATCCTTATCTTTAATGGTGGTTTTTATTCTGAAGTCGATTTTGCCAGAGATTAGTATTTTCACTCGTGCTTTTATGAGGTTGCCATTTACTTGCTGCATTTTCCCCCGCAGCCTTTGATTTTTAGTCTTTATCTCCATTTTTAATAATTTATCTCTTGTAGGCAACATATTGATGGGCTTTATGCTTTCATCCATTCTGCTCCTCTTTTTCTCTTGATTGGCACATTTAGTCAATTTACATTTATTGTGATTTTTTTCAGGTGAGGTTTTGCCATTGCCATTTTGCTCTGTTCCTCTCCTGCAGTATGCCTCCACACTCCCAAACATGACATCCTCTCCAAGGACAGATATTCCTTAAATAATTTTAATAATGATGATAACCAAAGGCATGGCACTTAAACTTGTAAATTCTTTATATATATAACAACTCATTGATTCTCATGAAAGTAATCCATTTCACCTCTTTAAAGAAATAGCTGCTTTTTGCTGTATTGTCTTTTGTGAATTCAAACAAAGACCTATTAGTTCAAAGAAAATGCATCTTTATATGTCTCACACTTTCTTTATATTTCTCCCAATCAAGCTCTCAACAATATTTTTGGTAGTCTTAATTTTGAACTCCGATCATTTATGTTCTCCTAATTTTTGAGTCAGTCTGTTGTTGTTGTATGTTGTTATGTGCCGTCGAGTCGCCTGAGACTCATAGCAACCCTATGTACAACAACCCTAAACTCCGCTCTGTCCTGTGCCA
>NW_006399766.1:1289445-1302028 GCF_000299155.1 Elephantulus edwardii | reverse complement strand
TAAGAAGGACATCTCTGAGTTTCTCCTGCAGTGCTGGTCTTGTTTTTACAAACTCTCTTAGGTTTTGCTTTTCTGGGAATATCTTGATCTGTCCTTCATATTTGATGGATAATTTTGCTGGGTACAGTATACATTGTGTTTCACAATATTTTCATTCACATTGTGTTTCATATAATCATTCCCATGCATTGTGTTTTATAAAATTAATCAACATTGGACCTTGCCCACCATTACCCTGTCTTTTCAAGTTCCTTCCAGATTCTTCCCCTTTCCTTCATCTCCTCCATCTACCCACCAAATTATGCAACCTTGTGGTTATGTCCCTACCTATCCTCATTCCTCTGCTCCCATCCTTTCCCTCCTTGGGACATTTTTTTACTAGTTATTCTTCTATTTTTACAATAATGGTCTTATGCAGTATTTGTCCTTATGAGACTGAGTTAGTTCACTCAGCCTAATGGTCTCCAGACTCTCCCAAGATACGTAGTATTTTTCAAAATCGTTGCTCCTGTGTGTTGCATAGTATTCATTGTGTGAATATAACACAATTTCTCAATCCAGTCAGTTGTGGTTGGACATTTGGGGTGTTTCCATATTCTTTCAATGATGAATAATGCTGCTATGAACATTGGTGTACAAATCTCCCTTTGTTTCTTCAACGAGATGGAAAAGACCACCTCCAGTTCCATTTGGAATGGAAAGAAGCCTCGAATAAGCAAAGCACTCCTTTAAAATAGAAAAAAGGTAGGAGAAATCTCACTCCCTGATTTCAAATCCTACTACGCTGCCATCTATGGAGGTTAAGACAGCATGGTACTGGTACAATGACAGACACATAGATCAATGGAATAGAATTGAGAACGCAGAAATCATCCCATCTACTTATGGTCAACTGATTTTTGACAAGGAAGTCAAATCAGTTAAGTGGGGAAATGGCAGCCTTTTTAACAAATAGTGTTAAAAAAATTGGGAGTGTAAAATGGTGCAACCACTATGGAAGGCTGTATAGCGCTTTCTCAAAAAATTGCAATCAGAAGCTAGATAAGTCAGTGGTGGCAAAGGTGAAAATTCCAGAAGGCACCGTTCTAACACTAGACATGCTCACTGTAAAGGTGAGCAAGCTGAAAGGGTGTCCTCCTGAAGACATCTTTAATCTGGTGGGCAAGAAGGTCTTAGTCACTGTTGAACAGGATGACACCATCCTGAAGAATCAGTGGAAATCATGGTAAAAAAAAAGTTTAAGTTAAAAAAAAAAGTTGCAAATAGAAATATCATTTGACCCAGCAATTCCTCTATTGGGAATATACCCTAAAGAAACCATAATCGCCACCCATATTTACTGTGGCTTTGTTCACAGTAGCAAAGAGTTGGAAACAACCTAAGTGTCCATCAAAAAAACGAATGGCTAGAGAAGCTCTGGTATATTCACACAATGGACTACTATGCTGCACTGAAAAATAAGGAATTAATGCAATATTATTCAACATGGGTGACCCTGGAGGATATTATGCTGAGTGAAATATCTCAGACACAAAAGGACAAATACTACATAGTGCCACTGTTGTAGAATGGGTTGGGGTGAGACTGAGAAAAATGGGATAAATTATGTATACTGCATTGAAACTGATGAGGGAGAGAACAGTAAAAAGCGATATATGATTGAGTTTTATGGTTATGATGAGAGTCCAGAATGAAGGTTGCATAGTGGCGTGTACTTGGGGAGGGGGGGATTGTATACCAATGAAAGAATTTTTCTTTTTTCAAAGAGAAGAGAAAACTGGGGGGAGGGGAGGGCAGGGAGAAAAATGCAACAATGAATGAATGGAAATCCAAAATCTCTGGAAATGTTCATTAAAATTTTTTTTTAAATCTCCCTTTGTGTCTCAGTTCTAATTTCCTTGTGGTATATTCCTAGCCATGGAATAGCTGGGTCATATGAAATTTCCACATAGAAATCTCATGTGGTTTTTTTAAAAATAGAAGATTATATAATACTAGGCCATCAGAGTTCCCTCATTATTAACAATATTAATTGGAAACAATAAACAATAGACAGTTAAAATTGTCTGTAATATCTTGCATTGATGGTCTGAAGAAAACAATTGATCTGAAGAAAAACAATATTGACAATGAGTAGCAATCCGTATTTGAAGAGCAAAGCTAAGCTACATGATAAAATGAAAGCTAGAATTACTCTTGAATACTTTTACAAATCCACAATTAGACCCAGAAGGCATTGTACCTTTTTTGTGACCAAAACAGCTGCAGTAGCTCAAAAGTACCAATGCAAATTACCATAAAGAACTGTAACTGTGAAGACTAGTCACAACCAACAAGCCACCTGAAAACACTTAATATTCAATGGAAGAATCTTGGCATTAATCATGGAGATATTCACACTTGGCAATATTATAAAAATATTAATACTGAGAAAGAGAACATAGTAAGTTATTATAAAAGGAAAATAAATTCTATCCTCACAGTCAGAAAGAACCTTCACAAGGTCAAATAGTACAGACTGGCAAAACAGCATGAGGTCACCTAAGAGCACAGTTTTGGAGTTTTAAAAAATTTTTTTATGAATGATTTTTTAAATGCAATATATTAATTATATATATTAATATAGATCACAACATATTCTTTTCATTTAATTTTCCCCATTTATTCATTGTTGCACATTTTCCTTTCTGCCAATCCCTCCCCTTCAGTTTGTTTTTCTTTGAAGAAAAAAATTTTTTCATTATTATACAATCCCCCCAGTCCACTGTCTACTTTAATATGTATTTCTTTTTCTGTAATCTTGTCATTAAAATAATACCTAATCCTATATTGCTTTCAAACACTTCTCTTCCTCGTCTGTTTCAATGCAGTATACATTATTTATCCCCTCTTTTCTTTTCCTCAGCCCCGGTGCCAATCCCATTTTACAACAGAGGCACTCTGCAGTATTTGTCCTTTTGTGACTGAGATTTCACTCAGCATAACAGCGAATGCTGGTGACGTTGTGGAGAAACTGGAACCCTTATTCACTGTTGGTGTGAGTGTAAAATGGAGCAACTACTATGAAAGGCAGTATGGCACTTTCTCAAAAAGTTGCAAATACAAATACCATTTTACCCAGCAATTCCACAACACATTTTTTTAAAGTTCATCTGAGATATTTGATCTGGATGGACTTTTTGAACAAATACAATAAAATAAAATCTTCTCTTTTCTTACTTTGTCTATATTTCTCTTCATCTCTCCTTTTTTCTTTTTAAGTCTATGCACTTCCTTCCCATACACATTTTTTTTCATTTATTATGTTTTTTTTCCCCCTTGACATAGTCCATATGAGAGTGGGATGTTAACCTAAAGACCTCTCTGGAGGGTCAAATACACCAACTGATCTTTGGTAGAAAGATGAGTAATGTCCTCTTGTACAAGTTATAGACACAGAAATCCACTGGAGGATCACCTATGGATTGATTCCCATTCAACAGTAAAGAGTTTCCATATACTACTCCACATTGTGCTGATAATCACAAAAATAATTTCAAGAAATTGAGTTCACCACTAACTAAAATTTTGCTAATACATATCTACCATTAGCTCATTCCATGAAAGATTTTATCTACTCTTCCTTCTATGCCTTCATTAGTTGAAGAATACTATAAAATACTATGCTTTGTTAAGAAGAATCATGCAGAAATAGCCTACAACAATAGGCCCTTTGTCACACTGTTTGAATACGGTAAAAACATAATAGAGACATCTGATTTCAGACAAACCATACCAATGGATAGAATTTTGAGTGATTGGTTCACTGAGTTAAAAAATCAGATCCTGTAAACAGTGAGTGGTCAAATTCCCTTAAAAATCAATTCGGACTGGCTATCTTTTATTCATGAGATTATTTCCACACAGATCTAAGAGACTGTAACTGAGTTTGACAAGAAATCAGTAACTGAGACAGAAAACATAAAATAAATATTAAGACTCACTGAGCATAACAATACCAATTACTTGGTCCTAAGTGTGCTTTACTTATTCTCACATTCACATTTTGAAGTATGAAAGTAAGCTATGAAAAAGAAAATACTAGGATACAATTATATGCAATAGGAAGAAAATTCTCTCTCTTTTTAGCACTTGGAGATTTTTTTTTTTATTAAGTGGACTTTTAGCAGAGTATAGGCTAGTAAAGGGCTTAGGTTAGCCTAAGAAAAGTGAGAATATGCTATGTTAGTAGTGACAAACATTCTGGAAATTTCAAGACTTATTAGGCACCTTCTGGCCTGAGCAAAGACAAACTGTCAACATGATAAACATACCTTTGGTAGTTTCTGATGGCTTTAAAATTTGAATTTATATAGAAAATGTAAAATTGTATTAATATTTCATCTGAAAAAATTGTTTTTTGTGTGTCTGCTTATACATAAAAATTGATACAGAGTGAAATCTGTAAGTCAATAAGACTCATTTATTTTTCTGAAGTTTCATGTTTTCTGCCTATGATATGGTACAGTCTTCCCACATTTCTAGAGCTCTCTATTAGTGGAAAATATTTGAGTTTTCCTTTTATGACCGATTTATTCATAACACAGGAGCCAGTTTTTTTCAGGGGATTGTGGGGGGAGTGTGTGTATGTGTGTATGTCTGTGTTTGGGGTTTTTTAACATTAATTTCTTTTTTATTATTATTAATTTTAATAAAACTTTACAGATATTTTGTATTTCCATTCATTCATTGCTGAACTTTTCTCCCTGCCCACCCCTTCCATCCAGTTCGCTCTTCTCTTTGAAAAGTAAAAGAAAAATTCTTTTTTTTTGCCAAGCAATTCCACTACTGGGAATATACCCCAAAGAAACCATAACTACCACCCAAACAGATATATTCACACCCATGTTTATGGTGACTTTGTTCACAAAAGCAGAGTTGCAAACCCATCTAAAAACAAATGGATAGAGAAACTGTGATATATTCACACAATGGAATACTATGCTTCATTGAAAAACAAGGAACTCATGCAACATTATTCAAAATGGGTGACCTTGGAGGACATTATGTTGATTGAAATACCTCAGACACAAAAGGACAAATACTGCATAGTGCCACTTGTAAATGGGGCTGGCATCGGGGTTGGGGGCAGACTGAAAAAGATGGGATAAGTTATGTATACTGGTTTTGGTTTTATTAGACATGGTACTAGGGCTAGAGAATAGTTGTTATTTCCTCTGATCTGCTATGTTAAAGGCTGAAACTCTTGAATCACCTAAGATGCCATGAGTTTAGTTTTAATATCAGATATGGATTCATGACATAGCCCTATCAGTATCTGTTTTGTTCTATCCAAGGCAAACTTTTCAGAATCTCATTAGACTATTTGCAAAGTCAATTTCCTCTAGATAAAATCTCACATATGATCTCAGTCATTGATACGGATATAGTTGTGGCTACCTGTTGGTTGAAATCTTAACCAATTCAAAAATGCTGGTTGAAATCTTAACCTCTATACTTATGAATGTGATCCTGTTTGTAAATAAAATTTTATTTTGATATGTTTTTGTTAAGTTCTTCACGTCAAACACAAGCTCGAAAAAGCACTCTACTCCAAAAGCTGCCACAACACCTGTGCACACAGCACCATGCTCTCTCTGGCAACAGTGCTCAGGTCTTTCGTTCATAGGGTCACTGAGTCATCTACAACTCGACAGCACCTAACAACAACAACAACAGTTTTTGTTATGTACCATTAATTTGGAACTAACTCATAACTGACCCTCCAGCAGATTTTCAGAGACCGTTAATTCCAAGGAATAAGATTGCTCATCTTTTTCCTAGGAGCTATTTGTGGATTTGAACCATGTGCCTTGTTTACAGTATGATTCCTTACTGCTAGGCCACCAGAGATCCCTTTTGTTATGTTAGTAAGATCATAACAGAGTTCTTTGTTGTTCTCATGTGACATCTAGTCAACTATGACTCATAGTAACCCTATGCACAATAGCTCTGACTTCTGCCACATCCTGAGCCAGTCTCACTGCCTCTGATACCTCTTTTCCCCTTACTGTGTCGATTCACTTCATCTGAGGTCTTCCTTTCCTGTGCTGTTCCAACACCCTTTCAAGCACGATGTCCTTCTACAAGGACTGGTCACTCCTGGCAGCATGCCTAAAGTATGTGCAACAGAGCCTCAAAATCCTTCCCTCTAAGGAGTAACATGGTTTTACCCTCTCCAGGACAGACCTGTTTTTTCTCTTGGCAGTCCAAGTATGTTAAATACTCTTTTCCAATTTGACAGCTCAAAGGCATCAATTCTTCTTCTATAATCCTTATTCATTGTCCAGCTCTCAGATGCACGCCTAGTGACTGGAAAGACCATGGCCTGTATCAGATACATTTTTCCAGTGCAATACATCCCCTTATTTCCTGACTATTGATACTAAGCGTGTGGATCCAAGTAAGAAAAATATAATTGATTTGTGAATCCAAGTGAGATGAAATCATTGACAACTTCAATTTTTTCATCCATCTGCTGTTATGTTGCCTACACTACAAGAAAAGAGAAGGTCTATCTGATCTTAATCTCCTAGGCACCAATCTTGAGGTAAGCCTGGCCTTTATCCTTGATGAAGTTAGATAGATGCTGCTATTCATCCTAGTCCTGTTTTACAGTTACCAACTATGTGTGTTCACAGATCTTTGTAGACATTAACACATATTACATGTAATATAAGTTCTGCCTTCCTAAGTAGGCATCTGTAGTTTTGGTATGCATTTGTTTTTTATTTTTTTTAAATC
Organism: Elephantulus edwardii; assembly: GCF_000299155.1. Classification (NCBI taxonomy): domain Eukaryota; kingdom Metazoa; phylum Chordata; class Mammalia; order Macroscelidea; family Macroscelididae; genus Elephantulus; species Elephantulus edwardii. The sequence goes on along the minus strand of NW_006399766.1, from coordinate 1,295,245 downwards.
TTTTCTTTTCAGAAAGCTCTAGCATGATGGGAAAACAACTTTTAAACATAGATTGAGTTTATTTGACAGTAAAGAAATTAATAACACTTTTTTATTTTTACTAATACTGTGTTTCCTAAAATAAACAGTGTGATGATAATACAAGCCAGCACATTTATAATTTAATGGACATACAATTGTCAGAAAAATCTACAGATAAAAAGACAATTTTTTGTCAATTAATTCTAAATAAAGCTTTTACACTCCAACAATCTATATGCTTATCTCTAAAAGAACTCTAATGAGGTTTTAAAAAAACAAAACAAAAGACAACCAACCACAAAATAAAGAAACAAACAAACAAAAATCCCTCAAACTGTCCATTTCACAAAAACAGAAGAGTTAATAGAATTGATTCACAAATAACTACAGAATATTTCATGTGAGACATTCCAAATAAGGGCAAAGTATGAAAAGGGAGCTCTGGTGGTGTAGTCCATATGGAACTTCACTGCTAAACCAAAGACTGCACCAGTCTGGTGGTTTGAATCTCTGGAGGAGAAAGGTGGGCAATCTCCTCTGGTCTGATTTAAAACCTCAAAAACCTAGTTGGCAGTAATCAATGAGTCAGTTCTGATTTGATGAGTAAGATGAAAGGAAAGACTGTCTTTAAAAAAGAGACCAAGAACTATCAAAAGGTGGAAGAAACACTTATGCAATGTTTCTACCCATTAATGACAATAGTGATGGCTGGCAAAGAAGACATAGGCCAGCAAATCCTGGGAAATCATAACATTGGGAACTTTGTCCTCTTAATTATCAAACATAAGTCTGCAATTTTTCCTTTTTTCTTAGCCCATTTCCTTTTCCTGGAAAAGTTATGCATATATTCTCAAGTGAAGCCATTTAAGGGATACTGAATGGTTCAAAATTGGGAAGGGTGTATGACAGGGATGTGTCCTATCTCCATACCTTTTCAACCTGTATGCAGAGCAGATTATCTGGGAGGTTTGGATTTATGAGGAGAAGTGTGGCATAAGGATTGGTGGAAGATCTATCAACAAACTGCATTATGCTGATGACACAACCCTGCTTGCTGAAACTGAGGAGGACCTGAAGCTCTTGCTGCAGAGGGTCAAGGACTGTGGCCTCCAATATGGACTGAGGCTCAATATCAAGAAGACAAAGATTCTCACCACTGGGCCAACTGGCAGTATCAGGAGGGATGGCAATGAGATTGAGATTGTTCACAGCTTTAGTTTGTTCGACTCCACAGTCAACACTCTTGGCACCAGTAGCCAGGAAATTAAAATATGTATTGCGATGGGAAAGTCTGCTGTTAGGAACCTCTCCAAAGTACTGAAGAACAATGGTGTCTCTCTGGAGACTAAGGTATGTCTGATACAGGCTATGGTCTTTGCAATCACTTGTTATGCGTCAGAGTTGGACAATGACTAGGGAGGATACAAGGAGGACTGATGCCTTTGAGCTGTGGTGCTGGAGAAGAGTATTGAATGTATCGTGGACTGCTAAGAAAACAAACAGGTTCATCCTGGAGAGGGTTAAACTGGGCGGCTCCTTGGAGGCAAGGATTCCGAGGCTTTTTCTGTCAGACATGTTGTAAGGAGGGACTGGTCCTTAGAGAGGGATATCATGCTTGGGAGGGTGGAGGGACAGTGCAGGAGGGTAAGATCCTCTATGAGCTGGGTTGATTCAGTGACTGGGGTAATGGGATGGTGTGTCGGAGGCAGTGTGATTGGCACAAGATAGAGCAGGGTTTAGGGTTGTTGTACATTGGGTCGCTACCAGTCGCAAGCGACTTGATGGCACATAACAACAACAATAACAATAACACTATTAATTATTAAATAATGATTGCCTGAGTTCTTGCCCATTTTAGGACCTATATTCATGAATCTTCCTTAACGATATCCAATTTTCCTACGTTCATATTTTTCACATTCCATGTTCCAAACATTAAAGTCTGCCTGCAATTGTTTCTCCTCCTTTGTGTTTTCAATACGAGGTCTCAGTCTCCAGTGCCCTATTTGCTAGTCTAATCTACGTGTGCTCTTTTGTACGTTGGGTTTTCAAAGGTCTGTTATTTCAAAAGTGGGTGGCCAATCTTTCTTCCTAGTCTGTCTTACTGTGGTTAGCTTTAGAGTAATATCTAACAGACAAGCATTCTACCCCAAAAGAACAGATAAAAGATTTTTCCCCACTGCATAATTAATATTCAGTGCCTCCTCCTTTTGTCATATGTGTCATTGTCCCATCCCTCCATGCCCTGCCCCACCAGCATTAGTAGACATTTTTAAGGAAGAAATGGAATGCATAAATATTGAAATACTGGGCAATGGCAAACTGAAATGAATTGGCTTGGGATATTTTTAATCAGTTAATCATATGATCATAGTAATGCTGGAAATGGCAATGAAGAAGTGAGGAGAAACAGGATCACATTCATAGTAAAAATGATCCTTTTTAGATCCATCCTGAAATATAATGTTGTAAGCAACACTGTTCAAATATATGCATCAACAACCAGAGCCTAAGAGAAGATAAATAGAAGATTTCTACCAACTTTCATTGCTGGAAATAGATCAAATGTGCAACCGAGATGCATTAGTAATAATGGATGATTGCAATGCAAATGTTAGAAACAAGAAAGAATGATCAGAAGTTTGAAAACATGGTCTCGGTGACAGAAATGAGGCTAGAAATAGAATGATAAAATTTTGTACCATCAGTGATTTATTCATTGCAAATACCTGTTATAATAAACCCAAAGAAATCTATGCACATGGACCTTACATGATGGTTTACATAGGAATAATATGTGGGAGGAATCATTCGAGAAGCTCAATATCAGCTTTGAAAACTAGGCCAGGGGCTGATTGTGAAATAGACCATTAACAATGGTCTACTAACAATATTCAAGTTCAAACTTAAGCTAAAGAAAATTAAATTAAATCCACAGGAACCAAAATTTGACTTTCTGTCTATCTCAGCATAATTAAAAAACCATCTCAAGAAGTTTGAGGCCTTGGACAGCAATGAACAAAGACCAGACGAGCTGTGGGAGAGTGTCAAAAATATCATCCATGATGAATGTAAAGGTCATTACAATGAGGAAGGAAGAAGATAAGACCCAGATATGTGGGAAGCCAAATTTCAAACTAAATATTCAGGATAAACCAAATGCTATATCAGGATGTGAAGGAGGAGCAGATACAAGCTGGAATTCTCCCTGAAGAGCCAAAGTAGACTTTAGGCATTCACAAGAGTTAAGTCCCAAGGCAGACCTTAGGCCTTTACACAATTCTTGGATTGTATTTGCTAACCCCTGCTTCCTGAGTCAAGGATAAGGTTTTCAATAAAGAGAGTTTAGCTTTATTTGCATAGAATTCTCTTTGTAACTTGATCCCTGGCAATTTTCAATAAAGACACAGGGAAGCTGGGTTCAATGAATGCTTCAGGTCTTCCAGCTGTTTGCCTCCAGCTTTATGCTATCTGTTTTCTCCTCTATTCTTGGTGCCCAGTCTCATTCTTTATTCTTTACCCTCAGCCAGCAACATTCTGGCATCTAAAAAGGACAAGGTAGTAGTGTCTCTCTCAATCTCTCTCTCCCCCTCCCTCCTCTCTCATCATCATTCCCCCTCCCCCACCCATCTCACTCTTGCAGACACCAGGAAACTGAAAGGAAATTCTCTCAGGGTAAGTGAAACTTTTTGTGAAAATTAAAAGCAGAGTCATGAAGAAATCCTCAAACCCTGAATTTTGCTAGAAATATAAGGGTAGAAGTATTTTATGAGGTTTTTCTTCACCCCTTGAAGGAGAAATTCAGGGGAAGAAGTAGAAAAAGTTTCATGGAGACTTTTTCCACCCTCTGAAGTAAACTACTTAAAAATTCAGAGGTAGAAGTGAAAAAAGAGCCATGGGGAACAGCCCATTCTCTAAAGCTCAGTATATTACATTACTTAAAGAGTTAACTTAAGAACTAAGGGGTAAAAGTAAGAGAAAGATCAATTTTGCAGTTGTTTCAGTATGTGCAGAAAAATGTTATGCAAACTTTATGAAAAGCACTTCAAAAAAGAGAACAGACTCCTATTAATTTTTGGCCAATAAGGGTTTTGAAAAGAATAGTAAAAACGTCTGTGTAGTATTGTACTTGTAATAAAAAAATTTGCAAAGAAACATGACTTAATCTTTGCACAGATCTGAATTAAGTGATATTACATTACAGGAGGTTAAAGCTGAAGGTGAGAAACAGCCTTTATCACCTTTAGAAAGAGCTTATAATAAGGGAGATGTGATTTCTGTTTCAGTTTGGTCACTATTTGATTTGGTCTCATAAGCTTTAAAACCATGACAGTCTGAAAAGGAGATGTCTAAAAAGTTAAAAGAGAAACTCTCTTCAGATGAAGGTGATAGTGAATCTGACAAAAAGGAGGATGAATTTTCTCTACCTCCAAATCCAAAGGTATTGTGCAATATAATCAAGGATGATAGTCCTTATGAAAAATTAAGTAAACAAGTCTTAGAACTTTCTAATACAATGGACAAATTGCGTTTTCATAATGAAGTTTATTACCAGCAACAGTTCCAAGTCCTATGTTATTTAATGATATCAATCATGCTCCATTGAGAGTAATTACTTTTAAATCTTTAATAGCTAAGTCTATGGCCTTACAATAGGCAAATTTGGGGAAAGGAGTATCTGTATTTCAGGTAACAGTTCAGGATATACCTCCTAACCAAGATTTTCCCCAAGGGTATCAATCCTATCAACATCACTTGTTATCTTATAAGACTATTAAAGAAATAAAGCAAGCCATAGTTGTTTATGGTATGCATTCTACCTATATTACAAGGATTAGCTACAGAATTTAGATTCATTCCTTATGATTGGGAGTCCATGGTCAGGAGAATTTTAGAATGTGGGGCATATTTACAGTTTAGAACTTGGTGGACTGACAAAGCTACAAATATGGAAAGGCTATATTTATCTAGAAACCTCTTCTTAATGTTACTGCTGATCAATTGTTGGGGAGAGGTCAACGGCTTGGAGTGAAAGCTCAGTTACAATATGATGATGTTGTGATTGTACAAGTAAGACTTTGCTGCATGCAAGCATGGGAGACAGTTGAAATTTCAGGAAAGGGAGATCAATCCTTTATCAGAACAATACAATATGAAAATGAAAAATATACTGACTTTCTGTCTAGATTAGAAGATGTTATTAACAGGAATATCTCAACCTGAGGTTCATGAGTTTTTGTTAAAAACTTTAGCATATGAAAACGCTAATTCAGAATGTCAAAAGGCTATTAGAACATAGTTCAGAACACTCCCTTAGATGAATATATGCGTACTTGTATAGATATTGGAAATAGTTCTTATCAGGCCAATGCATTAGCAGCCTCTTTAAAAAGAACTTTAAATTTTCTCAAACCAAGTGTTACAATTAGGACATTTGGAAAACAAGAAAAGATTGCTGTAAAGAGAAAGGGGAGAATGAGAACATAAAGAAAAGATTCACACCTTCAGGGCTTTGTGGAAAATGTGGAAGAGGATAATCACTGGACCAAGGAAATCTTTATTTGACAAGTGGGGAACAATATTACAAATTCCCACTATTTCAACTCCAGCAAAAAATATGATGCTGAATAAAAAGATACAGGAGATTGTTAATTTTTAAAAATCTAAATTTAATCTTCCAAGAAAAGGATTGTTGTTGTTATGTGCCGTCGAGTCGTTTTCGACTCATAGCGACCCTATTGCACAACAGCCCTAAACCCTGCTCTATCCTGCACCAACC
>NW_006399766.1:1283480-1285500 GCF_000299155.1 Elephantulus edwardii | reverse complement strand
TGTATGAAATACAATGTGAGTGAAGAACAGCATGAAACACAGTATCTATGAAATTTGTAAGCAAACCAACAACAACAGCAACAAAAAGAGAAAACAATATGTTTTGTGATAGGCTTACCTTCGTCTTCTAATTGATACCCTTTCTCTTTAGCATTTTGAAGACGTCCTTGGCAGCAGCTTTGACCAGTTCTCACTTCTTTGATTTCTCAACTGCCGCTTCCAATGGATGTTGATCATAGATACAAACAAACAAAAAAAAATATGACAACTTGATTCTTTTCTCCATCTGTCATAGTTGCCTATTGGTCCACCTGTGAGGATTTTTGGGTTCGGTATGTGGGTGTGTGTGGGTGTGTCTTTGTGTTGAGGTGTAACCCATAATGAAGTCTATAATTTTTGATTGTTCTTCTACACATAGGTCAGTCAGCTTTTTAAATTATTTGCTCAGAATACAGATTGAATAGTTAAGGAGAAAGATAAATCTAATTCACACAATTCCTGATTTTAAACCATTACATGCCTACTGGTTTTATTAATGAATGACTGCTTCTTGGTGTATGCCTGAGCACAACCAAATGTTCTAGAATTCATATTCTTCTCGATATTATCCATAATTTATTATGATCCACAGAGTTGAATACTTTGTATAGGCAATAAAACACAAGTGAACATTTTTCTATTATTCTCTACTTTCAGTAAAGACTTTTCAGCCTATAGGTCATGGTTGTTGTGGTTTTATACCATAGAGTCAGAACCAACCCATAGCTGACCCTCTGGCAGGTTTTCAGAGGCAGTTAATTGCATGGTATGAGATTGCCAATTCTTCTCCTGTGGAGCAGCTGGTGGCCTCGAACCCCGTGCCTTCTGGATTGAAGCACAGGTTCTTGACACTAGGCCACCAGAGCTCTCTAGATGTATAGGAAAGTAATGCCTGTGTGGCAGTAAACAGGAAGTGATACAGTAGGTAGGAAGGCTTTGTTAGAAAAATCTTACTTGTTTCCTGCTTCTCACACATTTTTCTGATGTTAGTAGCTCTATACATTTTCTCAGGGAATTGGTCATGTGATGGAGCAAATAGTTGAGTCTTTTTGTGGAGCTGTGTTCACCTTAGTAACATATCATGCTATATTTCATTTCTTGTATATGTGTTCTTTTCTATCACAATTCTTCTCATCCAACCCTAAATGAGATATTTTCAGTAAGTTTTACTACAAGTTCTGTTTCCCAAATAACTTGGGCTAAGATTGGAGTATTGAAGGATCTCAGAAGATGATGTGCATAGTAAAGGGGACTAGGGTGGGGGTGGGGAATTGTACAATAATGAAAGAATTTTTTTTAAAGTGAACTGGGGGGCAGGGAGGAAAATATGCAACAATGAATGAATGAATGAATGGAAATAAAATTCTACATAAATTTTCATTTGACTCTCAATTACCAAAAAAAGCTGAACATAAAATAAAGATTAGAAAGGAAGGAGCTCTGGTGGCATAATGGCAAGAAGCTGCATTGCAATCCCGAAGGCACGCAGTTTGAATCCACCAGGTGTTTCGTGGAGAATGAGGCACAATCTCCTCCTGTGCCAGCTGTGTTTGATTTGACAGTACACACCAAAATTTAAAAACAACAACAACAAAAAAATCCCACAATGCATATAGAATTTGTAAGTAAACTAGAATAAAGTTTAAAAAAGGAAGAAGATGAGAAAGACTTGCTCTAATAGATCAATTGCAAGGAAAATAAGTAAGATAATGCAAAACAGAAGAAATAAAGATGTGAGTATTGTTGTTGTTGTAGTTATGTGCCGTCAAGTCACTCATAGCGACCCTATGTACAACAGCTCTAAACTCTGCTCTGTCCTGTGCCAATCACACTGTCTCTGATACACCCAACCCAATTACCCCAGTCACTGAATCAATCTACTTCATGAGGGCCTTCCCCTCCTGCACTGTCCCTCCACCCTCCCAAGCATGATGCCCCTCTCCAAGGACTGATCCCTCCTTGCAACATGTCCAAAGTATGT
>NW_006399766.1:1275503-1283380 GCF_000299155.1 Elephantulus edwardii | reverse complement strand
CGAGCAGCCTTTTGGAATCTTCTGTTCAGCTCTTTAGTATCTTGAATTCTTCCTTGTGCTTTGGCTTCTCAATGCTCCAGTGCAATCTTCAGAGTCTCTTCTGACATCTATTTTGGTCTTTTCTTCCTCTTCTTTCTTTGTAATGACCGTTTGCACTCTTCCTGGATGATACCTTTGCCATCCTCCCACAACTCATCTGGTCTTCGCTCATCAGTGTTCAAGGCCTCAAACCTGTTTCTGAGATGATTCTGAAATTCAGGTGGTATGAAATCGAAGTCATATTTTGGCTGCTGTGGAGGATAGCTAAATTTATAACAAGGGCCACTGCTCCTCATTATACTCTCTCCTTAACTTGGCTAACAAAAAAAACCCAACCCAATTTATGTGGAGCAGTGGTGCCCAACTAGAGAGAAATTAGAAGTTTTGGAATAATTAATTCCAGAACAATATTTTGCAGGTCATATTAAACCACTAGTCCTTGGAACCCTCCAATGTTCGTAAGAAAAAGGAAATCAGGTAAATGAACTAATTGGATACTAAAGTAAAAACATCACCTTTGCAAGCAGATACTTAATCTACAGATGCAAATAAGAAGGGTTTTGCAGGTTTTACTAATGGTAAAGATAATAAAGTAGTATGTTATTGTAAGATAAAACCTTTCCTTTGAATATAGTTATTGATTCACAATATGCCATTTACTGTAAGAAATATAAGTTGTAATTCATCAAGGAGAATCTCCTATTTATATCACTCATGTTTGAGCTTATTCTTGCCTTTCAGGACCAATGTCAAAATTAAATGATAAAATAGATCAATTATTAGTTGGAAATGTTAAAGTTAGTGAATATTTTCATCTCCATACTCATTTAAAAGTTAATGGAATGATGAAAAAATTTAGAGTTACATGGCAACAAGCTTGAGAAATTATACCAAGATGTCCTCAATGTGGTCCCAAAGATGTTGTCAATGTGGTACCATTAATGTACTACCTTAAAAAAAGGAGTAAATCCTAGAGGTGACAGATAAAATGTATTATGGCAAGTAGATGTTACCCATAGTCCACCATTTGGGAAATTTCAGTATTTCACTCTACTATTGATACTTTTTCAGGCGTTCAATGGCCATTGCTTTATCAGGAGAAAAATCGGGATATGTAATGCAACATTTAATTGAAATTTTTAATGTGATGGGCCTTCCATCAAGTATTAAAACTGATAATGGAAAAAGCTGCATGGTGGAAAACAAGGAAGAAGGAAGGTGTGTATTTATCATGGCTGAAAAAGACACTGAGAAAAACCAGACTGAAAAACTCCTAAAAAGAGTACAAGAACTGGAGGAGGAAGTACAAAGACTAAAAAAGGAACAGACCAATAAAAAGGATTCAAACAAAAGAGAAAATTCTTTAGGAAATGTAAAAAGTAAGCGGGCATTTGACTTCAGTATTCATGGCTGAAGGCATGTAGCTCTGAAGATAGCCTACCTTGGCTTGAGCTACCACGGTTTTGCAAGTCAGGAAAACACCAATAATACCATTGAAGAGAAGCTGTTTGAGGTGCTAACCAAGACTCGATTAGTAGAAAGTAGACAGACATCCAATTATCATCGGTGTGGTCGAACAGACAAAGGAGTGAGTGCTTTTGGACAGGGAATGGAGAAACCAGAAATTATTGATGAGCTGCTGAACATAGAGAAAAATTCCCAGAAACCACAATACAGTATGGCTGTAGAATTTCCTCTAGTCTTATACGACTTTAAGTTTGAAAATGTCAAATAGATTTATGACTGGGAGGTTCAAGAATTCAATGTTCCCCACCTAACAACAACTATGGGCTAGCCATGCTGTTAAAACTCACATGTTGTACAGTATGCTACAAGGACTGGACTCTGTGGCAGTAAAACCCTGTGAGACAGGACCAAAGATGGATGGAATAATAGAGTGGAGAAATGTTAAGCCCTTTGTCATAAAGCAGACCAGTGCCTTTATAGAAGGAGTGAAAATGCGCATATATAAGCCTTTAATGAATCGTCCTAAATGCCAGGGATTGTAATCTCGCCTCCAGCATTTTGTACGTAGGGGACGAATCCAGAACCCACACTTAACCCATGAAGAAGTAACAAAAGTCAAAAGGGACTGCAATGAAACATTAGAAAAAAGTAATATTTTTGAGAAACCGACAAAAAAAACAAACCCTGTGTTGATGCAGAAATTAAAAGCATCATCTAACCATAGAATACTCCCCAGGATCTTGGAGGCAACAACCAAAAAGTGGTAAGTGGGCAGAAAAAGTAAGCAAAAACCCACACACCTTTATTGCAAGTCATAAATTTTGATGACCATCTCTTAAAAAACAACAAACTATGCAAGCCCTATAAAAAAAGACTATAATTTCATATTCTAACATACCTGTGGGGATCTATGTATTTGTGCTGCATGTTCAAACTAATTAAAACCTGTTTCTTAGAAAAAAGAAAAAAACTGATAATGTTCTTGCTTATAATTCTAAGAAAATACAAGAATTTCTAAAAAAATGGAACATCAATCATAATACTTGTATTCCATTTGACTTGACAAACTATGTTGAAAAAACAAAAGGGCGGAGATGGGATAGGATGAATATTGTCTCCTCAAACTATTTTACAAAATGATTGATTTACTTTAAATTTTTTAAATGTTAATGAAAAAGAAGAAACTCCCCCTGATAGACTGGGTATTACAATCAACTGAAGAATTGAATCAGCATATATATTTTAAAGAACCTTTAATGAATGGAAAATGGGATTTGCCACTTATTAAGGTCAAGGATTTGCCTCTATTTCTACAGGCACATAAACACTGTGGGTACCATCAAGAGACAAAAATCCTCAAGATGAGCTGAAAGGGGGCATACTTTGATGAGGTTGGAGTTACAGAATGGATAAGTAAAATGGTAGATAATTCCAGCTATTTGGCATATATTCCTAATTTTCCCTTATTGGAAGTAATTCTTTGGTTTGATGCTCTTGTATCTATTTATAACAATGACAGTCAGTCGCTTCCAGGTTCCCATGATTGCCATTACTGCCACAGCTGCTACAGCTGGTGTGGCTTTGGCTCAAAATATTTAAACCTTAGTTTAAGTGAAAATATAGCATCAAGATTTCTGAAAATTATGGTCTTTTCAAAGACAAAATTAAAATGTGATTGTAATACTACACAGTTTTGCATTACTCCAGTAAAGTGGAATGATACTGAGTGGAATGAATCCTGGTAATTTCATAGATGATATACTAAAATTAGAAGCTCAGATCCATTCTGCTTTTGATAAGCAATTGAATTATTTTAACAAAATATATTCTGCAAGGGATAAGTGAAGGAAAATCTAACCAGAATCCTTTTGATCATACGGAGATTTTTGGAAGTGCTTCTTTGAGCTTGTTTTGCTTAATATGTTATCTTTTGTTTTGTTTGTGTATAAAGGATGGAGAGAACAAAAACAAGCAAGAATGAATGAACGAAGAGAAGAAGCACGCTAGCCTAGATGACAATATAATTATGATAAAAACATAAGGGGGAAATGTGGGAAGCCAAATTTCAGACTAAATATAAATGATAAACTAAATACTACATCAGGATATGAAGAAGGTGCATATACAAGCTGGAACTTCCCCCAAAGTGCCAAGGAAGACCTTAGGTGTTCAAAAGGATTAAGCACCAAGGCAGACCTTAGGCATTGACACAATTCTTGGATTATATTTGCTAATCTCTCCTTCCTGAGTCAAGCATAAGGTTTTCAATAGAAAGAACTGAGCTTCATTTGTATAGAACTTTCTTTGTGATTTGATCCCTGGCAATTTTCAATAAAGACACAGGGAAACTGGGTTTGGCGCTTCAGTTCTTCCAACTGTTTGCCCCCTGCTTTACACTCTCTGCTTTCTCCTCCATTCTTAGTGTTCAGTCTCGTTCTTTATTCTTTACCCTTGGCTGACAACACAGGTGGATCTCAGAAGAGACTCTGAATATTTCATTAGCATGCAGAGAAGACAAAACAAAGGAAAGAAATCAAGAAGTTAAGGAGCTGAATATAAGATTTTAAGGGGCATCTTGGAAAGACAAAGCAAAGCATTATAACAAAATTTGCAAAGAACTGGAATCAGAAAATCTAAAGGGACAAACTCGCTTGCCATTTCTTAAACTGAAGGAACTAAAGAACAAATTTAAGTCTTGAGTTGCAATAATTAAGTATGTGGTGGGTAGAATGTTGAATAACACAGGAAGAATCAAAAGAAGATAGAATGAGTATACAGAGTCACTGTACCAGAATGAATTGGCTCTTGGAGAAGAATTTAATGAAACAACGTATGACTTAGAGGCAATGGTAATGAGGGGAAAAGTTTAACCTGCTCTGAAGGAATTTGCAGAAAACAAGGATCCAGGAATTTATGGAATACCATTTGACATATTTCAGCAAACCAATTTGTGCCAAGAAATCTGGAGGACAGTTACCTGGCCAGGTGACTGGAAGAGAGCCATATTTATTCTCATTCCAAAAAATGGTGATATGACAGAGTATGTAAATTATCAAACACTATCACTAACATCACATACAAGTAACGTCTTGCTGAAGACTATCCAAAACCAACCTAAACAGTACATCAACAGAGAACTACCAGAAGTGCAGGTTGTGATTAGAAAAAGCTGTGCACTAGGGGCACCATAGTCAATGTCAGATGGATTTTGATTGAAAGTAGAGAGTACCAAAAGAATGTCTATCTGTGTTTCATTGACTACATAAAGGCATTTGACTGTGTGTAACACAATAAATTGTGGCTAACCTTGAGAAGACTGGAACTCCCAGAACACCTGATTGTGCTCATATTAAACCTATTCTTGGACAAGGAGGCAGTCCTAAGAACAGAACAAGGAAACACTGCATGGTTCAAAATCAGGAAAGGAGTGTCTCAGGGATGCATCTTGTCTCCAAACATTTTCAATCTATATGTGAAACAGACCATTTTAAAGGATAATCTTTATGAGGATGCATGTTGCATCAGAATTGGAGGAAGACTCATCAACACTGAAACTGAGTATCTTTTGTAGAAAATCAAAGACTGCAATCTTCAGCATGAATTAAAGCTCAACATCAAGAAAAGATGAAGAGTATCACCACTGGGTCAATTGGTAACATCATGATAGATAGACAATAGATTGAGCTTGTTAAGAATTTTGGCTTGCTAGGTTCCATAATCAACATTCTTGACACCAGCAGTCAGGAAATTAAAAGACAACTTGCGTTAGGGAAATCTGCTGTTGGGTACCTCCCCAGAGTGCTGAAGAGCAAGGATGTAAGTCTAGAGACTATACTGTGACTGATTCACTAAACAGTGTCTTTGCAATTACTTGCTATGCATCAGAGAGCTGGAAAATGACCAAGGATGACAGACGAATTGATGCCTTTTTTGTGCTGGAGAAGAGTATTAAATATACCATGGGTTGCCAAGAAAACGAAATCTGTCTTGGAGAGGTTGAAATCAGGTTGCTCTTTGGAGGCAAACATTTTGAAACTCCATCTCACATACAGTTAGCATCCTGCCAGATGGACCAGTCCTTGGAGAAAGGCATCATGGAAGGCTGGAGGGAGAGCACAGCATGAGATGGGTTGACACAGTGGCTGTGGTAATAGAGGAAGGTGTGTAAGAGACAATGAGATTGGCTCAGGAAAGGGCAGAGTTCAGACCTATTGGGCATTGGGTCACTATGAGTCACAGGCAACTCAATGGCACATAATAGCATACTGTATGACAAACACATACTCATTTAGAGAATTCACTGCTCATTAAGTTCTCCACTGGTATCTCCTTGGTTCACTGGGAATTTCCAGGGCATGACATTTTTTTAGTCTCATGCTTAAAGACCAGTAGAAGGTTATTGTTCTATATTATGGTCCACTGTTTAATGGACTCTGCCAACAGTCAGGGTTATTTTCTTCCCCACTTAGTTGTTCTGATGAGACACTTTTTCAACATTGTTGATATTGTCTCTGTAAATTGATTTTCCAAAGGGAGCTCTGGTGGCCTAGTGGTAAGAAGCTGTACTGCAATACCAGAGGTACATGGCTCAAATCCACCAGATGCTTTGCTGAAGAAGGAGGGACAATCTCCTCCTATACCAGTCAGATACAATTTGACGGTACACACACACAGAAAATAGTAAAATAAAATAAAAAAAATTTAAAAATTGATTTTCCATCAGGATTAGAACATTGGAGAGAATAGATTTTAGCTTTTTCTCCCAAAATGAGCCTCAGGGGTAATATTGACAAGTTCAACTCAGATAAAATTCAACATGGTACTGGTACAACAACAGGCACACAGACCAAGGGAACAAAATTGAGAACTCTGAAATGGACCCAGCTATCTATGGTCAACTGATATTTGACAAGGAAATAAAACCTGTGAAATGGAGAAATGACAAGCCCTTCAACAAATGGTGCTGATATAACTGGACTGCTAACTGCAGAAAGCTGAAACAGGATCCACATCTCACCTAATACACAAAGATCCACCCATGTTGGATAAAAGACTTGGGAGTACAGCCCCAAACCATAAAGTTTGTAAGAGACAAACTGAAACCAAGATTAGACAGCCTAGTCCATGGTATAAAAAGTTTGACAAATATATCCAGAAATGCACAATCTGGAAAGAATTAAATTGATGAATTTGACTTTCTAAAGATTATATCTCTTTGACTTTCTAAAGATTACATCTCTGTACTCATTAAAGACTTTTTTCAACACAGTGAAAAGAAAACCTACTGACTACTTAACAAACATTTGGCGATACCATCTCAAACAATGGTCTGATAATGAAAGTTTACAGAATACTCCTAGACAATACAAAGAAAAAGACTGATAACCCAGTTACAAAATGGGGAAAAGACATGGGAAGACTTTTCACAGAGGAAGACAATTCATATGGCCAACATGAATAAATTATGAAAAAATCACTGGCAATAAGAGAAATGCAAAGCAAAACCATAATGATATACCATCTCACCCCAGTAGGAGTTGCAAAGTTTAGTAGGCCAGCAAGTATTGAATGTTGGAGAGGATGTGGAGAGGTGGGAACTCTCATACACTGTTGGTGGGATTGTAAAATGGTATAACCACTATAGAAGACAATTTGGCATTTCCTCAAAATTTGAACTTAGAAACTCCATACTACCCAGATATTCCACTACTCGGAATATACCCTAAGGAAATTAGAACTGAGACACAAATGGAGATTTGTACACCAATGTTCACAGCAATATTATTCACCATTGCAAGAATAGGGAAACAGCCCAAATATCCAACCACAACTATATGGATTGAGAAAATATTTAAATATAATACATAACTTGGGAGAAACTGGAGAACCTTATGGTGAGCAAACTAACTCAGTATCATAAGGAAAAATACTGCAAAAGACTATTATGTAAAAATTGATGGATAACTAATAAAACATGTATGGCAGCTCCAGGGGGGAAGGGGTAGGAGCAGGGGGGTGAGGATGGGTAGAGTTGCACAATTTGGTGGGTGGAAGGAGAGGGGGAAGGAAGCAAAAAAGATCCAGTAAAAAAACAGGATAATGATAGGGAAGATAAAATGGTGATTAATTTTATAAAACAAAAACGACTGGAGCAGCACATCAGCAGAGAATTGCCAGAAGTCCAGGCTGGGTTTAGAAGGGGTCGTGGTACAAGGGATATTGTAGCTGATGTTAGATGGATCTTAACTGAAAGCAGGGAATACCAGAAGAATATCTATCTGTGTTTCATTGATTATGCAAAGGCGTTTGACTGTGTGATTCATAATAAACTGTGGCTGACTCTGAGAAGAATGGGAATCCCAGAATATTTG
>NW_006399766.1:1265021-1268778 GCF_000299155.1 Elephantulus edwardii | reverse complement strand
CCCTAACAGCAGACTTTCCTATCACAATACATTTTTTAATTTCCTGGCTACTAGTGCCAAGAGTGTTGACTGTGGAGCCAAGCAAACTAAAGCTGTGAACAATCTCAATCTCTTCGCCATCCATCCTGATGCTGCCAATTGGTCCAGTAGTGAGAATCTTTGTCTTCTTGACATTGAGACTCAATTCATTACCTATCTTATTTAAGCATTTAGCTTGCCTTGAAATTTCTTTCAAGGTCAAGGAAGGGTGAACAAATTGGAATAGGAAATGAAGCATATTTTTGACAGAAAGAGAACAAATATCAACTCACATAAAAATACAAGTTGTATAGAATCTGATTGACTTCTTGCTTTTGTAGTTTTCTTTTTATTTTCTATTAATTCTTGAAGAAATTTATATAATGACCAATTTATGATAAACTGATATAAAAGCATTGTATGCCATTGTCGCTATACATGTAAAGCAAAAGAGAACTAATATATACTATGAGAATCAAATAATCCTTTAAAAATATCATGTAATATTTTTGTGGTTCTAGCACCATTGGAAATTTTCTTTACAAATATGGATTCTGGTTTAGGGACAACAACATTATTGTTAGGTGCCATTGAGTTGATTATATGAGTCAGAGTGACTCTACAAATAATGGATCTGAAGCTTGCCCTATCCTGTGCTAGCTTTATCCTTTCTAATATTCTTAACTCTATTATGCTGTAACTGTGCCAATTCATCTGGTTGAGGTTCTTCTTCTCTTTCACTGACCCTCCACTTTTCCAAGCACTGGAACCTCTTGGTTAGTAGGACAAAGTAGATGAGATGAAGTCTCACCATTTTTGCCTCTAAAGAGAACCCAAGGTGCACATTCTCCAAGACATACGTGTCTACTCTTTTTGAAGTCCATGGGATATTCAATACTCTTCTGCTTGGAAAGGTGGAGGGTCAGTGAAATACAGGAAGATCCTTAATGAGATAAATTCTTAGTGTCTGCAACAATAGGCTTAAGTGTGGTGAGGAAAGTGCAGGACAGGAGAGGGTTCAGATTTGTTGTTGGTAGGGTTGCTATGAGTCAAACTCTACTCAGTGGCATTTATCAGCAACAAAAACAACTTCCTCAATACCCCAACTCAAGAATCTTCTGCTATCCTTATTCATTGTCTGACTTTAATATCCATAGCAAATAATCAGTAAGACCATGGCCTGTATTAGGTGTACATTAGCCTTTAAACTGACATTGCTGCTCTTTATAACTTTGAAGAGGTCTTTGATAGTATATCTTATCAATGTGACATGTCTGTTGATTGCTTGACTGCTGCTGGTATCATGATAATTTGATTGTGGATCTAAGTAAGATTAAATTGCAGACAAAGTCAATCTTTTCTCCATCTATCATTATGTTACCCATCGGTCCAGTGGTGAAGAATTTTGAATTCTTGACATTAAGATGTGATACATATTGAAGGCTATAGTCTTCGATCTTCTGCAATAAGTGATTCAAGTTTTCTTCATTTTCAGCAAGCAAGATTATCTGCATCCCATTGATAACAAATGGTAGGCAAATTTCCAAAGTTCTAATCTAATTGCTAGGTTCTCTAGGGCTAGAGTTAAAATATAAATTCTTTATCTTTTGAATTAGCAGTTCTCAAACTTTAATGTGCATACAAATTATAGATTTATTAAAACAAATTGGTGGGCACACATCCAAAGTTTCTGGTTTAGTAGTTCCAAGTGGAGTCAAGACTTTTTAATTTTCTTAAGCTTCCAGGATGTGCTCATGCTGCAAATATGGGAACTATGTGTTAAAGAGATATTATGTCTTAGTCACAGGCATAAATTCAAGGTCTATCACTGCAAGAGAAAAATATAAGGAATTATATTGTGGAATATATATGGAAGAAAACATCTTAAATTTATAATAAATCCTATCCTCAAAAATATTCGCCTTTAAGTTGATTTTGACTGATAGCATCCTAAGGCTGTAAATATCAGTAGTAAGAGGCTGCCCAAATTTCTTATGTGGAGTAGATGGTGGATTCAAGATACCAGAGATGATTTTTGAATAACAGCACAACATGCTACAAACCATGCTACCAGAGCTCCTAGACTATTCTAGAGGAATTCATTTTGGAATACTAAAATTAATTACCATCTAGTTTCTTTGAACATTTAGAAATAAAATTTTGAAACATACATTTCAAATGTGGCATTGTTATGTGTTCAGAAAATTTATGCTTAGCTAGGCAGAAAGTGACCTAGTTGCAAGAAACTGAGCTGCAATCCCAAAGGCACACAGTTCAAATCTACCAGCTGCTCCACAAGAGAAGGATGGACAATCTCCTCCCTCGTAATTTACTCTCTGAAAACCCACTGGCAGGTCAGCTATGGTCAGTTCAGATACAACAGTACACAACAACAATAACAAGGCATAAAATAAACTTTTAGGCTGAGCTATTTTGGCTCAGTTGTCTATATTTTTTATTTTTTAATTTTGTCATTGAGCTATATTTGTCTGTGGTTTTGGGGGAGGTGTGCCGAAGCATATATAACTTTTATCTACATTTTTAAACTCAGTAAAAATCTGATGCCTTCAAGTATTTTTCTATCTGTTGTGAAGAATCAAAGAGGCATTGAAATAATGCTGTTTGGAATAATCAAAGCAGTTGTACCACAGGGTAGAGGCATTTTGTTGTTTTGTTTTTCTGTCTTTTAAAATACAGGTTATTAAAGGAATAGTTCTTTTCTTTGAGTCAAGGCAAGTGTGTAAAACAAAGACACAGACAGACAATCAAAATCAAAACAATGGGATCGGTATAGATTCTTTGTTCTTAAAACCCCTAAGCCTGACTTCACTTCTGGGCAGTTAAACCATTCTTGGGCTAAGACTATCAGAACAATGTTAAGTATTTACTTCTAACCAAGAGATCAGCCATTTAAACCCATGAGATAAAAATGTGGCAGTCTGCTTCCTTGAAAGATTACAGTCTTGGCAATCCTATGGGGAAACTCTATTCTGTCATATCGGGTCACTGTGAGTCAGAATTTACTCAATGGAAACAGGTTTTTCCTGTTTAAGTCTGAGACTTTAAACCAGTTAGTGCTTATACTGCTTCTGAGGTAATACCTATAAGCAGCAAACTTTGAGACTCAGTGAGCTAAAAAGAAGAGCTTATTATTTTTGTTAATCTTTTTGTTATCTGTGGGACATAGAGCCTCTGATTTAAATTTTCCCCTCTGGGGCTGAGGGGGAAGCTGCTATTTCACTTTTAGTGTGTGTTACCAGCTGATAGTAGCATAAATCTTATTAAATGAGCCTCATCCTACCAACTTCAGCACCTGAGACCCCTTGGGACAATATTGTCCCACTAATCATGTAAACTTCAGTAATGCTCCAAAATCCCTTTTCCATTTCATTCAAAATGCTTTGCATTACTTAAAATGTACAATTTAAACAAAAATGTAAACATAAAATATTTTTCCTTGGGCACCTGCTGGTTTCTGTGAGGAGGATGGCGTCATCATCGCATTCGGAGAAGGAGAAGGAGCGTCCAGGTGGTGTCCCCGGCGGAAACAGCACACGAGAGCGGCTACTCTCCGCGCTGGAAGACCTGGAGGTCTTGTCCAGGGAACTTACAGAAATGCTAGCAATTTCAAGAAATAAAAAATACTGCACTGAAACAGAGGAGGGAGAGAACCGTTTAAAAGAGAGATGTAACTGGGTATTTCTGTCATCACAGGAGACTAGAGCGAGGGCTACATGGT
>NW_006399766.1:1263176-1264521 GCF_000299155.1 Elephantulus edwardii | reverse complement strand
AATCTCTGTAAATGTTTATGAAAATTAATAAAATATAATTATAGAAAGAAAAAAAAAAGAAAAAAATTATTACAGTCTGGAGAGGAAAACCAGATCCTGGAGTTGTTAATTCACAGAGACAGAGAATTTCAAGAACTAATGAAATTAGCACTTAATTAGGGGAAAGTCCATCTTGAAATGCAAGTTTTAGAAAAAGAAGTCGAGAAGAGAGACAGTGATATTCAGCAATTACAGAAGCAGCTAAAGGAGGCAGAACAGATACTGGCAACAGCTGTTTATCAAGCAAAAGAAAAGCTCAAAGCAATAGAAAAAAAGCAAGAAAAGCTGCTATATCCTCTGAAGAAATCATTAAGTATGCACATAGGATTAGTGCAAGTAATGCTGTGTGTGCCCCACTGACTTGGGTTCCAGGGGACCCACGGAGACCATACCCAACAGATTTAGAGATGAGAAGTGGACTCTTGGGTCAAATGAATAATCCTTCCACTAATGGTGTAAATGGGCACTTACCAGGGGATGCACTGGCCGCAGGCCGATTGCCCAATGTCCTTGCTCCGCAGTATCCCTGACAGTCCAGTGACATGTCAATGAATATGTTGCCACCAAATCACAGTAACGACTTCCTGTTGGAACCTCCTGGGCATAACAAGGAAAACGAAGATGATGTAGAGGTTATGTCAACAGATTCCTCAAGCAGTAGCAGTGACTCTGATTAAAAGCACAGAGCCCTGAATACTGCAGTACTTCCCTACTTAATAGTAGCAGGAAATGTAACCTGTAAACCAGTGATAACAGGATAGATGTTGTTAACTGTTGAATTGTATGACCTGTTAAAAAATGATAGAGTACTTACTTTCAAGCCAGAAATCTTTGTTTCTAAATCTACTGGGAAAATATTTAGGAAATAGTTGATATTTATTTTGGTGGGTTTTTTTAATAATGTTTATTCAGTTGTTTGATACTTAGTTATTCTATCCAGTTGTAGTTCTGGAAATAAGATTTGAAGGAAATGATCCATGTGTATATCAATTACAGACATCCTGGAATTAGTCAGAAATGCTTTTTGAAAAAACAGTGGATTGTTGAATACAGATCACATTTAAAAACAACAGAACCATTCACTGAAAGTGAAGGCTATTGGCTGTTGGTTCCAGAACCAGAGATAGTGCCTCAGTTAATACTGTTTATAATTTTGTAAATAAACGAACTTGTTTGTATTAAAATTAAAAATATTTTTCAATTGGATTATTCTCCTTTATCTTGTTGTGGTGCTCAAGTATTTTATAAATTCTAGATATAAGTCCCTTGTCTGACATGTCATTACCAAAAACTTTTTCCCAGTCTG
>NW_006399766.1:1260785-1261996 GCF_000299155.1 Elephantulus edwardii | reverse complement strand
TTGAAAGAAAAGAACTGCCAACTGAGGGTCCTGTATTCAGCAAAACTCTCCATCAAATATGAAAAAGAAATCACATAATTTGCAGAAAAAAAGAAACTTAAGGAATTTTTGAAAACAAGACCAAATGTACGAGAACTTTTAAGGGAAGTTCTTTACATAGAAACACCAAAGGAAAATGGATGAACCACGTTGTTGTTGTTGTATGTTGTTGTTATATTCCATTGAGTTGACTGCAACTCATAGAGATCCTATGTACAACAGTCCTAAACCCTGTTTTATCCTGTGCCAGTCTCACTGTCTCTGACATATTTATACCCATTACCCCAGTCAATGAATCAATTCGCCTCATTGAGGGTCTTCTCCTCCTGTGCTGTCCCTCCATCCTCCCAAACATGACGTCCCTCTCCAAGGACTGGTTACTCCTTGCAATATGTTCAAAGTATGTCAGATGAAGCTTCAGAATACTTGCCTCCAAGAAGCAGCCTGGTTTAATCCTCTCTAGGATGAACCTGTTTGTTCTACTAGCAGTCCATGGTATATTCAATACTCGTTTTCAACACCACAGCTCAAAGACATCAATTTTCCTTTTCTCATCCCTAGTTATTGTCCACCTTTATGATATATAGTAAGTGATTGTAAAGACCATGGCCTGTATCAGGATGAACCATAGTAACAAGAAACAACAAAAGAAACACAGTAGAATGGCAATGATAAAAACTGGCCTGTCAAAAATCACACTTAATGTAAATGGACTAAATTAAGAAATCAAGAGAAAAAGAGTAGCAGAATGGATAAAAAAATAAACCACAAACAAACAAAGCCCATTAATATGTTGCCTATAAGAGACACATCTAAAAATAGAGAGAAAAGACAGACCCAAAATCAAAGGCTGGGGAAGACATACGTAACGAATGGCATCCACAAAAAAGCAAGAGAGGTAATACTAATCTCTGATAAAATAGACCTCAGAATGAAAATAATCATAAAAGGTGAGGAAGGGTAATATATAGGGTAATATATAATGACGAAACTCACAGTAGACATGACATTGGTCAACATCTATGCACCAAATAATTGTTGTTGTTGTTGTTATGTGCCGTCGAGTCGTTTGCAACTCATAGCGACCCTATGCACAACAGCCCTAAACCCTGCTCTATCCTGCGCCAATCGCACTGCCTCTGACACACCCATCCTGATTACCCCAGTCACCG
>NW_006399766.1:1252029-1258915 GCF_000299155.1 Elephantulus edwardii | reverse complement strand
CTGTTCCTGAGATGATTCTGAAATTCAGGTGGTATGAAATCAAAGTCATATTTTGGCTCCTGTGGATTTGGTTTAATTTTCCTCAGCCTCAGCTTGAACTTGCATATGAGTAATTGGTGGTCTGTTCCACAATCAGCCCCCGGCAACTGTTAACAGATTTCAGGATTGAAAGAGCACCACAATAGTGGTAGAAGACTTTAACAGACCACTTTCATCAAATGATAAATCAACTCAAAAGAAACTTAACAAAGGTGAAAAAGATGTAAACTATACATTCCGCTAACTCAACCCTGTGGATGTATTCTGAGTACTGCACCCAACTAAAAATTCACTTTTTTTCTCAAGTGAACACGGTACATTTTCCAGAATTGATCATGTATTAGGGCACAAAACAAGCCTCAACAAAATAAAAAACATTGAAATAATGCAAAGTATCTTCTCATACCACAATGCTAGAAAATTAGAAATTAACCACAAGATGATAAAGCCTGTAAAATCACCCATGTGAAAACTAAATAGCACCCTGCCATAACACAATTGGGTTATAACGTAAGTGAAGTTTTATAACATAAGGGGTTGTGTTTTATGTATGATACTCTTTCCCCTCACCCAAGAGGGTGTCAGTTGAACTTTTGACCAAGGGTGGAGGCCTGCTTAGGGGTGTGGCTTTAATATTCTTTAGATGATACAACAATCGTTTGTCTGTTTCCTTTAGTGAATAACGTGGGTTGCTGTGATACTGAAAACTGTGTCATAGTAGGGTCAAATACCATAATGGTTACCCATGTTTGGAGGAACTTCCAGATTGATTCAGGTTGTGAAGCAGGAGTGGCATCCACTTCCTAAACTAGATGCCTCTGGAAATTATATAAATGTACAGAAATGATGTTTGTTATAGAAGAGAATTCAGGTCTTCTGTGTAAGGGTCGCTATGAGTCTTTTTCTACTTGATGACACTTAACCACTGCTAAATGAAACTAGTATTGTTCTACCTGGAGAAACATTATTCCACTTTATATATAACTCTTTGTCAATATGCTGTATGAAGTAACCTGTGTTTGCTGTGATGCTGAACCTTGTGTCAATGGTGTATCAAATAATATAGTGGCTCCCCAATGGATACAGTGTTTGGTGGAGCTCCCAGTAGTAAACAGGTTTGGAAGCAGGATTGACATGCACTTCCTAAACAATATGCCTATGGAAACTCTATGAACTTGGAGAAACGATGATAGTTATGGAAAGACATTAGGTCTTTTGTTCATAGAGTCGCTATGACTCATGCTTGACTTGATGTCAATCTATTACAACAACAACAACAAATGAAATAAAAAAATGTTCTTCAAAACAGATGATAATGAAAATACAATGTATCAGAGCCTTTGGGATGCAGCTAAGGCCATTCTCAGGGGCAAGTTCATAGCAAGAGGCAAACACAAAAAATGGGAAAAAAATTAATGATCTAACTCAACCTCTCTATAAAATAAAAAACAACAACAATCTAACCTCATAACCTTTAGAAGAAACAAAATTATAAGAAAAACAACTGAAATCAACAATATAGAAAACAGAAAAAGAATTGAAATTATGAACAAAACTAGGAGCTGGTTTCTTAAAAGGGTCAATAAAATTGAAAAATTATTGCCAAACTTAACAAAAGAAAAAAGGAGAAGATATTAATAATTCAATTAATTAATGATAGCAGTGAAATCACCACAGAACTACAGGAAATTAAATATATAATATTAGAATATTATGAAAATCTATACTCTATTAAATTTGAAAACCTAGGAGAAATGGAAAAAATCCTTAAGACTCTTTCCCTACACAGATTGACATGGACAGTAGTAGAGCACTTAAACCGGCCTGTCACAAAATAAGAAATTGAGCAAGTCAAAAAAAGACTGCCTCACAAAAAAAAGTTCTGGACCAGAAAACCTTTATGATTGAATTCTACCAAACATTCAGAGAATTTTTACTTAAAACATCAATTTTACTTAAAACACTTAAAAAAATTAACAAGGAAGGAACACTCCCAGAGACATTCTATGAAGCAAGCGTACTTGTAATACCAAAATCAGGCAAAGATACTACCAAAAAAGAAAACTACAGACCTATATCTCTCATGAATATAGATGTAAAAATTCATAACAAAATTCTAGCCAATAGAATCCAAAAGCACATAAAAAATAATTCATCATGATCAAGTGAAATTCATAACAAGAATGCAAGAATAGTTCAACGTAAGGAAAACAATCAACATAATTCACTACATTAACAATGTAAATATTAAGAACCATATGATGTTAGCAGTTGATGCAGAAAAAGCATTTGACAAAATCCAATACCCGTTCTTGATTAAGACACTCAGTAAAATTGGAATAGAAGGAATTTCCTCAACACAGTGAAAAGCATAAATAGAAAACCAAGAGCCAATATCTTTCTCAATGGAGAAAGACTAAAAAGATTTTTCTTGTGAACAGGGACCAGACAAGGATGCCCACTGTCACGACTTCTATTCTATATTTTACTGGAAGTACTTGCTAGGGTAATATGACAAGTTGTTATGTGCCATCAAGTCCCCTGTAACTCATAGAGACCCTATGTACAACAGGATTAAAGTCTGCCCTGTCCTGATCCAGTCTAACAGACCCCAAGAAAGAAATATCACAACCACAAACTAAGATACTTCAGAGTGAACCTAAGTAGAGACCCAAAAGATCTCTACAGAGTAAACTACAGAATATTTCTTCAAGACAGAATTAAAGACCTAAATAAATGGAAAAATATGCCCTGTTCATGAATAGAAAGACTCAATATTGTGAAAATGACAATCCTACAAAAAACAATTTACATGTTCAATACAATCCCAAATCCATTTTTCTAGGAGATCAAAAAGGAAATTGTCAAGTTTATTTGGAGAGGAAAGAGACCTCAAGTAAACAAAGCACTTCTGAAAAACAAAAATGAAGTAGGAAGCATATTACTCTCTGACTTCAAAATTTACTACACAGTGGTAGTAACCAAAACAGCATGGCACACTGACAGGCACATAGGAAAATGGAACAGTATTGAGAAGCTAGAAATTGACCTATGGTCAACTGAAATTCAATAAGGAACTAAAACCTATCAAATGGGGAAATGAAAACCTCTACAACAAATAGTGCTGGCAAAAGTGGACTGCTACCTGCAGAAAGCTGAAACAGGATATACATCTCACCCAATACACAAAGATCCACTCATGATGGATCAGAGACCTGGGAGTAAAGCCCAAAACCATAAAGTTCCTAAGAGACAAACTAGGACCAACTTTAGACAGCATAGTCAGTGCTATAAAAAGACTGACAAATATAGCTAGGAATGCACAATCTGGAGATAATGAAATTGATTAAATATCTGTGCTCATGAAAGACTATTTCCAACAGAGTGACAAAATATTTAAAAAAACTTAACAAACATTTGGCAATATCTCAGATGAGGGTACAAAAGTACAGAATACTCCTGGACCTCCTGAAAAAAAAGATTGATAACCCAATTAAAAAATGGGGAAAAGACATGGAAAGACTTTTCACAGAGGAAGAAAATTCAGATGGTCAGCATGAAGAAATGCTCAAAAATCATTGCCAATAAGAGAGATGTAAATCAAAACCACAATGAGATACCATCTCACTCCAGCTGCAGTGTCAAAGATTAGTAGGCCAACAAGTAATAAGTGCTGGAGAGGGTGTGAAAGGGTGGGAACTTTCATACATTGTTGGTAGGATTGTAAAATGGTACAACCACTACAGAAGACAGTTTGAAATTTCCTCAAAATTTGAGCATAGAAACTCTATGACCCAGCTGTTCCACTAGTAGGAATATACTCCAAGTAAATGAGAACTGAGACACAAATGGAGATTTGTACACAAATTGTTCATAGCAGCATTGTTCACCATCACAAGAACATGGAAACAGCCCAAATTTCCAACCACAATTTAATTGACTGAGAAATTGTGTTATGTTCACAAAATGGGATAATATGCCGTACTCAGGAGAAATGATTATGAAAAATACTACGTAACTTCGAAGAGACTGGAGAGCATTATGTTGTGTGAACTCAGTCTCATAAGGACAAATACTGCATAGGACCATTATTGTAAAAAGAAAAGGATGATGAATAACGGATGTATGGGGATTGAAGAGAGGAAGGGGTGGGAATGGAGGGGTGAGGTTGGGTAGGCACAAAATCATAGGGTTACACAGTTTATTAGAGGGGAGGAAGGAGATAGGAAGAATCTGGTGGGTACCCGAAAAGACAGGATAATGATGGGCTAGGTTCAATGGTGATTAATCTTATAAATCATAATGCATGGGAATGATTGAAACACAAGGGGAATGAGAAACAGTGTGATGATAAATAGTATAAGAGCTTTGTAAGAAACCAATAAAGAACTTTAAAAACAAAACCCCAACAAATTAAAGTATTTTACAGTGTGTTTCTAGCAGCAGCAGAGTGCTCGTTTTTTTGAAGTAAAATAAACTGACTTTCCAAATTTGTATTTTTATACAAGTTGAAACAATTTTAGTTAATTTCTGAAGAAGCTTGAAAAATTCTGGGAATATTTTTTTCATTTTCATAATGAAATTGATGAGAAGAAGCAATCAAAGGGTATGTAGCATTTACCTATTCATTATAAAATAAAGAACAAAGGAAATGAGATACTTGCCTTTGCATTTTTAAAAGTACTCCATCGAAAGGAGCCATGGTTGTACAATGCTTACGCATTTGATTGCTAATCAAAAAAGCCAGCAGGTCTTCAGGAGAAAAGTCCTGGTGATCTATTCCTGTAAACAATACAGTCTGGTGATCTTTTGGCGACCTTTCTACTCTGCCCTATATGGCCATGATGAGTAGGAACTGACTAAAGGAGAAACTTAATAATATATGTTGTTGTTACGTGCTGTTGAGCTGGAATCTACTCGTAGTTGACCTTCCAAAAAGTTTTCAGAGGATGTAGATTGTACAATAGGGGACTGTCCATCATTCTCCTGCAGAGCAGCTGGTGGACTCGAATCACATGACTTTGGGTTGGCAATGCAACTCCTTCTTACTAAAACACCAAAGTTCACTTTTGACAATTTACTAGAGGCATATTTCAATATAATGTAATCTTCCTATCTGTTGTAAATCCTAGCCTTCATGGTGTTACAGTAGCTGTATCAGAGACAGGTATTTAATGATATAATATTTTTTATGAGGGGATTTGTCAGTCAGTTTGAAGGGGGATCAGGGAGGTACAAAATAATAATCAGCCCAATCTGTTATGACAGGAGCTTCTATGGGACGTGACCTGCATTGCCTTTTACCTTAAAATAGACAAAAGAATGGAAAAGCAGCAGAGAACTAAGGCCTTAGGAACACTGGTGGATTAGTGGCATGAAGCTGCACTGCAATCCACAAGGCACACAGTTCAAATCCTCCAGTTGCTCTTCTGGAGAAGGATGGGAAATCTCCCCCCATGTGATTAACTGCCACTGAAAACTGTCCAGAGAGTCAGCTGTGGGTCAGTTCTGACTTCACAGTACACAACAACAACCATGAAGAAAGAGATAGGTGTAAAACATGTTCTTGGAGGCAAGTCCTATGTTGAAAAAAATCCTACAATCAGGAGAAATAAAATTAATATCTTCCACTAGAACTGACATCCAAAATTTGGACTTCTAGCCTCTTAACCTGTGGAAGAATGCATTTCTGTTTGTATGACTCATCTATTTGTGATATATAGTGTTTCCTTTATTTTTCTTCATAGCAAAACTTGATTTCCAAAAGGATTTCATCAATAATTACTATCTGGCAAGTATTTACTCTCAAACTACAAGCTTACCGGAATTAGTTATCCTAATATTGCAAAAGTAAAGCCTCATCTGTTTTAAAGCACTCTGTTTGCAGTATACATTATGAAAGAAATTTAAGAGAGGAAATCTTACCCAATAATTCTTAAATTACATGACTTAAGAGGTTGTTTATTTTTTAAGAAATATGGCTGTTATGTAAAAAAAATCTAAACCAACCCTCATTCTCGAGAGGATAATATTGATGAATGAAACCTTCTAAAGATTAAATCCCTGTGCGCATAAAACAAAAACAAAAACAAAAACAAAAAACCAACTTCTTCCAACACAGTGAAAAGAAAACCTATTGATTGGGGGGAAAAACATTTGCCAATACCATTTCACACAAAGGTCTCATATCAAAACTTTATAGAATTCTCCTTCCAAGGCCTCCAAAATGGGCTGAAGACATGGAAAGACTTCTCAGACAAAAGTATTCAGATGGCTAAGAGACACATGAAGAAATATTCAAAATCACTGGCAATAAGAGAGAGGCAAATAAAAAACACAATGAGATCTCATCTCAGTAGCAGTGGCAAATTTTAACAGGATGTTGTTGTTGTTATGTGCCGTTGGGTAGCTTGCAAATCATAGCAACCATATGTACAACAGCCCTAAACTCTGCTCTATCCAGTTCCAATCTCACTGTCTCTGACACTCCCATCCAGATTACTCCAGTCACTGAATCAATCCACCTCATAGAGGGCCTTCCCCTCCTGTGTTGTCCCTCCACCCTCCCAAGCATGATGTCCCTCTCCAAGGACCTGTCTCTCCTTACAATATGTCCAAAGTATGTTAGACGGAGCCTCAGAAGCCTTGCCTCCAAGAAGCCACACCGTTTACCCCTTTCCAGGATGAATCTTTTTGTTTTCCTAGCAGTCCATGGTACCCTCAATACTCTTCTCTGGCACCACAGCTCAAAGGCATCAATTCTCCTTCTATCCTCCCATCCTCCCTGGTCATTGTCCAACTCTCTGATGCATAACAAGTGATTGCAAAGACCATGGCCTGTATCAGA
>NW_006399766.1:1238473-1250775 GCF_000299155.1 Elephantulus edwardii | reverse complement strand
TTCTTCAGTTCCTTGAGCTTAAGAAATGCTGAGCGAGTTCAGCCCTTTTGATTTTCTGACTCCAACTCCTTACACATTTTATTGTAATATTTTACTTTGTCAACCCTTGCTACCTTTTGAAATCTTCTATTCTACTCTTTAGTATCTTGAATTCTTCCCTCTGCTTTGGCTTCTCTGTGCTCCAGTGGAATTTTCAGAGTCTCTTCTGACATCCATTTTGGTCTTCTCTACCTGTTCTGTCTTTGCAATGACCGTTTGCACTCTTCCTGGATGATACCCTTGATATCCTCCCACAACTCATCTGGTCTTGCTCATTACTGTTCAGGGCCTCAAACCTGTTCCTGAGATAGTTCTGAAATTCAGGTGGGATAGACTCCAAGTCATATTTTGGTTCCCATGGATTTCATTTAATTTCCCTCAACTTCAGCTTGAACTTGCACGTGAGTAGTTGGTGGTCTATTCCACAATCAGATCCTGGCCTAGCTTTCATAGCTGATATTGAGCTTCTCCAGTGGTTCTTTCTGCAGATGTAATCGATCTGATTCCTATGCATACCATCAGGTAAAATCCATGTATATAACTTGCATATATGTCTCCATACCTTTTCAACCTATATGCAGAACAGATTATTCGGGAGGCTGGGCTCTATGAGGAGAAATGTGGCATCAGGATTGGTGGAAGATCTATAAACAATCTGTGTTATGCAGATGACACAACCCTGATTGCTGAAACTGAGGAGGACCTCAGACATTTGCTGCTGAGGGTCAGGGACTGCAGACTTCAATATGGATTGAGGCTCAATGTCAAGAAGACAGATTCTCAGCACTGGACCAATTGGCAGCATCAGGATGGATGGTGAAGGGATTGAGATTGTTCACAGCTTTAGTCTGCTTGGCTCCACAGTCAACACTCTTGGCACAAGGTGCGTCTGGTACAGGTCATGGTCTTTGCAATCACTTGTTATGCATCAGAGTTCTAGACAATAACCAGGGAGGATAGAATGAGAATTGATGTTTTTGCGCTTTGGTGTTGGAGAAGAGTGCTGAGGGTGCCATGGACTGCTAAGAAAACAAACAGATTCATCCTGGAGAGGGTTTAACCAGGCTGCTCCTTGGAGGCAAGGATTCTGAGGCTTCATCTGACATACTTTGGTCATGTTGTAAGCAGGGACCGGTGTTTGGAGAGGGACATCATGCTTGGGAGGGTGGAGAGCAGGTGCAGGAGGGGAAGGCCCTCTGGGAAATGGATTGATTCGGTGACTGGGACAATTGGGATGAGTGTGTCGGAGGCAGTGAGATTAGCATAGGACAGAGCAGACTTTAGAGCTGTTGTACATAGGCTCGCTGAGTCGCAAGCGACTCGACGGCACATAACAACAACAAAAACATGTCTCTTAAAAAGCATATTTGCTACAAATAAGTCATTGATTGTGCAAAATTCAATCATTCTCTGTCCAGCTCCATTTCTGTCACTGAGTCCATATTTTCCAACTACTCAAACTTCTTCTCTTTTCCCAACTTTTGCGTTCCAGTCACTCATTATTATCAATGCATCTTGATTGCATGTTTGATTGATCTCCGATTGTAAAAGTTGATAAAAATCTTCTATATCCTCTTCTTTGGCTCTGGTTGTTGCTGCATATATCTGAATGATAGTGGTATTCACTGGACTTCATTGTATGTGTATGCATATTTTCCTGTAGGAAGTAATAAATGTTGGAGAGGATTTGGAGGGACAGGAAGTCTTATACATTGTTAGTGGGACTGTAAAATGGTATAACCATTCTAGAAGGCAGTTTGCCACTTGTTTGCTCAAAAAAGCTGAACACAGAAATTCCATTTGACCCAGCTATTCCACTGCTTGGACTATGCCCCGAAAGAATGCAGAAAAGATATCAGAGAAGTTAAGATGTAAAATGTGAGATCATAAGGGTAGTGTCAGGTCAATTAATATCTGCAAGAAATGAACAACTTAGGAAAAGTGTACAAAGGGTAAGTGGGAAAACATCTCCTTAAAATTATTTTGACAGTAGATAGAATAAAAAAAAAGAAAAGAACTGTTGTTATGATAACAAATCACAGAAAGATAATCCATCAACTCATATATGACTTGGGTTGGGTTTTTATCAAACCCCCCTCCCCCATCAAATAGAATGATTTCCAAAAAGAAAGTTGAAGAACATCACCATGTGTTAAGATAAGTTCCAGGTCTCAGCATGCTGAAGTGTTTAAAGAAGAACAGTTCCCTGTTACAAGTAGTGTATTTTTAGAGTACTTGATGATTTTTGCCAGATAAAAATCTGGCTGTACAGTCTGCATTTCCTTTCCCCATGTTCCATTGCCAGGTAGTCATCTCTAAAAACCAAAAAATCAACTACGTAAAGATTTGAAAATGAATTAATTATTTGCAAAATCAGTATTTTCTTTTTTTTCTATAATTTTATTAATTTTCATA
Organism: Elephantulus edwardii; assembly: GCF_000299155.1. Classification (NCBI taxonomy): domain Eukaryota; kingdom Metazoa; phylum Chordata; class Mammalia; order Macroscelidea; family Macroscelididae; genus Elephantulus; species Elephantulus edwardii. The sequence continues at coordinate 1,248,321 of NW_006399766.1, read as the reverse complement.
AACATTTACAGAGATTTTGGGTTTCCATTCATTCATTGTTGCACTAAAATCAGTATTTTCATGAAAAGTATTTTCCCCCTCAACAATGAAAATGATATGACAAGACTATAAAGAAAGTATTATATGTTCTGAAGAATCAGGAAGATCTGAATATTCGCCAGAGGCATAGACATGTATACATATGTTTCCAGATAAGGAAAGAGACGAAACGATAAAATCTTCAGTCTGGTAGGATTAATATCATTAGAAAGCCAGATGTTACTATGGGTTAGTATTACTTTTTTTTTCAGTACAGCATCTAAAAAGTGAGCCCTATAATCACTAGGAGCATACTTGGGTTCCCTAAGAATACTTCATGAAAAGTTAATTTCTAATATTTGAATGAATAATAATGGAAAGTAGAGTGAACATATTTAGATTCCATGAATGTATTAGGAAGTCTCACTGACTATCCTTTTATCCTTTGTAGGGAGCTCTGGTGGCCTAGTGGTAAGAAGCTGCACTGCAATCCCTAAGACACATGACTCAAACCCACCAGCTGCTCTGTGGGAGAAGGATGGACAATCTTCTCCTTTGTGGAGGGTCAGTTCTAGGTCAGTTCTGACTACACGGCACACAACAACAACTACATTTTTAGGAGGATAAAAAAGGAAAATTACTATATATTTAGCTGAATTTCTCACTGGCTAATCTATTGTGACTAGCATGATGCTGTCAAATGACTGGGCATTACACAAAACTAAACCTGAAACCTGTTGCCATAAAGCAGATTCCTACTCAAATCAATATTATAAGACAGAGTTTAACTAACCTTTAGGGTTTCCAAGGCTCTAATCTTTACAGAAGAGGCAGCTGCATTTATCTCTAACAGAGCAGCTGATGGATACAAACTGCTGACCTTTCAACAGCTGAGCCCTTAGTCACTGTGCCAGAAGGGAGCTGTCATTAGTATGATAGAAATAAACTATGGAGACATCTCCACAGGCCCTTGTCCTCCATGCTACCTTCATCATTTTTTATCAGTGTATTGGATGAACCTTAAAAGATTTCTCATTTCTATACATGTATCAGAATCATTGGTGTGATCTAGTTTGTCTGTAGTAACACAATAGAATTGCCAAAAGATGATGGTAGTTGCAAGGGGGAAATAGACATAGTCATATTATATATTTAGTCACTTTGTAATGCGACAGACAGGCAGACAGGCAGACAGACAGACAGATTACCCTCATGATAAGAACTAAGGAGTGAATTAATTGCCTGAATAATGAGTACTCAAGCTTTTACTGAACTGTGGTATAGTTGAACCCGGCCAATAACTACAAAAGAAAAATCAAATAGGGAGCTCTGGTGACTTAGTGGTAAGGAATTTTGCTACCAACCCCAAGGTACGTGGTTTGAATCAGCCAGCTGTTCCATGGGAGAAAGTTGGACACTCTCCTCCTGTGTGACTCAGTGCCTCTGAAAATCTTCTGGAGAGTCAACTATGGGTTGGTTCCAAATGGATGGTAAACAGCAAGAACCATCAGTTGCATATGGGGGTTCTGGTGGCATAGTCTGTGAAGTTGCACCACTAACCCAATGGGCAAGCTTCTCTGGTAGTTTGACTCCACTGAACAAAGTGAGGCAGTCTCTGAAGGGTCAGTTATGAATTGGAACTGCCTTGATGGCAATGAGAAATCAGTTAGATCAATTATCAGGCTTTTAGGTAGATTTAAACTCTGAAAAAGCTATTTCTCAAGTAGGACCATGAATAAGTTATTATTTCTAGCCCTGTGGGTAACTAAAAGGAGCCCCTGAGTGATGTAAAAGGTTAAGCACTTGGCTCATAACCAAAAGGCTGATGGCTGGTACTCAGAGGCACCTCAGAAGAAACACCTGGCAATCTACTTCACACAAGTCAGTCACTGAAAACCATGTAGAGCTATTTAGAAGCTGGTTTACTTTTATTACTTTATTTTTATAGATTTACAACAGTAAATCTTTTAAAATGGGATTCAAATTTGCCTAGATCTTTTTCTCTTAAATACATCTTATTGAGTGATCTTTTAGCACATCTTATGTGCTCTACAGTCCTAGTGGCAGAGTCCACAGGGCATTGCGCTGTTAATCCCAAGGTTAGTTCAAATTCACCAGTGGCTTCAAGGGATAAAGATGGGGAATCTCTTTCCATGCTATTTATAGCTTCTGAAAACCTGCTAGAGGGTCAGCTATAATTTGTTTCCAACTGGATGACAATGAGTGAGTTAGTGAGTATGAGTTCTATAGGAGTCCTGGTTCACTGTAGTCTAAGTTTTGGGTTGGTAACTAACTAGTCTGCGGTTCAAATCCACCTGCCATTTTACCAGAGAAAGCTGAGGCAGTCTGCTTCTGTACAAACTTATAGCCTTAGAAACACAGTGGGACAGTTCTATGAATCAGAATTGACCTTAAAGGTTTGGGTTTTTGGAAGAACTCTACCCTCAGAGAGAACCCTAATGGGTAAGGAGTGCTGCTGGCAATCCAAAGACTGGTAATTTGAATCCCCCAGCTGCTCCAATTTATGAGTTAGTTCTGAGGTGATTCTACCTCCAAAGATTTTTCAGAATCTGATCACTTTTAGAATCCACCTCCACCATTCTCATCTAGGCTCATCTCTTGTCTTGATTCCTGGGATAGCTTCTCAACAGTTTCCTACTTCTTTACAAATTTCCTTCAGTATGATCTCAAAAGGTAGCTTCTTTGATTTACTTCATACACATCCAAGAAACTCCTTTCTCAGGACCTTTACATGTGCCTTGACCTTTGGGTGAAATGTTAATCTCCAGATACCTATGAGGTTCACCTACTCCTTTCTTATCTTTACTCATAAATCACCACTCAGTGAGTACTTTCCCAACTATGCCCCCAACAGCTCAAATTGACAATTCATAACCCCATTCCTATTGTTTGGGGTTTTTTTCATCCTTAGCATGTATCACTGTTTTCAATGAGATAAATTGACACAGTGACTGTAACGGTGGGCAGAGATGATGAGAATAGCATAGGATAGGACAGGGTTCGAATCCACTGTTCTATGTTGCTATGAGTCTATATTGTTGTTTTATGTCAGTGTAAGTCATAGCTGATTTGAAAGCATCTAACATCTACAACATTTATGCATAGAAGAAAGATGGACAACCTCCTTTTGTGTGATTTATTGCTTCTTAAAACCTGCTGAGGAGTCAGCTGAGTCAGTTACAATATGGAGCTATGGTGATGCAGAATTTAAAGAGCTGAATCTATCTGGTGATTTGAATCTATCAGTTGTTCCTAGAGAGAAAGATGGGCCTTCTCCTGTGCCACTTGCCAGAGGATCATCTATGAATCCCTTCTGACTGAAGAGCAATACATTTGGTTGACTTTGTGCTTATATAAAGTGCACCATGTATATGTACAAGTATATGTATATGTATATGCATATGTACATGGGACATTTGTGGCTTAGTGGTAAGGAGCTGTTGCACACTCAACCCAAAGGTAAACAGCTCAAATTCACCAGCTGCTCTGTCAGAGGAAGATGAGAAATCACCTGCCATGTGATTTATTGTTAAATATATTGTTATATTGATTGGATATATGGTTTTTATATTTATATTATCTATCTATCTATCTATCTATCTATCTATCTATCTATCTATCATCTATTGCATTTAGTTATAGAGTACCATCGAGTTGGAACTGATCCTTAGGTACCCCTTCAGCAGACTTTCAGAGGTACTATATGGCATGGAAGGAGATTGCCCATATTTTTCCAGCAGAGTAGCTTGGGGCTTCAAACTGTGTGCCTTTGAGTTGCAGCTCAGCTTTTTATCACAGGAAAGCAAATTGCCTCAGTTTTGTGTTTCATTGTTTGTTTTTTTTTTTTTCAGTGAGACAGTTGGTGGGTTTGAATTGCTGACCAGTTACCAATGCAAAATTTAGACTACAGTTCCACCAAGAGTTCTGTAGAACTCATTGCAGCATAGCTTCTTACCAGTGTGTGTGTGTGTGTGTGTGTGTGTGTGTAGTTGTTGTTTTTGTTTACCTTCGAGGTCTAACTGACCAATAATTGACCCTCCAGCAGGTTTTCAGAGGCAGTTAATTGCATGGGAGGAGATTATGGAGCAGCTGGTGGATTCAAACTGTATGCCTTCAGAATTGGTGGCTTGGTAGCTAGGACTTGCACTGCCAACCCAAAGGCAGGGGGTTCAAATCCATCAGTGGAAGAAAGATGAGTAATCTCCTGTGTGACTTATAACCCCTGAAAACCCACTGGAGGGTCAGGTATAAATCAGTTCTAAGTCAGTGCTTTTAAAATATTGATTTTAAAATATTATCTCCACACAGGCTTATAAATATCGTAACCTTTATCAGTTTTGTTGTCCTGCTGTATCCCCAAGTATTTATTTAGAAAAGTGTCTTACACAGAGCCAGAAACCAAGATGCACTCACTCAAAGAACAAACAGAACAATGTAAACTTATTATGTTGTGTACCATTGAGTTGAAATCCACATAGATAACCTTCCAGTGGGTTTTCAGAAGCAGCTAATTTCAATAACACAGGAGGAGATTGCCCATATTTCTCCTGTGGAGAAGCTGGTGGATTTGAGCTACGTGCCTTTGGGATTTCAGCACAACTTCATATATATTGATCACTCACTCAGGACTTGGCATGGTGCGAAGCATGTTACATTTCAATGTGTCCTGAGTCATCATGCCAACAACTGTGCCACAATGACACTTTCTTATTTAACAGATGAAGAAAGTAAGGTGCAGAAAGGTCAGGTAAGTTGTCAAAAGTCATAGAGCTGCCAGTGTTGAGCCTGCATCGTGCTAAGCAGCTTTCTTTCCACAGTTCTACCACTGGCCTAGCTCACTAGATGAAAGTGTGTCTGTCTTCCTTTTCTACTCAGTTGAACCAGAGGTGAGGGCTATGATTTCAGGGAAGAACTGGCCTGCTACCCGAGATTCTGCAACAGTGGTACATGAATAAAGAAAGGACATTTTTTCCAGAATGGATTTAGTAGACTGTATTTGGTTCTGCATCTCTGGGTAGTCAGGACCTAAGACCTAAGTTGCTATGGCAACAGAGGTCAGCTGCTTATAAGCTGCACGTCTGGTAACTTATTATGATGTTATTGCAATCAGTGCCACTGTCTCAGTTTAGACCTCGGTTTGACATTTTCCTCACTTTATTTTTATTTTCAATTTAAGAATTGATTAACCATAGTACACAGACTTTAAAAAATAATAAAAATAAGAAATTAATAACTATTGAGCCCAACATGATTTCACTGTTATTTGCCTTTTTATTAAGATAGGATTCACAGAATGTAAGTTCATCATATAAAGTATACAATACAGTGATTTTTTTTCAGTATATCTACAAAGGTGTACTCCAAAGAGAAACCCTGTCCCCATTAGCAGTGATTTGCCATGCAATGTCGCAGTTCCTACTCAGTCATAGTTAACAGCACTCCCCACTGGGCACTCTTCAGTATACTTCCACTTGTAAATTTTCAGAAAATAATTTATAGCTAATAGGAAGGAATTTATGAAAAATTCAAGTTCAAGTTACAGTATTTAAAGCTGCTATGGGCAGAATATTGAATGATTCACAAAGCATCAAAAGAAGATGGAAGGAGTATACTGACTTACTGTACCAAAAAGAATTGGTTGGCACAGAAGAATTTACTGAAATAATATATGATCAAGAGGTAATGTAATGAGAAAGTTCAGGCTGTTCTGAAGGAACTGGCAAAAAAAAAAGATTCTAGGAATTGAATTGATAGAATACCAACTGACATTTCAACAAACAAAAACAGCCCTGGATGTGCTCACCAGTTTGTGCCAAGAAATCTGTAGGTCAGTTACTTGGCCAACTGACTGGAAAAGATTTCTATTTATTCCCATTCCCCAAAAAAGTCATCCAATAGAGTATGGAAATTATTAAACAACATCACTAATATCACAGGCAAGCGAAGTCTTGCTGAAGATTATCCAAAAGCGACTGGAGCAGTACATTGACAGAAAACTGTCAGAAATACAAGCTGGGTTAGAAGAGGCTGTGGCACTAAGGACATCATTGCCATGGTCACAGAATCAGAAGAATGTCTATTTGTGCTTTATTAATTATGCAAAGGCATTTGACTGTCTGGACCAGGAAGGAGCTGCCAGAACAGAGCAAGGAAACACTATATGTTTCAGAATCAAGAAAGAAGTGAATCAGAGATATGTCTTATCTCCATACCTTTTCAATCTATATACAAAACATATCATTTGGGAGGCTGAATTTTATGAGGATGAGAAATGTATGTGGCATCAGGATATAAGGAAGATTCATTAACAACCTGTGTTATACAGGTGACAGTATCTCACTTGCTGAAACTGACAAGGACTGCAGGCTTCAATATGGATTGTATCTCAACATCAAGAAAACAAAGATTCTCACCATTGGGCCAATTGGCAGCATATGACAGATGGAGAAAAGATTGATATTGTTTACAATTTCATCTTGCTTGATTCCACAATCAATATCCTTGGCACCAGTCAAGAAATCAAAATATGAGTTGCCTTGGGAAAGTCTTCTGTCAGAGACCTCTCTAAAGAGCCAAAGGACAAAGATGTCAGTCTAGTAGAGATGAGGGTGAACTTGATTAAGGCCATGGTCTTCACAATTACTTGTTACATTTATGAAATAAATATTTTTTTAACACTGTAGAACAAGAGTAACATATATATTCAATGAGGGGAAAAAGGATGTAAAATTTTCATTCACTCTTATTCCACAAATATTAACTAAACATCTTTCAAGATACCCAGTGCCAGAGTTCTGGTGGCCTGGTGGTAAGGTAGTGTGCTCCCAACCCAAAGGCAAGTGATTCAAATCCACCAGATGTTTCATGGGGGGAAGATGAACAATCTTACAGCCTCTAAAAACCCACTAAGTTAGCTCTGACTTGAAAGTATGTAACAACAAAATTCTGACACTGAGTCTTTTTGAGGGTAATGCTAGTCAGTGTCCTTCTATTTTTGAAATTTGATTCTGGTAGATGCTCACAGCATGTAGGGCTCTAGATGCTCACTGTACTTAGTGCTCAGATCCTTCCTTCTCTGTGTCCTGCCCCAGTGGCCAAGGACCTTCCTCTTGCCTGTGTCCCATTCTCACAAGATTTTTTTTTATGGTCTGGATCTCAGCACTTAATCCATAAATTGATATCCTTTAATAAGCATTTCTTTCAGCAAACATTTATTGGGCTCCTGATGTATGCTAGGTTCTATGTAAACCTCCTGTGTGGACAATCTTTCCATTCTCACATTGCTTTCTAGAAAACAGTATACTAACCAAAGTATATCTGCTAAATGGTTAAGGCAGGCTGGTAAAAGTGATATTCCATATAGGTGGGCAGCAGGTGGAGAGTGCAAAGATAAATCTTGTAAAGTGATTTTCAAAGCTTCATTACTGAGCATTACTCTCCTCTAAACTGCATTTGACAGCCCCTGATGCCAAGCATCTTTCCGAGCTGGCAGGCATGTGATGAATGACAGCCAGAGGATGAAAAGGAAAGGATTGTTTCTGAAGTCAGAACAGGTCATGCCATCCCAAAGCAAGCAGGAGAGCTGAGGCATTCAAATAGAATTTGCTTAAACTATGTGCCAAGTGTACACAAAGGAAAGCTGTTGCTATTGGGGCTATTAATCCTGCTCAAGACATTATGTTGAGGAAACATGGTGTTAGCAGGCAAGTCTTCATCTTGGAAACGTGTGTGCTGCCTAGTAATGGCAGCGGTATGTAACACTGCGGCCTAAACGGACCCTGTCGCCATTTGGGCTTCTCAAAGGCACTGGACACTTAAAATTCCACCCGACCCTCCATTCTCACAGCAGAGCTGATGAAGCAGGTGTATTTCTAATCATATAGAATGCCGCATAAATGAAGTGTTCCTTCCAAAAGCACCATAGTTAATAGGATTAAAGCACTCTGAGTAAATTAATGGGGCTCTCTTCTGATACTCGAGTCACCTACTTCTGTGTGGTAAAACTACAATAAACTAGTGTTGCTTTCCATTCACGTGGACTGCTCTCCTGAGACCAAGAAAGTCGCTCTGACTTTCGGAGTTTTCCTTACCAATTAACCTCTATTTAAATTTCTGCCTTCCTAGGTCAGTAAGGGCATTAACCCAGGGATTTGAGTGTTTGAAAATGTCAAAACTGATTTTCTTTAAAGCTAAAAAAGTATCCCGGCTTCAGAGTGGGAGTGCAGGAGTACCCACCTTCACTGTGGTAGAGAGATATTGTTAAATTGTGGCATCTCTTCACAGAGCTCCTGCGCCCTCAACTGAGAACCTCCAGGATTTGCCAGTGGACAAAGAAGGCTGAACAATGCTGAATTCCTTGATATGCTATCAACATCCCACATTCAGTTTCCTCAGAGACATGCTTGTCAATGTTTATTCCTCAATCAATTGCCTAGAACAAGACCCTATCTCCTCCAATGCCCAGTTGGAAAGGTGAGATAGGGAAGACCTTGTGAACTACCTGCATCTTCTGGAAGAATAAGTTCTCTATGTGAATATTTGTCTTAGAAGAGTCAGCTCTGAGCCCTATTGTGGTTTTAAAATGGTCACTTTAAGTAGCAACCTCAGAGGGTTGACTATCAAGGCCAGGAGTCATGTACACTCTTCTTATCATTTCTTTTATAGGCAGGTTCCAGGCTTCAGAGAGGTATCTCAATACATTTTATCTGAATCTGGCTTATCAAGCTTTATTTAGTGTTCTCAAATTGACTAAGTGAAATGGCTCCCTTGAAAATTTTCCTGCTAAACATGCTAAGGATATAATTTTAAAAACAAAACAACTTTTTGTGTGATTTGAGTGAAAGTTTAAACGATGCCATTTTTTGATCATGCATCACGATACAAATACATGCATTTATACCATCCCTGCCTCAAAAACCCTGAATATTTGGGAATATCCTCCCTTTGTAAAAAAGTCTCAGAATGATTAGTTCTAGTTTCACTCATGTTTCATAGATTTTTTGATCATTGTTAATAATAATATCACACAGCGTAAAAGTACCACAATTTCTTTTGCCGTTTGTCTGTCAATTGACATATAGACATTTGGATGATTTATAACTCTTAGCTAATGTAATGAATTCTGAAATCAGCAAAATTGTTCTGAAATTTACATGAGTTTGTGTCATTTTGTATGGTTTTCATATTCCCAACTTTCTAAGGAAAGCCAAACTGTTTTTCATAATGGTTTCATCATTTCACATTCCCACCAATAATATGTAAAAGTTCCAATCTCTCTACACCCTCAACAGTATTTGCTGTTTGATGCCTTACCGAACATGGCTATTTTTGTTGGAAATAGATTGTATACCATCATTGTTTTGATTTGCACCTCTCTAATAGCTAGCGATCTTGAACATTTCTTTGTGCATTTGGTAGAAAACTGAAAGTCTTCTTTGTTAAAGTATCTATTTACGTCCTTTGCCCATTTTACAATTGGGTTGTATGTCTTTTTCTTGTTGAGGTGTTAGAGTTTTCTAAACATTTGAAATTGATTCCTTGTCAATTATGTCATTGCCAAATATATTTTCCTAATCTGTGGATTCTGTTTGTATTTTTTTTTTTTTAGGTGGAAGACAAGTTGTTCAATAGCAATCTGTTAGGGGAACAATTTTTTTTTAATAGGTATTTGAACAACATTATCAAACAACTTGGCCTGATGGACAATATTTACACAAAGCTTATAATAAATTTCATCCAACAATGACAGAAATACACTTTTTTTTTATTCCATTCATTCATTGTTGCACCCTTCTCCACGCACAAACCCC
>NW_006399766.1:1220422-1231000 GCF_000299155.1 Elephantulus edwardii | reverse complement strand
TATGCTTGGTAGGGTAGAGGGACAGCACAGGAGGGGAAGACCCTCTATGAGGTGGATTGATTCAGTGACTGGGGTAATCAGGATGGGTGTGTCAGAGGCAATGCAATTGGCCCAGGATAGAGCAGGGTTTAGGGCTGTTGTACATAGGGTTGCTATGAGCTGCAAACGGCTCGACGGCACATAACAACAACAACAACATTAAGAAGTCACATGTTATATATACTTGGACTAAGAGGCAGTTGTTGGACCAGAACAAGGAAACACTGTATGGTTCAAAATTAGGAAGGGAGTGTGTTGGAGATGTGCTGTATCTCCATATCTCTTCAATCTGTATGCAGAACAGATCATTTGGAAGACTGGCCTTTATGAGGAGGAGTGTGGTATCAGAATTGGATGAAGACTCATCAGTAACCTACGTTATGCAAATGATACCACCTTGCTTGCCAGAACAGAGGAGGACCTAACGTGTTTTCTGCAGAAGGTCAAGGACTGTAGTCTTCAATATGGACTGAAGCTTAACATCAAGAAGACAAAGATTCTCACCACAAGGCCAATTGGCAGCACCATGATGGATAGATAAGAGACTGAGGTAACAATTTCAGCTTCCTCAGCTCCACAATCAACACTCTTGGCACCTACAATCAGGAAATCAAAAGACAAATTGCATTACCAGGGACCAACCCAAAGTGCTAAAGTGCAATGATTTCAATCTAGAGACTAAGACACGCCTGATCCATGCCATGTTCTTTGCAATTACTTGCTATGCATCATAGAGCCGGACAACGACTAAGGGTGACAGAAGAATTGATGCCTTTGACTTGTGGTGCTTGAGAAGAGTATTGACTGGACTGTCAGGAGAACAAACAGATCTGTCTTGGAGAGGGTGAAGCCAAGCTGTCTTGGAGAGGGTGAAGCCAGGAGGGACCAGTTCTTGGATAAGGACATCATGTTTGAAAGTGTGGAAGGACAGCACAGGAAAGGAAGACCTTGAGATGGGTTGACACAGTAACTGGGGAAATTAGAGTAGGTGTGTAGGAGGTAGTGAGACTGACTCAGGATATGGCAGGATTCAGAGCTATTATACATAGGGTCATGGGTGATTCGATGGCATATAACAATAACACCAATAGCCAACATACCACTGGAGAGCTCTAACAGCTCTATCAATATAGCTGGCTTCCCTGGAAATCCATTTTGGGGGTTGAAAGTCTGTCATCAGAATGCCTGTTTTGAATTCCTACCTGATGGGCCATAGAATCAAGTCGGTTCCCCTAGTTAAAACTCTACTTGCCTCCGCATGGTGTACCTCATAGTTTTGGACCCAGAAGCCAAAAGGGTAAACCTCAATTAAGGTTAGCTGTCCTCATTTCTAGTTTGTATGAGGAATGCTGACTAGAGATGCTGTGTGCTTGGAAGCTGAGGTTTTGAGTGAAGAACACATTCACAGCAAACAATCTGATAACCACAAGGCAGATCTCCAGAGGGATCTGAACAGAGCATGGCAACCCCTCCTCTACCCAAAGGAGGGTCACAGTGAGTTGGAATTTACTTGACTGCAATAGGTCTGGTTTCATATAGCCACGGTAATAAAAATAGCCTTCACTGATATCACAGTAAATATAGAGAGCAATAGAATAAGATTTAAATCCCAGAAAAAGACATGGTCAACAGATTTTTGACAGGGGTGCCAAGTCCATTCAATAGTTAGGAAAGAATATTTTTTTTAAAAATAGTGCTTGGGAAATGTAATTTCAACATGTAGAAAAATTAAATAGGATCTTTGTGTCATACCATACAAAAAGTAAATGAAACATTAATAAAAATTTATAATTAACAAAATTCTTAAGAAAATCACCAAGAGCAAGGCTATCAGGCCTAACTTTTACAATAGATTATCTAATATAACATCAAAAGTACAAATAACAGAAGAAAAAAAAATGAAGCTAATACAAATTAAGATGTTTTATTCATCAAAGGATTTTACCAAAAAAAGGCATTACTAACTAGGAGAATATATTGGAAACTACATGTTTGACAAGAATCCAATAACCAGTATGTATTTAAAACTTGGAAATGACAAAATGACAAATAGCCCAACTATTTAGAAAGGTAAAATCCTTGACTTGACATTTGGCCATGGAACATCGACATAACCACCAAACACATTATAATATGCTCAGCATCATTATCCATCAGAGATGCAGATCAAGTATTATACTCTCTCTAGGAAGCTCTGGTGGCCTACACAGAATCTACACAGTTGAAATCCAACAGCTGCTCTGTGGGAGAAGGATATGCAATCTCCTCCTGTGCAATTAACTGCCTATGAAAACCTCAGCTATGGGTTGGTTCCAACTCCAAGGTACTCAACAACCAAACACAACAGGGAGTATATTAGAAAAGCTAAACCAACTAACACACACACATAAATAACAAATATTGATGAAGGTGTAGGCAAATTGTCATCCTGGTGGAAATGAAAATGGCCCAGTAATTGTGCAAGGGGGAAAAAAAACCTCACAAACAAACCCAAGCCAAACAAAACTCAAAACCAGTGTAGTGGGTTCATGAAACTACCAAATAACAATTTCACTCATAGGCATATATCCAAAAAACTTGAAAGCAGAGACTCAAAAAGAGATTTGTGAAATTATTCACAATAGCCAAAAAAATGGAAACAGCCTCAATATCCACCAACAGATTGATAGATAAACAGAATGTGGCACAAGAATATAGTGCAACACTATTCAACCAGTAGGAGAAATGAAATCTTGAAACATTCTACAAAGTGGGTGAAGCTGAAGGCAGTGGAACAGCTCAATCACAAACTGAAAAAAATGTATGATATGACTTATAGTACCAGGCCAGAAAGGCATATGTATAGATACCATGGTTTGTTAGTGATTATCAGGACTGGGAGGAGAGGTGAGGAGGGGTTTAAGGGTTTTAGAAAAATCACATTGATTATGGTGAGGGCTGCACAGCCAATCATTCCAATTATTATCAATAGGCTATGTTGTTGTTGTTGTTGTTGTTGTTATGTGCCATCGAGTCGCTTGCGACTCATAGCAACCCTGTGTACAACAGCCCTGCACCCTGCTCTATCCCTTGCCAATCTCATTGTCTTTGGTACACCTATCCCCATAAATCCCCATAACCCCAGTGACTGAATCAATTTACTCATTAAGGGTCTTCCTCTCCTGTGCTGTCCCTCCACCCTTCCAAGTATGACATCCCTCTCCAAGGACTGATCCTGCTACGTAACATGTCCAAAGTATGTCAGACAAAGCTTCAGAATCCTTGCCTCCAAGAAGTAGCCTGGCTTCACTCTCTTCAGGACAAACTTGTTCATTTTCTTAGTAGTCCATGGTATATCCAACACTCTTATCCAACACCACAGCTCAAAGACATCAATTCTCCTATCATCCCTAGTCATTGTCCAGCTTTCTAATGCATAGCAAGTAATTATAAAGACCATGGCCTGTAACAAGCACACTTTAGTCTCTAGACTGACATCATTGCTCTTCAGTACTTTGGAGAAGTCCCTGACAGCAGACTTTTCCAATGTAATTTGTCTTTTAATTTCCTGGCTGCTGGTACCAAGAGTGTTAATTGTAGAGCCAAGCAAACTGAAGCTGTCAACAACCTCAATCTTTTCACCATCTAATTTACATATTCAAATATCAAAACTTAATAACTGATATCTATTGATCTCTTGGAGGTTTGCCTTCCCTGTCCTATCTCTCCAGTATATTTCCATATTCCTGTTGTTTTGAGCTATCTTCACCTATGAGGAAGTATTTTTAATCTAATCCAATGTCAGAGCACATTTCTCCTTGCAAAAGTTACATGAAGATATTTGTGTAACACAGTTTAATGATAGCTGACGGGACTAGTTCACAGCAGACATGAATTTCCCCTGAGTGTTTGCATCACAGCCAAGCTGATTTTTGTCTGATGTGCTGTTCATTTCTCAATGAGCCCAATGCTGAAGTTTTTACCATGTAGCAGCAGAATGTTGTCTGCCAGAGAAGTTGAAACAAGAGACCTTACAGTTTTCATGATCTCAAGTAGGAGGTAGGATGAACTTCCAGTCTAAATATAATTCAAGAGTACAACATGGATTTCCTTGCTCAGATTTCCTTGTTTAAGACAGTCTTGTTGTGTCCAGAAAAGCAGCTGACATCACTGAGTCAAATATGACCTGTTGTTTCCCAGTGCATGGATGATGGGTTAGCAGTCAGTACCCTAACACCTGAGGAAAAGCAGGGCTCAATGCCAAAAGACAACCATTATGGTCCTTTGGATTACAGAAACATGTTTTATGCCTTGCTTATAAACTGTAGTTCATAAAGTAACACAGCAACAAATCCAGACTCAGGTTATTTCATCTTTAGCCTTCGCTAAAGTCTTTCTATAGTTAGCTAATGCCTATTTAACAAAATATCTAGACAAAAAATAATTCTTATGGTTGTCTCCAGGTTCTCTCAAAGAACTTCTTACTATGATTCCTTTGACTCATATTAGAATTGCAAAACATATCTGTTTTGTCCAAAACACAACCTTTTATAGAAAATCTATATTTTTCTAAATTTTTTAAACTTTAGTTAAATTTATTATTAATTTCAGTAAAAATTTACAGAGATTTTGGATTTCCATTCATTCATTGTTGCACTTTTCTTCCCTCCCAACCCTCCCTCCTAGTACACTACCCTTTCGGAAAAGTAAAAGAAAAATTTTTTCATTGTTCTACAAGCCCTCCCCCAGGTCCACTCCACCATGTAGCCTTCACTCTAGCCTTCTGTCATGACAAAAATACCTAATCACATATCCCTTTTAATCAGTTTTCTCCCTCATCTGTTTCAATGCAGTATACATTGTTGAATCCATCTTTCTCAGTTTCTCCCCAACCCTAAGGTCAGTACTGTTTTACAACAGGGGCACCATTCAATATTTGTCCTTATGTGACTGAGATACTTCACTCAGCATAATGTCCTCCAGGGTCACCCATTTTGAATAATATTGCATGAGTTCCTTGTTTTTCAATGCAGCATAGTATTCCACTGTGCGAATATACCACAGCTTCTCTATCCATTCGTTTGTTGATGGGCGCTTAGGTTGTTTCCAACTCCTTGCTATTGTGAACAAAGCTGCAATAAACACAGGTGTGCATATATCTGCTTGGATGAGCAATTGTTGTGCACCATCAATTTGGAACTGACTCGTGGCTGACCCTCCAGGGTGTTTTCAGAGGCAATTTAATCACATGGGAGGAGATTGCCCATATTTCTCCCATGGAGCAGCTGATGGATCTGAACTGTGTGCCTTGAGATGTCAACACAGCTACTTACCAGTAAGCCACCAGAGTTCCTGACTCATGTGTAAGCAATTTCAGAAGGATAAGAACTAATAGGTCTATTTTGTATTGAATTATGTCTCTTAAAAAGATACATTGACATCTTTTTTTAAATAAATAAAATTTTTATTTTATACTGGTTTTTTTACAAAGTCTGTATACATTGTTTTTCACACTGGACCATTCCTATTTCCTTTACCGACTTTCTCCATGAGAGAAAGATGAGCAATCTACTCATTCATGCTTTGTTCTTGTTGTTGTTGCTGTTATGAATCATTGAGTCACTTGCCAGAGAGACCCTATGTACCACAGCTCTGAAACCTGCTCTATCCTGAGCCAACCTCATCGTCTCCGACACACCTACCTCCAATACTCCAGTAACTGTGTCAATCCAGCTCATCCAGGGGCTTCCTTTTCTATGCTGTCTCTCCACCCATGCAAACATGATGTCCTTCTCCAAGGACTGGTCTCTCCTGACCATGTGCCCAAGATATGCAAGATAGAACTTTGCATGCCCCCAAGGAGTCGCTTAGTTTCACCTTCTCCAGTACCAATCTGTTTGTTCTATTGACAGTCCATGGTATGTTCAATACTCTTCTCCAGTAACACAACTCAAAGTCATCTGATTTTCTTGTTATCCTCATTCATTGTCTAATTCTCTGATGCATAGCAATTAATTGCAAAGACCATGGTTTGAATTAGTTACACCTTAATCTGTAGACTGACATCGTTGCTCCTCAGACCTTTGGAAAGATCCTTAACAGTAGACTTTCCGAATGTAATTCATCTTTTGACTTCCTGGCTTCTAGTACCAAGAGTGTTGATTGTGGAGCCAAGTAAACTGAACCTGTTAACAATCTCCATCTATCTATCTCTGTCTATCTTTGTTTTCTTGATATTGAGCTTCAATCCATATTGAAGGCTGCAGCGAGCAATGTTGTGTCATCTGCATAGTGCAGGTGACTTTTTCTCCAACCATGATGTCACATTCCACATCATAAGGTCAGCTTCCTGAATGATCTGTTCTGCATATGAATTGAAAAGGTATGGAGGTAGGATGCATCTTGATTTCTTCCTTCTGCCTTGGCTTTTCAGTCCTTTAGTGCAATATTCAGAGTTTCTTCTGACATACATTTTGTCTTTTCTTCCTCTTCAGTCTTTGTAATGAACTTTTGCATTCTTCATGGATCATATTCTTTATATCCTCCCAGAGCTCATCTAGCCTTCACTCAAGAGTGTTCAAGCTCTCAGAGCTTTTTCTGAGATGGTCTTTAAATTCAGGTCAGATAAACTGAAGGTCAAACTTTGATTCTTGTGGACTTGATTTTATGTTCTTGAGTTTCAGTTTGAACTTGCATATGAGTATTAGATATTCTACTCCACTGTCAGCACCTGCTCTAGTTTTCACAGCTAATATTGAGTTTGTGCATTAAAACCTCTGAAAACCCACTGGACAGTTCCAATCCAATGGCACATAACAGCAACAATTAAGCAAAACCTGGTGGTTTAAGTGCACCTAGGGTTAGTAGAAGAAAAGCCTGACAATCTGGTTCCAAGAGCTGACAGCCTGGAAACCCATCTGGAGCACAAATTTACCCTGATACATATGAATTCACCATGCGTCAGTTAACCTGATGACAACTCACTTTTTCTCTGGGAAATAGATCATCAGATCTATTTCTTCTGTGGTGCTGCTGGGTAGATGTAAACTGCTGACCTTCTGGTTAATAGGTGAGCACAAATCATTTACTTCACCCAGATACATGAAGTAGAGCTCAGGAATCTGCATTGTACAAGTGTTTTTTGAGAATTTTTTCCTAGAATAAGTAGAGCATGCTACTCAATGGAGATATAAATGAATAATAATAATGATTTTGAAAAGTATAAGAGAACTATGTGGGTTATGCTTCCAATAGCTTCAAAAAAGCTAATATTAGTTACTGTTATGAGATAGGTTGACACAGTAACCAAGGTAGGAGGTGTAGGTGTTGGAGACAGTGAGACTGGTTCAGGATAGGGTTGAGTTCAGAGTTATTGTATATAGGGTCACTATGAGTTGCAGGTTACTTGATGACACAAAAGAACAACAACTGTTGAGTTGGAAGTGACTCACAGCTGACCCTCCAGCAGGTTTTCAGAGGCTATAAAAGAGGAGATTGCCAATCTTTCTTATTTGGAGCAGTTGGTAGATTAAAATCTTTTGGTTGGCAACACAACTCTTTACAACAAAGGGCACCAGAGCTCCCATCAAGGGCAGTCACAAAAGTATAAGTGCACTTGGTTGATACTGGCTTTTCTCACAAGACCCTTCTTTATGGCCAGCAAAGGCGCTTCACAAAAATGAAAATTTTACAAAATGATGTTTTTTTTCTATATGTAGATCCTATGTTAAGTTTCTGTTAGAAAATCCAAATGTTTAGAATTATTTTTTACTGATTTTTGTCTACATTTCATGTTCAATTTACTACAATTTACCCTGTTATCAAAACGTCTAAGGAAGTTCTAACTGTATTATCTGCAGTGTTTCTCATTTCACTTATTATTGTAAAAGCAGAGTATAATGAACTATGCTAGAGATGTAAGATCTAAGACCAAAAATCAATGAACTAGACTATTTTATGAGACTATCTGTTGGGGATCTGGATCATTAAAAAACATAGCATATTTTTAAAAGTAATTTCAAAAAATACTTGGGTATAATTTTGTATTTATCTGGCTCTAAAATAATATCCATACATATGCATTTTAGCACTTAACAAACTAGCAAGACAGAATTAAAAATAAAATAACCAACAAAATGTGTGTTTTTAATTATAGGAGCCATTACAATAGATTTACTTCTAACTCTGTAACTTGTGGCATGACTCTCCTCCAGTCTTTTTTCATACTAATTCCTCTTTTCATAGACAGTGTGTTCTTTTAAACAGTGTTTCCCCTCCCCTTTCTAAAATGTTGCATGAGGATAATTTATTCTTTTCAAAGTGTCGAGTCTTAGCCATTTCACTCTGATCACCCACAGAACTAGACATTAACTGACCCTGCATGGATAGGTAAATTCTGCTTCTTCCTAGTAACTAAGGCTTTCAGAGGCAGTAAATCACCTGGGAGGAGACTGTCCATCTTTCTCCAGTGGAGTAACTGGTGGATTTGAAACATGTGCCTTATTGAAATGGCAACACAGCTCCTAGGACTAAGCCATCAAAGCTCCCTATTGTAACATCAAGAAGATGTTCTAATTCACAAGGTACTATTTTTTTTTAATGACTTCAAATGCATGAGAAAGTTGGGTAGTGAAAAGAGAAAACAAAATAATCAGTGTGTGTTCAAAGTTTGATGTTAATGAAGTTTCTTAAAGAATGAACAAATTGGGTTTCAGAAAAAAAAAAGCCAGGATAGTCTTTCTAAAAGACTCAGTTTGTTTCCTTTGGACATGCATTCAGGAAAGACCAATTCCTAGAAAAGGATATCATATTTGCTAAGTAGAGGGACAACAAAAATGAGGGAAACATTCAATGAGGTAGATTGATGCAAGAGTTGCAAATAAACAGACTCAAAAATTAAACTGATCATGAAGATGGGAGGGGCCACATAATGTTCCGCTCTGTTCTGTTGTGAATGACATCACCAAGAGTTGGAACCAAAAGTGCAGAAGCTATGTGGACTGTACAGAGATGATGCTATCCTATAGAACGTTAAGTAACAAAGGGGCTTAAGTGACTAGGCAACAGCTGCTGGTGTGTGGCAACTTAGATGTGCCAAGGCTTCGGGAGCTGGGGCAGGTAAGGCGGGTCTTGGGTTACTCTAATAACCCCTTTAACCAGGAAACCCTGCCACAGTGGTACAGTGCTTTGTCCCTTCTCCGCAGTAACCATGAGTGACAAGAAGGTGGTGATCAAAATCGTGGACATGTCAGAAGAAATGCAACGAGCTTCCGTGGAGTGCGCGATCCAGGCAATAGAGAAGTACAGAGTAGAGAAAAAGATTGCAGCTTACATCAAGAAAGAGTTTGACAGGAAGTACAATACAACCTGGCATTGCATCGTGGGGAAAAACTTTGGTAGCTATGTGACACACAAAGATAAGCACTTCATCTACTTCTACCTGGGCCAACGGGCCATTCTTCTGTTCAAATCTGATTAAAGCATGGACTATGCCCACGCACCCTGTGATCCTTCCGAAAACAAGGACTGCAGCATAAATTCCAATAACCAGAGACTGACCTCTTCAGACTTGCTAAGGGAACACCTCCATCTTTGAAGCTTTGTCATGCTGTTTTTAACGGCATTGTTCTGCACCACTTAGTGTGGTTAATAAAGCATTGTCAGATCAGCTTATATTTGTATTTATTTTCTATCCCATACTTTTCGCGGCATCGTATTTTTTTCTTCCTCAAAATCCAATCTTTTCAAGCAAATACATCAGTTAGAAATTTGATAAACAAAATACTGTATAAGACCACTATCATAAAAATAGGATAGAAGGATAAAAAGTTAAAAAAGGTAGAAGGATAAATAGAAAAAAAATTAGAAGGATAACTAGTAAACCCTTTTTTAAAGGTGCTGGTTTTGGGGACCCAAGGGGGTAAAGAAAGGGAGCAGAGAGGTTAGGATGGGTAGGGGCAAAATCAGGGCTGTGAAATTTGGTGGGTGTAGGGAAGATGTAAAGGAAATAGAATTAGTGTTATAAAATACAATGTAATTGGGGGGCAGGGTAGAGAAAATAGTGCAACAATGAATGAATGGAAACCCCAAGTCTCTGTAAATGTTCATTAACATTAATAAAATTTAATAAAAAATATACAATGTATGGGAATGATTGTATGTAACTACGTCCAATGAAGAAAAGCATGGGGAAAATATTTTTTTTAATTTTTTTTTATTATTTGTGTGTACCGTCAAATCAGATCTGACTGGTACAGGAAGGGATTGTCCCTCCTTCCCTGGCAGAGCATCTCGTGGATTCGAACCATGTGCCTCTGGGATTGGGAAAATATTTTTTAATAAAACAAGGGGGGGAAAAAAGAAAGGGGCATAAGGATAACGTTTTTAGTGATGAGTATTTAATTATCTGGACCATGAAAGAAGTTTCATCAGTATATTCATGTGCTGAATTATCTAAAACTGTAACATTTAGACATACACATATCAATGCCTATCACTTGTGCTTCATTAAAGCTGGAAGCACAAAAGGAATGCTAAGTAACTTGTCCAGGATAACATCAA
>NW_006399766.1:1218022-1219162 GCF_000299155.1 Elephantulus edwardii | reverse complement strand
TAGCCATGCTTTAGTATATTTGATAGTTTTATATGCATGTGAAAGTTGCAAAATGAATAAGGAAGGTCACTGAAGAACTGATACCTTTGTTTCACAGTGTTGACAAAAAATATTGAACATACCTTGAATTTACAAAATAACAAATAGATCTATTTGTTTTTATTGTTCATTTTTTATTGTGTTATATTTTGTCATGCAGCCAGAATGCATCTTAGAAGCAAAGATTTTGAGACTTTATGTCTGACATACTTTGGGCATGTTGTCAGGAGGGATCAGCCCTTGGAGGAGGACACCATGCTCACAAAAGTAGAGGGTCAACAAAAGAGAGGAAGACCCTCAATAAGATGGACTGACATCCATGGCTGCAACTATGGGCTTGAGCACAGCAAAGAAGATGAGGTTGGGGCATCATAGGACAATACTTTGTTCTTAGGGTCGCTATGAGTCATAGTCAACTCAGTGGCACCTAAAAACAAGAATGAAGTCAAGGAGCAAATAAAATACAAAGTGGGTATTTTGATTCAAATTACCCCAAGATTATTCCGTTGTTTCTTCTCTGGTTACAGATATTAGCAATATTAGCAAGGTCACTTCCAATGAGATCTTTTCCTAAGGAGAAAATGCTGTTTCACAGTCATAGATCACACTCCTATTTAGAGAGCAGCTATTGGTCCATGGAAGACTGAGATAGCATTTTGCCTTAGAAGAAAATGGAAATATTGTAAATAGGAACCTCTGGCAGGACTCAGACTGAATATCATATTTACAATTCTATTTACAAAGTGCAAATACCAACAAGTAGATGCCCAAAAATGTGGTAAAGTTTAACAGGACAGCAAGTAATAAACGTTGGAGAAGAAGTGGCAAGAAAGGAACTCTTTTAAAAAAAATTGGTTTGTTTATAAAGTTCAAATACATTGTTTTTCTCACTTTATCTTTCCCATTTCCTTCATTCCACACTCTCAGCCATCAGATTGTATGACTTTATGATCACCCCCTGCAAAACCATCCTCATCCTTCTGCTTCCACCCCTCCCTCCTTTGGTCCTCTTACTCATTTTACAATAATGGCTTTATACAGTATTTGTCCCTACGGGACCGAGTTAGTTCACTCAGTATAATGCTCTCCATCCCCTCTAAA
>NW_006399766.1:1213333-1215931 GCF_000299155.1 Elephantulus edwardii | reverse complement strand
ATGCCTTTGAGCTGTGGTGCTGGAGAAGAGTATTGAATGTACTATGGACGAATAGGTTCATCCTGGTGAGGATTAAACCCGGCTGCTCCTTGGAGGAGGCAAGGATTCTGACATACTTTGGACATGTAGCAAGGAGGTTTCAGTCCTTGGAGAAATAAGTCAAGCTTGAGAGGGTGGAGGGACAGCACAGGAGAGGAAGACCCTTTATGAGGTGGATTGATTGATTCAATGACTAGGGTAACTGGAGGGGTGTGTCAGAGACATTGAGATTGGCACAGGACAGAGCAGGGTTTAGGGCTGTTGTACATAGGGTGACTATGAGTTTCAAGTGACTCAACAGCACACAACAATAACAACAACATTTCTCCAGCACCACAGGTCAAAGGCATCAATTCTTCTATCATCTATCATTTTCAGCTTTCTGATGCACAGCACGAAATTGTGAAGGCCATATCCTGGATCAGGTGTACCTTAGTCTATAGGCTGACATCATTTCTCTTCAGTACTCTGGAGATGTCCCTGACAACAAACTTTCCCAATGCAATTTGTCTTTTGATTTCCTCGCTGCTGATATCAAGAATGCTGATTGTGTAGCCAAACAGACTAAAACTGTTAACAATCTCAATCTCTTTACCATCTATCATGATGCTGCTTATTGGATCAGTGGTGAGACTCTTTGTTTTCTTGATATTGAGCTTCAATCCTTATTGAATGCTGTAGTCCTTGACCTTCTGCAGCAAGTACTGAATGTCCTCCTCAGTTTCAGCAAACGAAGTTGTGTCATCTGCATTATATGGATTGTTGATGAGTCTTACACCCATCCTGATGCCACATTTCTCCTCATAGAGCCCAGCCTACCGGATAATCTGTTTGGTATATAGATTGAAAAGATATGGAGGATACATTTGTGGCATATGCCCTTCCCAGTTTTGAACTGTTTCCTTGCTCTGTTCTAGTGACTGCCTCCTGGTCCAAGTATAGGTTTCAGATAAGCACAATCAAATATTCTGAGATTACCATTCTTCTTAGAATCAGCCACAGTTTTGTTGTGATCCACACAGTCAAACGCCTTTGCATAGGCAATGAAACACAGATAGACATTCCTCTGGTACCTTGTTGCTTTCAGCCAAGATTAATTTTAACATTAGCTATAATATGCCTAGTGCCACAACCTCTTCTAAACCTAACCTATTAAACTGGCAGAAATATTTATATCTGCCCATCTGCACATATAGCTACTGCTGTAGCAATTTAAAAATTATCTTCAGCAAGATTTTACTCACACGTGATATTGGCATCTGCACCAGGTCAATGGGAAGTGTGCATTAGGAAGTTACACTGTAGTCAATGCTGATTATCAAATAGTTAGAAGAGAGGTACTTAGAGCAGTGGGTATCAACAAGCTTGCTTTTGGGATATGCACACACAGATTGCTTACTTAGGAAGTAACCAGGAGGCCCAAATTTGGCCTGTGGGTTTTGTATCAAAGCCTATTCTTGGTTTCCAACAAGCTGTCTCAGTTGCATCTTTTCTATGAGATTTCCATCCACTGCTTTAAATCATGGTCAGAGTAGATGATGAGTAGAGATGAAGCTGTTCATCAGACCTCTTGCGCGACTGCTTATTTCATTTCTTACATATTTATCTAATGTTCAATTAGTAGTGAAGTCTGTTTGGAACTCTACCAGGATATCTTCATATTGCCACCTTTACCTTCAAACTCACCGTAAATAACACCTGTCTTGGAGGCAAGGATTTTGAAGTTTCATCTGACATACTTTGGGCATGTTGCAAGGAGGGATCATTCAGGATGGAGAGAGAGCTCAAGTGAGGAAGACCCTGGATGAAAAGGATCGACTCAGCGACTGGGATAATGGGATGATTGGATGTGTCAGAAACCCTGAAGTTGATTCAAGATAGAGCAGGGTTCAGAGCTGTTGTACATAGGGTCACTATGAGTCACAAGCCTATCAACAGCATATAACAGCAAACAACAAACAACACTAAAAAGACCACATAAAAGATGTGGAAGGACCTGCATCTGTAAGAGAATGAAGTGATCATAAGAAATTTCCAAGCTGTGAGAAGCAAGTCATACTATGGATATCAGATGTGTGCAGGCATGTGTGTTCCTCGAGAACTCTCATGGTGGCTTCAGATCGGTTTCTCCTATAGTAACCCCACTTTACCCTCCTGTCCTGAGAATGAGAATTGCCAGAAGTCCAGGCTGGATTTAGAAGGGGACGTGGTACTAGGGATATTGTAGCTGATGTTAGATGGATCTTAGCTGAAAGCAGAGAGTACCAGAAGAATGTCTATCTGTGTTTCATTGACTATGTAAAGGCATTTGACTGTGTGGATCATAACAAATTACGGCTGACTCTGAGAAGAATGGGAATCCCAGAACATTAATCGTGCTAATGTGAAACCTATACTGGGACCAAGAGGCAGTAGTCAGAATAGAACAGGGTAACACTGCATGGTTCAAAATTGGGAAGGGTGTATGCCAGGGAAGTGTCCTGTCTCCAAACCTTTTCAACCTGTATGCAGAGCAGATTATCCGGAAGGCTGGGCTCTATGAGGAGAATTGTGGCATCA
>NW_006399766.1:1208261-1212528 GCF_000299155.1 Elephantulus edwardii | reverse complement strand
TGTTGTACCTAGGGTTGCTATGAGTTGCAAACAACTCGACGGCACATAACAACAACAGTATTTCTACTGAGACCTATATTTCGGTATTTTCAAGAATTCATTTGGCTTGTACAAAATTTAGGATTTCATAGCATTATTATTATTATTACTTGAAAATCTAATATTTGTTGTTGCTTTTGTTAGGTGCTGTCTAGTCAAGTGTGACACATAGCGACGTTATGAACAACAGATCTGAACCCTGTCCTATCCTGTGCCATCCTCACACTTCCTGACACATTAGAACCCATTGCAGCAGTCACTGTGTCAATCCTCTTGGTCAAGTCTCTTCCTCTCCTTTGCCGATCCTCCACCCTTCCTAGTGCCATGTCCCTCTTCAAGAAACATCCCTTCCTAGCAACATCTGGCTGCACACTCTCCAAGACATATCTGTTCTCTTGGCTGTCCATTGGGATGGAAGTTCAGTGCTCTTCTCCAACACCACAGCTCAAGGGCATCAATTCTTTTTCTATCATCCTTATACATTATCCAGATCTCAGATGCACAGAATGTAATCGGAATGCCCACAATATTAATCATATGTGCCTTAGTCCTCAAACTGACTTCAGTTCTCCTCAATAGTTTGGAGAGGTCTGACTGTACACTTTCCCACTATAATATGTCTTCTCATTCTTGACCGCTGGTACCAAGGGTGTTTAAAAAATGAAGTTGTTGACAGTTTTAATCTCTTCTCCATACATCATGATGTTGCCTATTGGTCCATTGGTAAGAATCTTTGTTTTGTTGACATTGAGGTACAATTCATAGCGAAGTCTGTATCCCTTGATCTTCTGCAACAAGTGCTTCAAGTCCTCCTTACTTTCAGCAAGATTGTGTTATCTGCATAATGGAGGTTATTGATGAGTCTCCCTCCAATCCTGATGCCACATTCCTCTTTATAGAGTTTAGATTCTTGGATAATTTGCTCAGCATAGAGAGTGAATAGGTATGGAGATAAAGTGAAACCCTGATGCACTTCCTTCTTAATTTTAACCCATGCAGTTTTTCCCCGCTCTGCTCACACAACAGCCTCCTAGTCCAGGTATAGGCTTCCCATAAGCACAATTAAGTGTTCTGGGACTCCCATTCTTCTCAGTGACAGCCACAATTTTTTATGATCCACACAGTCAAATGCCTTTGCGTAGTCAATAAAGCACAAATAAACATTCTTCTGGTATCCTTTACTTTCACCAGGATCCATCTGACATCAACAGTGATATCCCTGGTGCCATGGCTTCTTCTAAATCCTACTTGGACTTCTGGCTGTTCCTTATTTCTGTACTGTTCTAATCATTTTTTATCGGTCTTCAGTAGTATTTTGCTCACATGTAATAACAATGATATTGTTCAATAGTTTCAATTGTTTTTCAGTTTTCTATTTCATTTATTTGTACTCTAATTTTTATAATTTCAGGTGTTTTTAGAGTTTGTCAGGTTTTCTAGCTGTTCTTTTTCAATTTGCTGAAGATGTTGAGTTATAGATTCAATGGTCAATTTTTCCTGCCTTTTGATAGGTTTGCTTATTGTTATAAATTGACCTCTGATTATTACTTTGACTGTTTCCCAGAAGTTTTGCTAAGTGGTGTTTTCATGGTCATTTGTCTCAAACTCTTTAATTTTTTTTTATTTCTTCTAGTATCCAGTCATGTTCAAACAAGGAGTTGTTCCGCTTCCAAATGTATGTTTTTTTCTCCCTTATCATCTTTTTATTGATTTCTAATTTTGTAGCACTATGGTCTGAAAAGTTGTTTTGTATTATTTCTATGTTTTTTAATTTACTGATGCTTGCCTTGTGACCTAGAATGTGATCTATTCTGGAGAATGTTCCATGTACATTGGAGAAGAAGGTATACTGTGGGGGTTTTTTTTGTTTGTTTGTTTTTTTGTTTTTTTGTTTTTTTTTTGTTTGTTTTTTTGCTGCTTTAGCCTGTGAAGTCAAATTGGTTTATTGTGTGTTTTAATTCTTCAGTATCTGTGTTGAGTTTCTTTCTGGTAGTTCTATCATTTCTTGAGAGGGGTGAATTGAAGTTTCAAAGTATTATAGTATTGTCCATTTTCCAGTTTTGTTAGTGTTTGTTTTATGTATTATTCAGGTCTTTCATTTGGTGCATAGATATTTATTATTGTTATGTCCTCTTGTTCTGTTGACCCTTTCAGCATTATGTAGTGACTTTCCTTGTCCTTTGTGATGGTTTTTATATTTACATTTATTTTATCAGACATTAATATCACTACTCCTTCTTTTTTCTGGTTGCAGTTTGCTTATATTTTTCCCCACCCTTTTATTTTTAATTTGTCTTTATCTTAATTTTTCAGGTGTGTCCCTTGTAGACAACATATTGATTAATTTTTGTTTTTTTATCCAATCTGCTACTCTTTTTCTCTTCAGAGGTGTATTTAAACCATTCATATTCAATATGATTATTGAGAGGCAAGGGTTTTTTGCTATCATTGTGTTGAGTTCTTTTTGGTGTTGTTGCTAGTTACTTTGATCCATGATGCTTTCTGTGGTATCTCTGTAAGAAGGACATCTGTAAAAAGGACATCTCTGAGTCTTTCCTGCAATGCTGGTCTTGTTTTTACAAACTCTCTTAGGTTCTGCTTTTCTTGGAATATCTTGATCCTTCATATTTGATGGATAATTTTGCTGGGTCCAGTATTCTTGGTTGACAGTTGTGTTCTTTGAGTGTTTGATATGTGTCCTTCCACTCTTCTTGCTTGCATGGTTTCTTTTGAGAAATTGGCACTTAATCTTATGTGCTCTCCCTTATAGGAGAAACTCTTTGTTTCTCCCTTGCTGCTTTCAGGATTCTCTCCTTATCTTTGGTTCTGGCAAATTTGACTATGATGTGCCTTGGTGTTTTTCTTTTTGGGTCTATTCTATATGGTGTTCGCTCAGCTTCCTGAATATATATTTTCTCATTCTTCATTATGCCTGGGAAGTTTTCCTCTAGTAATTCTTCCCCACCTTTTTCAGTGCCTTTACTTGCTTCTTTCTGTTTTGGGATTCCAATGATGCGTATGTTATTTCTCTTGATGGTGTCCCACATTATTCTTAGGTTTTCTTCTTTTTTCTTCCTTTTTGAGTCTGCCTTTTGCTCTAGCAGATCAATGGTGATAATTTTGTCTTCTATTTCACTGGTTCTGTGTCCCATCTGTTCAACTCTGCTCATGTGTCCTTCCATCATATTGACAGCATCTGAAACATTGGACCTCATTTTTTGTATAGTGTTTTCTTGTTTTTCCAGTGACACTAATGCCTCGTTTGTTTTCTCTACATTTTTCTAGATTGTTTTTTTATTTTTACTTCCTCCTGGTTTTTGCTTGTAGTATCCTGTGATTCTTCAAGTTTGTCTTTCATCCATTGAAAATATTCAATCATTGTTCTTTTAAATTCCGTGTCAGAAAGTTCCATCAGACTTTCTGGCTTCAGGAAACCATTGATACTGTGTCACCCTTTGAGTGTGACATCGTGCTTTGCACTTGTGTATTGTGTGGGACAGCTTGCTTTCTTCAAAACATTGATATGTTCTTGATCTGAAGACAATGCTCTGGAGATCAGTTTGGTAGCTACCCCACTTGTGTTTTTCTCTGAACTTCTAACTCCAGGGAAATGTCAGTTTAGAGCTTACGAGAGCAGCCTCTTGTAGGTAAGATAGGTCAAGGTGCTCCAGTTTAAAGGCAAGTTGATTAACCAGACGTGCAGCCACAGGTGTGTAGCCAAATGTGGTGGGGCATGTGTGGGGGTGGGGCGATCACAAGGGCATGTCAACCACTTGTGGTCCTCACTCAGACATCAGTTGTCTGGGTGTGCTTACAATTGGGGTCCCTATTCAAATTCCAGCTGTCCATCTCCCATCCAGTGGTTTTCACTCAGTGGTCCCTGTCCAGTGGCACTTTCGCAGGTGCCCTTACACAGTGTCCCCTGCCCAAGCAGGGGCCTGGGTCCAAGGGGACCCAACAAGACAAAGTCAAATTCCCACCAACCCACTCACCTTAGGTTGGTTTGCAATGTCCACAAAAGTTCAGACAAATTACCACTGGCCCACTTGTTACTGGGCAGTAGGCAAGGCCCAAGAGAGTTAAGACAAATTCCCACCAGTGGGCTCACACTTGGGCACTCTTCCAGACAATCAGCGGTGCCCAAGAAAGCTCAATTAGGACCCTAACAGCCTTACTCGTGGCAGATCAGTCCCACAGCAAGTCGATTGGTGGCTTCAGATGATGGCTG
>NW_006399766.1:1198410-1207691 GCF_000299155.1 Elephantulus edwardii | reverse complement strand
AAGAAGAGCAAAATTTAACAGAACAGCAAGCAACAAATGCTGGCAAGGTTGTAGAGAAACCGGAACCCTTATTCACTGTTGGTGGAAGTGTAAAATGTTGCAACCACCGTGGAAGGCAGTGTGGTGCTTTCTCAAAAAGTTGCAAATAGAAATACTATTTGACTCAGCAATTCCACTACTGGGAATATACCCCAAAGAGACCATAACTGCCACCCAACCAGATATATACACACCTATGTTTATTGCGGCTTTGTTCATAATAGCAAGGAGTTGGAAATAAGTGCCCATCAAAAAACGAATGGATAGAGAAGCTGTAGTATTCACACAATGGAATACTATGCTTCATTGGAAAAACAAGGAACTCATGCAATATTATTCAAAATGGGTCACTCTGGAAGACATTATGCTGAGTGAAATATCTCAGTCACAAAAGGACAAATACTGCATAGTGCCACTGTTGTAAAACAGGACTGACCTCAGGGTTGGGGGGAGACTGAGAAAGATGGGTTCAATAATGTATACTGCATTGAAACAGATCAGAGAGAAAACTGTTTAAAAGGGATATGTGATTAGGTATTTTTCTCATGACAGGAGTATACAGCAAAGGCTACATGGTGGAGTGGACCTGGGGGAGGGTTTGTAAAACAATGAAAGAATTTTTCTTTTAGTTTTCCAAGAGGGGAGTGTACTAGGGGGGAGAGGGGGAGGGGAGAAAAGTGCAACAATGAATGAATGTAAATTTAACAAAAAAAAAAGAAACCTTGCTTCTTGTCTGGATTTTATTGCTATATTTGCAAGTAAACTTCAGGGAGTTATTAATGTTTTGTACCTTGATGACATCTATAAAAACAATGCAACTAGTATGTTAAATGGTGAGATGCTTTAAAGAAGAAAAAAATTAACCATAAAGTCTTAAATGAAAAAAAAAGTTAACTGGTGTAAGAGGAAGGGAGGCAGAGTTGTTAAAATGTGCAATATCGAATAAATGAAAATCTAACTTTTCTATAAATGTTCGTTAAAATAACAATTGAAAGATACAGTGTGAAAAACAATGTATACAAACTTTATAAATAAAGATATTGATTGAGGATAGATAGATAGATAGATAGATAGATAGACAGATAGATGTTGTTGTTGTTGTTATGTGCTGTCAATTCGTTTGCAACTCACAGCGACCCTATGTACAACAGCCCTAAACCCTGCTCTATCTTGTACCAATCGCAGTGCCTCTGACACACCCATCCCGATTACCCCAGTCACTGAATCAATCCACCTCATAGAGGGTCTTCCCCTCCTGCGCTGTCCCTCCACCCACCCAAGCATGATGTCCCTCTCCAGGGACCTGTCTCTCCTTACAACATGTCCAAAGTATGTCAGATGAAGACCCAGAATCCTTGCCTCCAAGGAGTAGCCTGGTTTAACCATCTCTAGGATGAATCTGTTTGTTTTCTTGTCAGTCCATGGTACATTCAATACTCTTCTCCAGCACCACAGCTCAAAAGCGTCAATTCTCCTTCTATCCCCCCCAGTCATTGTCCAACTATCTGATGCATAACAAGTGATTGCAACGAACATGGCCTGTATCAGGCAGACCTTAGTCTCCAGAGAGATACCGTTGCTCTTGAGTACTTTAGAGAGGTGCCTAACAGCAGACTGTCCCATCACAGTACGTTTTTGGTTTTTTTATTTTATTTCCTGGCTACTGGTGCCCAGAATGTTGACTGTAGAGCCGAGCAAACTGAAGCTGTTAACAATCTCAAGCTCTTCACCATCCATCCTGATTCTACTGATTGGTCCAGTGTTGAGAATCTTTGTCTCCTTGACATTGAGCCTCAGTCAATAGATAGATAGATAGATAGATAGATAGATAGATAGATATAAAAAGATAAGGTATATAAGATTCATGGTCTTGGAAACCCTCTATACATTTCTTATACAGTCACTGAAAGTCAGAATTAACTTAGATACTTAGATGGCAGTGGGTTTGAATTTTGGTATTTGTACATATCTCTTAGTTATATAAGTTTTTGTTCCATTAAATATGTATACATGTACCAAAAATAAAAACTAACTGCTATCTAAGTCAACTTTGATCCACAGTGACTCTGTAGGACAGAACAGAAATGTCTAGAGCATTTCCAAGCCTAGGAATCTTTGCATAGGCAGACCACTTCCTCTTTTTCCTTCAAACTGTCTGATGAGTTCTGACCACCATAACTTTTGTATACATGTAAGGTATATAAGATAAATTCTGATGTAAATATTATAAGGTGTTTATATTATAAAATGTGTATGTATAAGATATGTGTGTTTGATCTATAACGAGCCCTGATGATGTAGTATATCTCATTAACCAAAAATTCCAACCCACTAGCTGCTCCTCAGGAAAGCTATCTCCTCCCATAAAGACTTACAGCCCTGAAAATCCAATTGAGTTGTTGGAATAAACATGAGGGAAGAAAGCTATTTAATTCATGCAAGTGTATATGAGAGTTGCATTCTCTTAAATGTCTTCTATGAGTTGTTCAGGTTAAGAGACAAAGGCAGGATAAACACTTTCGTTTTAAAAAGAGTTTCAATTTATCTAGAAATGAAGATTTTTTTTCTTTTTAAAAGATTTGTATGTGCTGTTGAGTCGACATAAACTTGAGATAAACAGGTAAATTGAGAGCATAAAAGCAGTAATTATTTGTAGAGCAATGTGTATTTCATTTCTTTAGAAATTGTTCTTGCTTGTTTAGCCATGGAATTATTGACCATAGAATACCCCCTTTGTACAGGAATGCAATGAGCATGAATATCATGTGAGAAATAAAATGAGGGAAAAAGCAAAGCAAAAGATAAGCATCCTCTGTCCCTTAAAAACTGACAAAAATAAAAAAATTCAGTGAACCCATCATTTGAAAAGTAAACATAGATCTGCTCTTTTTATAGATGTTAAGCCATCAAGGACAAATTTAATCTTTATTTTTAAATATCAGGACCATCAAAAGAGGTGGTCATCCACCCTTGCAGTGTGATTAACTATATGGATTCTCATAAACATCCATAAGAAAACAGCAAGGGTGAAAGGACAGAGGAATAATTTCTCAACTGAGTAATTATATTCTGAGAAGGATCAAGAATGAGGACTATTTTGAGATACTAATATAAAATAAAGAAACTACCAGTGAGAGAATGAGCTGTAAAGAGCACTCTTCTTACTTGAGTTGCTCTGAGAATGTACACCCAGGTTAGTGGAGTCAAATGAGGGGTACTTGTTCATTAATCAGGCTCCTGCTTTGAGAAGGACTGATGGGAGGGAGCATAAGTGGAGCTGCAGGGAACATTCTTGCAATTTTTTACTATTCCTGCAACTGTCAGGAGTTTTGTGTTCAATTTAGTATTCCTTCCTCATGATTAGCAAGGAAATCTTTCAGATGATATCATATTATACAAAGAGTGATTCAAAGTGAAATCTAAGGAGAATGAATGATACTCTTAAACATGTAAAATGCACAACATGTAGCTAGTTCAGGAAAGCATTTTTTTTTCCTTTTCTACTTGAAATGTTCTTTTAAAAGCTGTCAAAAGTTGTAAAACTTGATATAAGGTTTTCTCCCTGTCCCCAGAGGAAAATCTACTTTTTACTTCACTAAAAGGGGAAAAAATGCCAACAAGTAGGGAAGGAACCAACATGGCTGTGCACAGGCTGAGTATGTGTTGAGGAAGCAGGATAACACTAGTTATCCTAGGACTCACTAGTCTGCCCGCACTGTAAAAGAAAGAGCAGGAGGGAATTGCAGAGCCACTGGGGAGATGTCTCCTATGGTAGCCTGGGTAGCCTTAAAGAGTTAAGGAATGATCATAAATTATCCATTCTAAGCATATATTGTGAAGGGTGTTCATATTTTAGAGAACTGAGAAGACAGATCCCTGTATTATTTCAGGTTGGATTTAGTGACAGTAAAGGATATTCATTATGTTCACCTCAAAAAACCCACAGTCTCAATTTTCACCGATAATATGCATTGTATAAAATAAATTTGACAGCTTGTAAAATATCTGAAATCTTAAGTTTTATAATGTATAGTGTAGGCATTCTTATCAGTATATCCAAATATACAAAGTCATCCACTGAAAGTCCTACCATTTAGAATCACTGTAGTTGAAGGAAGTGCTCCCCTGCCCAAAGTCACTCTTTGAACCTAGAACAAAACTCACCTCTAAAAAAAAACCAAAAAACAAAAAAAAACCCAAAAAAACCCCAACCTCACCTCTATGGCACAACTTGCAGCCAAACAATAGAAAGACGTGGAAAGTAAACTAACACCAGGAAGGCAAAAAGCCTTTATATCCATTCATAACGTAGGAAGAGGTAAGAACTGAAATGAGAATCACACTTTCACTTCAGGTATTGCAATTAATGTCATAAAAGTACATACGAAGTCCAGAGATAAAGGAAGACATTAAGCTTCAGGATAGAAAGTGCATCTTGTGAGCCACTGTACACAGAGTGAGCACTTTCCAGTGCTTGTGAGGAGATGAGTTGGAGGCTTACGTGGGGATAGATCCCTCCATCTTTGCCTCTGCTACTACAGGACCATTCAGGGGCCAAATAGGAGTGAGGGCTGACTTGAGATTCCTCTCTGCATACAAGCTGCTTGAGTTGGCAGCCGTGATCTCTAGCTACTCCAGAGACAAAGGAAGAAATTAAGCTTCAGGGGAGAAGGTGCATCAGAAACTGCTCAAGTGGAGTGCCTGGTCTCACACTACTCAGCCATTTCATGAATGAAGGAGGACAAAAGAGTTTGGGACAAGATTCCTGCAGGCTGCAGTACGAACAAAGAGAACGTCAAGGATTTTAGGAAAGGCAAATTTTCTAAGAAATGGCTTTTAGTAGTGTGAATGCCTCACCTCATAGAGTGAATGTCAACTGGCAACTAATTAATACCATCATACAGACAAGAACTACTGACAACTTACACAGAAACAGCCTAACACTTATCAAGAAAAACGTCACATAACGTTGAGAAAGCAGGAGGCAGCTTCAAACACTGTGAAAAAACAAATTAAGCCTTCTCAAAAAAAAAGCAGATAATAGTGCAGACCCAATGGATACCCAGAGTCAAGAATGGGGATGATTTACATTGATATGGAGACATTAGAACTGGCATGAAAAAAAGTACAAATGATAGAAGAAACAATGAAAGCCCGAAATAAAGGGAATAACCTAGAGGTGGGGAACCAAAACAAATATATTAATGAGGAATTATTTGAATAGCTATGGTGGTGGTGGTTGTTATGTGCCATCGAGTCGCTTGTAACACATAGCAACCCTATGTACAACAGACCTAAACTCTGCTCTGTCCTGTGCCAATGTCGCACTGTCTCTGACACTCCCATCCCGATTATCCCAGTCACTGAATCAATTCACCTCATAGAGGGCCTTCCCCGCCTGCGCTGTCCCTCCACCCTCCCAAGCATGATGTCCTTCTCCAAGGACTGGTCTCTCCTCACAACATGTCCAAAGTATATTAGACGTAGCCTCAGAATCCTTGCTTCCAAGGAGCCACCAGGTTTAGCCCTTTCCAGGACGAATCTGTTTTCCTAGCAGTCCATGGTATCCTCAATACTCTTCTCCAGCACTACAGCTCAAAGGCATCAATTCTCCTTCTATCCTCGTTGGTCATTGTCCAACTCTCTGATGCATAGCAAGTGATTGTAAAGACCATGGCCTGTATCAAATGTATCTTAGTCTCGAGAGAGAAACCATTGCTCTTCAGTACTTTGGAGAGGTCCCTAACAGCAGACTTTCCCATGGCAATGTGCCTTTTAATTTCCTGGCTACTGATGCCAAGAGTATTGACTGTGGAGCCAAGCAAACTAAAGTTGTGTACAATCTCAGTCTCTTCACCTTCCATCCTGATGCTGCCAAGTGGTCCAGTGATGAGAATCTTTGTCTTCTTGACATTGAGCATCAATCCATATTGGAGGCTGCAGTCCTTGACACTCTGCAGCAGGTGCTTCAGGTCCTCTTCAATTTCAGCAAGCAGGGTTGTGTCATCTGCATAACGCAGATTGTTGATAAATCGTCCACCAATCTTGACCCCACATTTCTCCTCATAGAGCCCAGCCTCCTGGATAATCTGTTCTGCATATAGGTTGAAAAGGCATGGAGATAAGATCCATCTCTGGTGTACACCCTTCCCAATTTTGAATCATGCAGTGTTCCCTTGCTCTGTTCTGACGACTGACTCCTGGTCCAAGTATAGGTTTCGCATTAGCACGATCAAGTGTTCTTCTCAGAGTCAGCCACAGTTTGTTATGATCCACACAGTCAAATGCCTTTGCATAGTCAATGAAACACAGATAGACATTCCTCTGGTATTCTCTGCTTTCAGCTAAGATCCATCTAACATCAGCTCCAATATCCCTAGTACCATGACCCCTTTTAAACCCAGCCTGGACCAAAGCACAAGGAAGAATTCAAGATACTAAAGAGTTGAATGGAAGATTTCAAAAGGCAGCACGGGATGACAAAGCAAAATATTACAATGAAATGTGCAAGGAGTTGGAGTCAGAAAATCAAAAGGGCCGAACTCGCTCAGCATTTCTTAAGCTCAAGGAACTGAAGAACAAATTCAAACCTCTAATTGCTATAATCAAGGATGCTTTCAGCAGAATGTTAAATGATCCAGGAAGTATTAAAAGAAGATGGAAAGAATATACTGAGTCACTGTATCAAAAGGAATTGGCAGACATGGAAGAATTTAATGAAACTACATTTGAGCAAGAGCCTATGATGATGAGAGATGAAGTTCAAGCTGCTTTGAAGGAAATGGCAAAAAATAAGGCTCCAGGAATAGATGGTATGCCAATTGACATATTTCAGCTAACAGATACTGCCCTGGATGTGCTCACCAAGTTGTGC
Source organism: Elephantulus edwardii (assembly GCF_000299155.1). NCBI lineage: Eukaryota > Metazoa > Chordata > Mammalia > Macroscelidea > Macroscelididae > Elephantulus > Elephantulus edwardii. The sequence goes on along the minus strand of NW_006399766.1, from coordinate 1,200,778 downwards.
CAAGAAATCTGGAGAACAACCACTTGTCCAACTGACTGGAAGAGATCTATATTTGTTCCTATCCCAAAGAAAGGCGACCCAACAGAGTGTGGAAACTATAGAACAATTTCACTGATTTCATATGCAAGCAAGATTTTACTGAAGATTATCCAAAAATGACTGGAATAGCTATGGAGGAAGGTTAAAATGATGGAAGGATCAATGAAAACCACAAAGAAAACAAGCACTCCAAAGACATGGAGCCAGAAGAAATTGATAAAAAGGAACTTGCACAAATATAGAAAAAAACTACAATAGATAGGAAAAAAAACAATTGAAACTATAGATAAAGAGGTACAAGAACTAAAAAACTCATCACAATATAGAGAGGGTATAGCCAACACAATACTGGAAATAAGTGAAATGCATGAAAATAAAATCCAAAATATTAAGCCCTGAATGGCAGAACTATCCAACATGCTGGTATGAAAAAAAGTATAATACGGTGTTTTCTCAGTGTATATGAACTTTATGAACTTTGTAAGTAAACCAGTGTAAAAGGAAAAAAATGAACAAAAAAAGAGAGATGGAGCAGAGAGTCAGTTAGCTGGAAGACAAGAACTTTAATAGAAATATATTAGAAAAAAATCAGAAATGAGACAGAAGTAAATGAAGAAAACATTAGAATGTTGTGAGATGACATCAAAAGGAATAACATATATATGATTAGAATTCCAGAATATGAGAGGGGCAGGAGAAAAATAGACTTCAGGATGGAAAACACCATAAAAGATAAGGAACATCACTACATAATGATTAAAGGTACACTAGATCAGTAAGACATAATCTTGGTCAACATCTATGTATCAAATGACAGACCTCCTAAAAACTTGAAACAACTGTTAACAGAACTGAAGGGGGGGGAATAGATAGCACCACAGTGATGGTAATAGTTTTTAACACAAGTCTCTCACAAAAGAATAAATCAACTCAAAAGAAACTTAACAAAGATACAGAAAATCTATACATTCAACCAAGGCAACTCTGTGGATGTATTCCAAGTACTGCACCCAACTAAAATTCAACTAACTTTGTTCTCATGGCACATTTTTCATAACTGATCACATATTAGGGCACAAAGCAAGCCTCAACAAATTCAAAAACACCGAAATAATACAAGGTATCTTCTCACACCACAATGCCATAAGACTAGCCCAAAATTATAAAGTTCAGTAGAGATGTACTGGGATCAAGCATAGACCGCCTAGTCTATGGTATAAAGAGGCTAACAAATGCAGCCAGAAATGCAAAACCTGGAGAGGATAATATTGATGAATGGCTGATCCAAGTTTGCCTCTTATGAACTTTCTGATTTTTGAGCTTTATTCCCAGGTTTCTGATCCAACTTGAGTTGATTTTTGTGTATGGTGTGAGATGTGGATCCTGTTTCAGCTTTCTGAAGGTAGCAGTCCAGTTTTGTCAGAACCAATTGTTGAAGAGGTTGTCATTTCCCCATTTGATAGGTTATATTTCCTTGTTGCATAACAGTTTACCATAGATATCTGGATCTATTTCTGGGTTTTCATTTCTGTTCCATTGGTCTATGTTTCTGTCATTTTACCAGTACCATGGTGTTTTAGTTACTATTGCTGTGTAGTAAGTACTGAGGTCAGGGAGTGCTATGTTTCCCACTTCATTTTTGTTTCTCAGAAATGTTTTGCTTATTTTGGGTCTCTTGCCTCTCCAAATACACTTAAAAATTTCCCTTTCAATTTCTTTGAAAAATGAATTTGGTATCTATATTGGGATTGTGTTGAACATGTAAATTGCTTTGGGTAAGATTTGTCATTTTCACAATATGAGTGTTCCTATCCATGAACAGGGAACATTTTTTCCCATTCCTTTAGGTTTTATATATTGTCTTGAAGAAATGTTATATAATTTTCTTTGTATAAGTCTTTTGCATCTCTAGTTAGCTTCTTTCCTAAGCATCTCAATTGGTGGTTGGCTACTGTAAATGGAATTGCTTTCTCTGTTTCCTTCTTTGAGTTATCCTTGTTACTGTGGAGGAATCTCACTGATTTTTGGATATTGATCTTATATCCTGCCACTCTACTAAACTGGCCTACTAACTCTAACAGGGCTTTGTTGCTTTGGGGTTTGTTGTTTTTGCTGGGTCTTTGGGATTTCATATAATCTGCATAAAGCAATAATTTAACCATGTCTTTGCTGATCTGAATGCCTTTTGTTTCCTTCTCTTGTTCTAATGTCCTAGCAAGTACTTCCAATACAGTGTTGAATAGAATTAGTGGCAGTGGACATCCTTGTGTGTTCCTTGTTCACAAGAAAAATGCTATATCTATATATCTATAGGTATATATAAATATAT
>NW_006399766.1:1193168-1198310 GCF_000299155.1 Elephantulus edwardii | reverse complement strand
GCATAATGCAGGTTGTTGATGATTCTTCCACCAATCCTGATGCCATATTACTCCTCGTACAGCCCAGCGTCTCAGATAATCTGTTCTGCATACAGATTGAAAAGGTATGGAGACAGAATAACATCCCTGACAAACCTACTTCTTGATTTTGAACCTGGTAGTGTCTCTCTGCTCTGTTCTGACAACTGCCTCTTGGTCCAAATATAGGTTTCACATTAGCACGTCAAATGTTCTGGGATTCCCATTCTACTCCGAGTCAGCCACAGCTTGTTGTGATCCACAAAGTCAAAAGCTTTTGCATAATCAATGAAGCATAGATAGACATTCTTCTGTTCTTCTGGTATTCTCTGCATATATATATATATATATAGAGAGAGAGAGAGAGAGAATATATAGTGTGTGTGTATATATAGTGTGTGTATATATAGTGTGTGTGTGTATATATATATATATATATGATATAGGTAGATAGGAAGATGGCTGTCTGGCCAATGGATTGGAAGAGGTCTTATTTGTTCCCATTCCCAAGACAGGTGATCCAAGTGAATGTGGAAATTATCATAGAATATCATTGCATGTGATAACATGCAAGCAAAATACTACTGAAGATCATTTAAAAATGGTTGGAAGAGTACATCGATAGGGAATTGCTAGAAGTTCAAGTGGGATTTAGAAGAGGCCATGCCACCAGAGACATCATTGCTGATGTCAGATGGATCCTTGCTGAAAGTAGAGAATACCAGAAGAATGTCTATTTGTGCTTTATTGAGTATTCAAAGACATTTGAATGTGTGGATCATAACAATTTGTGGCTGGCATAGAGAAAAATGGGAACCCCAGAGCACTTGATTGTGATCATGCTGAACTCATACCTGAATCAAGATGCTGTTGTGTGAATGGAGCAAGAGAATATTGCACAGTTTGGAATTGGGAAGAATGTGAGTCAGGGTTATATTCTATCTTCATACCTGTTCAATATATATGCTGAGCAAACTATCTGACAAGCTGTACTATATGAAGAGGAATGTGGCATCAGGATTGGAGGGAGCCTCATCAATAACCTGTGTCATACAGATGACACAGCCTTACTTGCTGAAGGTGAGGAGGAATTGAAGTACTTGTTGCAGAAGATCAAGGAAGGCAGCTTTCAGTATTGATTGTGTCTCAATGTCAAGAAAACTAAGATTCTTACCACTGTACCAATAGATGATGTCATGATAAATATAGAGAAAATTGAAATTGTCAACAGCTTCATCTTGCTTAGATCCACAATTAACAGCCTTGGTACTAGGGGTCAAGAAATAAACAGATCTAGTGCACTGGGAAAACCTGAACTAGGGACTTGTCCAAATTATTAAGAAGTAATGATGTCACTTTGAGGACTAAGGTGCATTGGATTCAAGGCATAGTCTTTGTGATAGCTTGCTATGCATCTGAGAGTTAGACAATGAATAGGGATGATAGAAGAAGAATTGATGCCTTTGAGCTGTGGTATTGGAGAAGAGCACCGAATATCACATAGATGGCCAAGAGAACCAAGAGATTTGTCTTGGAGATGGTGCAGCTAGAGTGCTCTTTGGAGGCAAGAATGATGAGGCTTTGTATCACATACTTTGAACATGTTGTTAGGAAATGCTATTTCTTGGAGAAGGGCGTGATGTTGGGAAGGGTGGAGGGTTGGTGAAGGAGAGGAAGACCCTCAACCAGGTGGAATGACATAGTGAGTGCTGCAATGGGCTCTTGTGTGTCAGGAAATGTGAGGATGGTACAGGACAGAACTGGCTTGAGATCTTTTGTTCATAGGGTCACTATGAGTTGTACTCAACTCAACAGCACTTAACAGCAACAAGAAATACACACAAAGATTTCCACATACAGCTAGAAATGCACAGTCTAAAGAGGATAAAATTGATGAATGGGACCTTCTAAAATTGAATCACTATGTGCATTAAAAACTTTTTCTAAGCTTTATTTTATTTAATAATTCTAATGAGCATTTACAGAGATTTGGGATTTCCATTCATTCATTGCTGCACTTCTCTCCCTGCCCAGCCCTCCCCCCCAGTTCTCTCCTCTCTTTCAAAAGCAAAAGAAACGCTCCCTCCCTCATACACAATCCCCCTGCACCCCTCCCACCACCCCAAGTACATTCCACTATGCAACCTTAATTGTGGACTCTTGTGATAACCATAATACCCTATCATACATCGCTTTAAAAAAAAAAAACAACCAAAAGTAAGTTTACAATAGATCTACTGAATGAGTGGAGAGATTGATAGAAAGGAGATTCAGGAAAGAGAGCTGCACACATAATTAAAGAAATTAATTAGAAGACTTAGATTATTCTTAAGATTTAGAATAAATAGGGGAAAAACTGAAGGAAGAAAGAATGACTTGTAAAAAATCACTCTGGAAATAACTGAGACGACCTTGTGAATTTCATTATGCTTGGAATTCTGTTAAACTGGTTTCATTTGAATTGCCAAATATTTTATTACCCTGTATGGCAGGTGGCATTTCAATTTCTTATGACATCCCTTTACTGAAACAAAATTCAATAAAAACAGTTCTGCAGGGATTAAAAAAAAACCCCTTTTTCTAAAAGGGTGAAAAGAAAACTTACCCACTGGGAACAAACATTTGGAAAAATCAGCTCAGACAAGAGTCCCATAATGAAAGTTTACAGAACACTCCTGCGCCTTCGCAAGAAAGATTGATAACCCAATTACAAAATGGGCAAAATATATGGAAAGAATTTTCACAAAGGAAGATAGTTGAAAGGCCAACAGACACATGAAGAAATGCTCAAAATAGTTGGCAATAAGAGAGATACAAATCAAAATCACAATGTGATACCATCTTATACCAATAGCAGTGGCAAAGTTTAACAGGACAGCAAGCAATAAATGTTGGAGAGGATGTGGTGCAACAGAAACACTTATACATTGTTGGTGGGATTATAAAATGATACAACCATTCTGGAAGTTTGGTGCTTCCTCAAAAAGCTGAATATAGAGTCAGGACAGCATCCAGCAGGAAGCCTGGATGGCACTACCCGCACTGCTCCTGCAGTTATCTGGAGGGGGGGGATGTTTTTTGGCTTGACCACATGGGACTGCTTCACTCAGGGAACAGGGAGGTACTTTGCGGGGGGGGACAAAAACCTGCTGTCTGGCTTGAATATGCAGGACCCCTCAACTCAGGCAACAGGGAGGTCTTGGGCACCTTGACAGAAGTGAGAAGCCACTTCCAGAAGGGAAAACCAGGCTTTCTTCTTGCTCATTCAGGTACTTTGGAGAAAAATAAATGTTTTCTGACCTGAGGCCTGCAAAAAGGTAGCACAAACATATACGGGCTTCTCAAAATACTGTTGTGGACCAATGCAGACATTTGAGAGCTTCTGGAACAATGAGCATTGGCAGGGTGCAGGGAGCGTTAGTGGGGTGCAGCAAGCCTCAGAGGGAAGCAGTGTGTCTTGGCAGGGACCAACAAGCCATTGAGGAGAGCACTACTGACTAGCCGCAGAGGGAAGCAGTGAGCCCATAGCAGGACCCACCCACCAAGAGTAAGCAGGACAGCGGGAATTTGAGAGAGGTACTTAGGGGGGATTACCCCTGTTTGCTGGACCAATTGTGGCACCCCACCACCTTAAGGATGAGGGAGTGAGACAGCTGGAGCTTGACTGGGGTGGCAGACCAAGTTCTTAAGGGAAAAACCAAGGCTTCCTGGTTTTCCATCCAGATCTACCATACACCCCCAGCCCCGTGTGTGTCTGCAGGCATGTCTCTCCCCACCCCCAACATGTACATCTCCATGTGCACCCACCCTATGTGCATCTTCTCTTGTGCCTGCCCAACTTTCTTTTGCAGCAGTGACGTCAGATCAAGAACTTGTCTCCGATGCGAAAAACTCTATCACAACAATGTCCCAAAAGAAGCAGCCTAACTCACTCCACACACAAGCCCAAAGCAAAATATCACCCCCCAAAAGTGACACAGTAGCAATGCATTTCCTGAAGCCAGAAAGTCTGATGGAACTTTCTGATACTGAATTCAAAAGAACAATGATTGAATATTTTCAATGGTTGAAAAACAACCTCGAAAAATTACAGGACACTGCAAGCAAAAAAAAAAAAAAAAGAAAAAAAAAGGAGGAGCTTAAAAAAAATCCAAAACAGGAGTCAGAATATGGCAGAGGTGGAGAGCACAGTGTGAAGAGCCAGAGGGATAGCAAGCTGCGTAAAGACGGGACACCAGAGAGTACTTTACGCTCCACAGAGACTGACCATCACAGCGTGACGTGAACAGTAGGATTTTGAATCAGAACTTTTGCTAACACATTATTTTAGAAGCTTTAAAAACCGGAGCCCTGCCTGCCCGCCCTGCCATGGTCCCATCGCAGACCCAGCAAAAGCTGGAACCCACTAGCTGAGCTGAGCTGCATTGAGACTCACCTGAAAGGAAAAAAGGTTAGTGGGGAAATCGGCTGAATTCTCTTAGGCCCACTAAAACCTGGAGGGTCTGAGGTGTGGCGTGGACAATAGGAATTGAATCATAACTTTTGTCGAAACTTCTAGTATTGGAACTGTGGGAACAAAGCCGTGCAGACTCGGCAAAAACCGGAAGCCACTAGATGAGCTTCTAAGAGACCCATTTGAAAGGAGAAAACTTAGTGGAGAAATTAGCTTAAGTTGCTTAAGCTCTACTAAGACCCAGTTGCGTGATGTGGACAGTAGAAATTTGAATCAGAACTTCTGCTGGAGTAGACTCAGAACGAGCTAATAGCCTGCCTCAGTTACAATCCGGACCACAGTTTGGTCTGCACTGTGGATCGGCAAAAACCAGAATCTGCAAGCCGAGCTTCTGAGGGACCCATTTGAAAGGGATAACCTTGGTGGGGAAAGTGGTTGAATTATCTAAAGCCCCACTAAGGCCCAGTGGGTTTATTGCATGATGGAGACAGTAGGAACAGTAGGAATTTGAATAAGAACTTTTGATGGATTCGAGTCGGAATTCGACGAAAACAGCCTGGAACTCTACGAAAACAGCCTGGGTTGCATTCCGGTGTATATTTCAGTGCGCACTCCGGATCAGCAAAAGCCAGAAGCTGCTGGACCCATTTGAAAGGGGAAAGCTTAGTGGG
>NW_006399766.1:1182410-1187171 GCF_000299155.1 Elephantulus edwardii | reverse complement strand
AATATTGTGAAAATGGCAATACTACCAAAGGCAATTTATACGTTCAATGCAATCCCAATACAAATACGAATCCCATTCTTCAAGGAGATGGAAAAGTTAATCTCTAGTTTCATTTGGAAAGGAAATAAGCCCCAAATAAACAAAGCACTCCTTAAAAGTAGAAAAAATGTAGGAGGCAGCTCTCTCCTTTATTTCAAATCCTACTACACTGCCATGGTGGTTAAGACAGCATGGTACTGGTACAATGACAGACACATAGGTCAATGGAATAGAACTGAGAACCCAGAAATCAGCCCATCTACCTATGGTCAACTGATTTTTTACAAGGAGATGAAACCAGCTAAGTGGGGAAATGACAGCCTTTTTAACAAATAGTGCTGGCAAAATTGGAAAAATATCTGCAGAAGACTCAAGCAAGATCCACACCTTACTTCATATACAAAAAACAACTCAAGGTGGATCATGGACTTAGGACTAAAACCAAGTACTATAAACTTCTTTAAAGTAAAGCTTGGGAGAGCTCTAGTAGTCCTAGTCTACAACATAAACAGTCTGTCAAGTATCTTGAAAAATCTACAACCAGGAGAAGATAAAATAGATGAAGGGACGTTCCAAGAATGAAATCCCTATGCACATCCAAAAACTTTCCAACAGGGTAAAAAGGGAAGCCACAGACTGACAAAAAGTATTTGGGAATGATATGTCAGATAAGGGTCTTATATCTAGAATTTATTAAATACTTGAGCACCACGACAAGATAAAGGTAAATAATCCACTTGAAAAATGGGCACAACATATGAACAGACACTTCACCAAAGAAGACATTTAGATAGCCAGCAAGCACATGAAGAAATGTTCAAATCCCTAGCTCTAAGAGACATACAAATCAAAACATCTATGAGATATCTTCTTACCGCAGTCAGAATAGCAAAATTTAACAGAACAGCAAGAAACAAATGCTGGCGAGGTTGTGGAGAAACTGGAACCCTTATTCACTGTTGGTGGAAGTGTAAAATTGTGCAACTGTGGAAAGTGGTGTGGCACTTTCTCCAGATTTTCAAATAGAGATACCATTTGACCCAGCAATTCCACTACTGGGAATATACCCTAAAGAGACCATAACTGACATCCAAGTAGATATATGCACACTCCTGTTGATCACGGCTTTGTTCACAATATCAAGGAGTTGGAAACAACCTAAGTGTCCATCAAGAAACAAATGGAATACTATGCCGCATTGAAAAACAAGGAACTCATGCAATATTATTCAAAAGGGGTGACTCTCAAGGAAATTATGCTGAGTAAAATATCTCAGTCACAAAGGATAAATACTGCATGGTGCCACTGTTGTAGAAAGTGACTGACATCAGGGTTGGGGTAAGACTGAGAAAAACTGGATTAGATTATGTATACTGAATTGAAACAGACGAAGGAGGGAACAGTTTAAAAGCGATATATGATAGAATATTATGATTATCACAGGAATTCAGAATTAAGGTTGCATTTGGGGTGGGGGGTGGGGGGGTGGGCAGGGTCAGGTCGGGGGCATTGTATACCAATGAATAACTTTGTCTTTTGCTTTTCAAAGAGAGGAGCAAACTGGTGGAGAGGGGTAAAGAAAAAAGTGCAACAATGAATGAATGAAAATCCAGTACCTCTATAAATGTTCATTAAAATTAATATTTTTTTAGAAAAAACACTTCAAGGAGATACTACATGGTTTAAAATGAGGAAAGGTGTGTGTCAACATTTTCATTTTTCACTATACCTGTACCATCTTTATGCTGAGCAAATAATCCAATAAACTAGACTATATGAAGAAGTATGTGTCATTAGTATTGGAAAAATACTCACTAATGTTAACATGCAAATGACACAATTTTGCTTGCAAAAAAGAAGACACATACTGATGAAGCTTAACTAAATTGAAGAAAACTTGAAGATAATCAGACTACAGCCTTCAGTATGGATTACACCTTAACATCAAGAAAGTAAAACTGCAAATAAATGAACTAACAAACATCATGATAGAGAAAAAATCTATTTTACTTAAATCCACAATCAGCATCCCTTGAAGCCCAATTAAGAACTGAAGTTATCTGTTGCAATGGGTATATCTGCTACCAAATGGTTGTGTGGTTATGTGCCAGAGTCAACTCTGATTCATAGACACCCATGAACAACAGATCAAAACCATATTTTATCCTGTACCAATCTCACAATATCTGTCATACTCAGACTCATTGTTACAGTCACTGTCAGTCATTCTCATTAAAGATCTTTCTTTCCTTGATTAGCCCTCTATTTTCCAAAGCATGATGCTTTTTTCCAAGGACTGACAAGTTTCAATATCCTTGCTTTCAAGGAGCACCCTGATCGCATTTCCTCCAAGACTTATTCTTTTGATCATCCACTCAATACTCTGCATGAATTATTCATCAGTCTTCCTTATTCATTGTCCAGCTTTCAATGCATATGAGGCAACTGAAAATGCCATGGTTTGGTGTGGGTTTCCCTTTAATTTAAAGTAACATGCTTGCTCTTTGGCACTTTCAAGTGCCTCTTGACAGCAGATTTGCCCAATACAACAGGTCTTTTTATTTATTTTTTTTGACTGCTCTTACAATGGGTATTGACTGTGAATTTCGGTAAAATTAAATCATTAAGAGTTTTAATGTTTTATCTATTTATCATGATGTTGGTTTTGGTCCAGTGGTGAGCATATTTATTTTCTCATTGTTCAGATGTAATTCATATTGAATGAAGTAGTCTTATTTTATTCAGTAAATTCTTCAAGTCTTCACTTTCTAAAAGTGAGTTTCTGTCATCTGCATAATTCAGGTTGTTGCTGAGAAAAATGTTGCCGCATTCTTCTTCATATGGTCCAACTTCTTGAATGATTTGATCTGCCTATAGATAGAATGGATACAGAGAAAGGATTGTAATCCTGATGCACACATTTTTTGGTTTTAAGACATGCAGTTTTCTCCTTTTCTGTTAAAACAACTGCTTCTTGGTCTACATATAGGTTTCACAAGTGCATATTTAAGTGTTCTGTGATTTTCATTTTACTAAATGTTATCCATAGTTAGTTAGGTTCCATACACCTAAATGTCTTTGTATAGTTAATAAAACACAAGTAAACATCTTTCTGACATTCTCTGCTTTCAACCAAGACCCATCTGATATCACCAGAAGGAATGAGGTTCAAATTCACCAGCTTCTCTGCAGCAGTGAGATGAGTAATCTCCTCTATTATGATTAACAGCCTTTGAAAACTCTCTGGAGGGTCAGCTATGGATCCGTTTGGACTCAGTTTTTATAACAACATCTAACATCAACAGTGATCCCTCATTCCACAGCCTCTTCTGTATCCAGCTTGAATTTCTGCCGGTTTCATATTAAACTCCTCCAGCTGTTTTTACCAATCTTCAGCACTATTTTCTTTCATGTGATATTAATGATACTGCTCAATAATTTCTTTATTATGTTCAATCACCTTTTCTTAATGGATTGAGAATAAGCCTATATCCCTTGTGTTCGTTGGCCAAGTAACTGGCTTCAAAATTTCTTGGCATAGATAAATGAGCATATTCAGGATTTCATCCGGTTGTTGAAACATCTCAAATCTTCCATCAGTCTTGGATCCTTATATTTTTGCCGGTGCTGTTTGGTTCTTAATTATATGTTACCTCCTGCAATGATACTGTGCTGACCAATTCTTTTTGGTATAGTAACTCTCTCTGTTCTTTACATCTTCTTTTTGAACGTTCCTGTATCATTCAATACTTTGTCCATAGAATCCTCCAGTATTCCAACTAGAGAGTTGAATTTTCCTTTAGTTGTTTCAGCCTGAGTAATGCTGAACATATTCTTTCCTTTTGGTTTTATAACACTGAGTCTATAATGTATTTCATTATAGTAATTTGCTTTGTCTTCACAAACTACCCTTTGGAATCTTCTGTTCAGATCTCTTATTTCACCATTTCTTCCCTTCACCTTAGCTTCTCTACATTTAAAAGTAAGTTGAAGGGTCTCTTCTGGCATCTATTTTATCTATTTTTTTTACTCTGTTTTTATAATGATCTTTTGATTTCTTCATGTATTACACCCTTCTTTAATGCCAACCCCCAAAACATCTTTTAGTTTGTTTATGAATGTTCATTGCATAAAATCTATTCTTGAGATGGTTTCACAACTTAGTTGGGATAAACTGAAAGTCATGTTTTGGTTCTGGTTTTGGATCTTGTTTTCATTTTACTCAACTTCAATTTTAACTGTCACACAAATACTTAATGATCTGTTCCACAGTTGGTTGCTGGCCTTATTCTCCACAGATGTAGTCAATTTGAGTCATGTTATTCCATCTGGTAGTTTCCGTGAGTATAGTTGCCATTAGTGTTTTTTTCAATGAATTTGACAAAAATGTACATTTACTGTACAAAATTACACCATCTGATCTCTGGCTTTTTTCTGTCACCAAGGCCAAAGACTTTTTAAAGTGGTAAATAGCAAAGATGTGACTTTACAGATTAAACTATGGCTGACTCAAGAAACTTTCAATTGGTTCACATGCATGCAAAAGTCAAATAATGAATAAGAATGACTAAAGAAAAGTTGATGCCTTAGGATTGTAATGTTAATGAAGAATATTGACTATTCTATCTATGGTCCAAAAGAGCAAACAAATTTTGTCTTAGAAGTGCAACCTAGAAGCCAGAATAATGAGACTCTATGTCACATATTTTGGGCAGGTTATCA
>NW_006399766.1:1181664-1182310 GCF_000299155.1 Elephantulus edwardii | reverse complement strand
CCCTCAACTGGTTGACCCACCCTGGTGACTATTTTACCTCCCTGCCTGCCCCACCCCATTTGGCTCCACTCCTGTGACTGTACAACCAGTCAGTCAATCAACCTGCCTTTAATCCAGAGCACCTGGATCTGACGTGCCTACAGAAGACTGCTCTCACAGGCTCTGAACTGACCTTTTCCTAGAGTCACAAATTCAGAGAAATTGTCTACAGATCAAGTTTAAATCAATGTCTCGAAGAAAACAAGCTACTCTATACACTACACAAATGCAAAGCAAGATGTTACCACCAAAGGGTGACACAGTAGCAATGGATTTCCTAGAACCAGAAAGCCTGATGGAACTTTCTGACACAGAATTTAAAAGAACAATGATTCAATATTTTCAATGGATGAAAGACAAACTCGAAGAACTACAGGATGTTACAAGCAAAAACCAGGAGGAGCTAAAAAAAAACACAATCCAGAACAATGCAGATAAAACAAATGAAGCACTAGAGGCACTAGAAAAACAAGAAACCATGATCCAAAATATGAGGTCCAATGTTTCAGATACTGTCAACATGATGGAGGGACACATAAATAGAACTGAAGAGATAGAACACAGAACCAGTGAAATAGAAGATAGAAATGTCACCACTGATCTGCTA
>NW_006399766.1:1181111-1181564 GCF_000299155.1 Elephantulus edwardii | reverse complement strand
AAGCACAGTAGAATGTGTGAGAAACAAGTAGAATCAGGTAGGGTTTTATTATGTTGTGCATAGGGTAACTATGTTATTTAACAAACAATAAACATGGTTTAGAGACTTTCATCAAAGGCAATCTGGTGGATTTTTGCAACTATTCAGCTTTTTATTACTAATTTTAAATGCAAAGTTCAAACTGTACCATTTATACATATATGGTAAACATTGTAAAGCATGTCCATGTTTTAAAGCACACCATGAAATGGTAAAATCTCCCATCACAGACCAGGAACAAAGAGAGACTCCGTAAGTTTGTAGCTAAGACCTATGCAAATATGAGAAGGGTTCACTGCCTTGCTCATATAAGATTATGCTACTTCGGCGAGGTTGTGGAGAAACTGGAACCCTTATTCACTGTTGGTGGGAGTGTAAAATGGTGCAACCCCTGTGGAAAGCAGTATGGCGCTT
>NW_006399766.1:1176963-1179613 GCF_000299155.1 Elephantulus edwardii | reverse complement strand
CCCCCCCCCTTTCCATTTTTGTGATGTTTGCTGTGGTATTTTATTTCTCATTTTGTTGGTCCTATTTTTTATGATTTCTGCATAGATTCCTGCATTCCCTCATGATGCCATAAGTTAGCACCCTATCCATCTAAACAGGCATTCAGTTCCAGTATAATTTTGAAATTTTATTGGTCATACAGAATTAATCTTACCCTACGGTATAGAATGCATATTTCTATGCCTCTAGAATTTATTTCCTAATCTTTAAGAGTTTCAAGGAATGATGTATAATACTGTATAATGCAACATAACTATTTTATGTCTCATTTTGTTTTCATACTGATTGAACGTGTCTTCTAAGAGAAGAGTTTGAAAAGTTAACAGCTGCAGAGCTCCAAGCTCAATGAACTCATATTATTGATCAAACATATGTGATGTGGCCTGAAAAATTACAAAGGGAGGGGGAATACCCAACTTGGGGACATTGCTGAAAAGAAATATAATTTAAATTTCTCTAAGTGACCCTTTATCATGAAAACATAAGAGAGTTTTCATTATTTTTTATTTAAGAGATTTTTCATTATTTTTTATTTAAGACTCTTTTTTTAAGTGAGATAATAGGGAAAAAATCTTTTCCTTAGAATTTTTGAAATTATATTGGCATCTCATGATTGATTTGACTCATATACTTGAATGCATAATGTAGTTAAAATGTCTGAAGATTTACCTTTAATAAATATTAAAATATAACTAATTACAAAATTAGAAGTAATTATTTCCTTAGAGAAGTATGATGACCTGTGTTTTATAGGAAAATGGGCAGAACAAACTAAAGATAATGTACTGTCATTTTTGTTGTTAATGAGGATAAATGTGTCTCCTGACAAAAGCCAGGGTTTTACTGCCAAATGCAGATGCTAAGAAAAGTTGTTTATAATTGACATGATCTCAGCTCTCAAGGCAAGAAAAGATAACTGAAATCTTGAGATAATTTCCATGCATTTTTTAGCTACTTATCTTCACCTTTCCCCTAAATAAATAGTATATCAAATCTACAGTGTTCTAATTTTCTTGTCTAAATCAAATGGTTGTTGTGTACCATAAAGTCAGAACCAACTCATAGCTGAACTCCTAGCAGGTTTCAGAGGCACTAAATTGCATAGGAGGAGATTGCCCATTCTTCTACCACTGAGCAGCTGGTGGACTCAAACCACGCACCTTTGGGATTGCAATATAGCTTCTTACCACTAGGCCACGAGAGCTCCCCAAATCTAATGGTACAAAAGCTAATTTGATTAATTTTTGAGATTAGTTCCTTACTCAGTGATCTAGTACCCAAAATATTTATTTAAAAAAATTCTACTAGTTTATTTACAAAATTCAAATACAAATTTGAATAAATTCTTTCAATTTCCCTCACCCCCCACCCATCATATTGTACATGCCTTGAATTTACAAAAAAACAAATAAATCTATTTGTTTTTATTGTTTATTTTTATTGTGTTTTATTGTGTGTTTTTATTTTGTCATGCAGCCAGAATGCAACTTAGAAGCAAAGATTTTGAGACTTTATGTCTCACATACTTTGGGCATGTTGTCAGGATGGATCAGCCCTTGGAGGAGGACATCATGCTAACAAAAGTAGAGGATTCCTCTGCACATCCACATCCTTCTACTTCCAGCCTCTCCCACTCCGCTTGGATCCTTATATTCGTTCTAAAAGAATAGTTTTATACAGTATTTATCCTTGTGGGCCTGAGTTAGTTCAATCAGCATAATACTCTCTAGTCCCTCCCAAGATAGGTAAAAATTAACAAAATCATTGTTCCTGCATGCTGCATAGTATTCCATTGTGTGAATGTGCCATAATTTCTCTATCTATTTGTTTGCGGTTGGACATCTGGGCTGTTTTCATGTTCTTGTGATGGTGAATAGTGCTGCTATGAAAATTGGTGTACAAATCTCAGTTTGTGCCTCAGTTCTTGTATTCTCAGGGTATTCCATGTAGTACAAAACCTGGATCATATAGAATTGCTTTGTTTAGGTTTTTGAGGAGGCACCAAACTGCCTTCCAGAATGATTGTACCATTTTACAATCCCAACAACACTGTATAAGAGTTCCTTTCTTATCCAACACCCTTTCCTGATTAAAGCACAAAACAAACTAGAGGGGAATTTTTTCAACATAGAAAAAAGTACTTATGCAAACCTGAGAGCCAACATTGTTCTCAATAGAGAGAGGTTAAAAGCATTCCCTTTAAGAACAGTAACTATGCAAGGATGCTTATTCTCACCTCTCTTATTCAATATTGTATTGGAAGTCTTAGTGATAGCAATAAGAAAAGAGAAGGAAATAAGAGGTATCCAAATTAGCAAAGAGGAGGTAAAATTATCTCTCCATGCAGATTATATGATAGTATACTTAGAAAACCCTAGAGACTCAGCAAGAAAACTATGGACATGGTTTACCAATTCATCAAAGTAGCAGGATACAAGATCAACATACAAAAATCAGTTGGATTTCTCTACAGTGAAAAAGAGAATACAGAGCTGGAGCTAAGAAAAACAATACCCTTCACAATAGCGAATCACAAAATTAAATACTTGGGAGTAAATCTAAGCAGAGGCACAAAGAATCTATTCAAAGAAAATTGCAAAACATTACTAC
>NW_006399766.1:1174279-1175970 GCF_000299155.1 Elephantulus edwardii | reverse complement strand
AGGTTGTGGAGAAACTGGAACCCTTATTCACTGTTGGTGGGAGTGTAAAATGGTGCAACCACTGTGGAAGGCAGTGTGGCACTTTCTCAAAAAGTTGCAAATAGGGATACCGTTTGACCCAGCAATTCCACTACTGAGAATATATCCCAAAGAAACCATAACTGACATCCAGCAGATATATGCACACCCATGTTTATCACAGCTTTGTTCGCAATAGCAAGGAGTTGGAAACAACCTAAGTGGGCATCAAGAAATGAATGGACAGAGAAGCTGTGGTATAGTCACACATTGGAATACTACGCTGCATTGAAAAACAAGGAACTCATGCAATATTATTCAAAATGGGTGACCCTCAAGGACATTATGCTGAGTGAAATATGTCAGTCACAAAATGACAAATACTGCGTGGTGCCACTGTTGTAGAATGGGACTGACATCAGGGTTGGGGTAAGATGTGATGATTGATTTTAATATCAACACTCTTGATACCAGCAGCCAGGAAAATGAATGAAGAATTGTACTGGGAAAGTCTGCTGTCAGGGACATCTCCAGAGTACTGAAGAGCAATGATGCCAACCTAGAAACTAAGGTTCACCTGATCCAACCTATGGTCTTCACAATTATGCATCAGAAATCTAGGGATGACTGAAGGAGAATTGATGCCTTTGAACTGTGATACTGGAGAAGAGTATTGACTATACCATGGACTTCTAGGAGAATGAAAAATTCATCCTGTAGAAGGTGGAGCCAGGCTGCTCCTTGGAGGCAAGGATTCTGAAGATTTTGCTGACATACTCTGCGCATGTTGTACGGAGGGACCAGTCCTTGAAGAGGGACCCTGATGAGATGGCTTGACAAAGTGACTGGAATAATGAGGGTAGGTGTGTCAGAGACAATAAGGTTGGGTCAGGATAGACTAGGGTTAAGAGCTGTTGTACATAGGGTCACTATAGTCTCAGACAACTTAATGGCACACAACAACAAACAGCAGTATGTCAACAGACTGACAGAAATTCAAGCTAGATTCAGAAGAGACCATGTAAAGAAGGGCATCAATATTGATGTCAGATGGATCTTGGGTGAAAGCAAAGAGTACCAGAAAATGTTTCCTTGTGTATGTTATACAAAGTATTCAATTGTGTGGATCATTATGGATAAAGTTGAAAAAAACGAATGAAATTTCCAGAACAGTTAGTTGTGCTTATTTAGAACACACACACATATATATATATACCAAGAAGCAGCTATTAAAACACTCCAAGGATTAGCAAAAATCACAAAAGAAAAGAAGGAGAAGACACAAATAATTCCAATAAGAGATCAATCAGGCAACATCACAACAAAACCAACTAAAATAAAAAAGTTAACATTAGAATATTACGAAAAATTATACTCAAACCAATATGAAAACCTAGAGTAAATGGACAAATACTTAGAAATGCACACCTTAGAAAAGTGCAACCATGAATGAAAGGAAATCCAAAATCTCTGTAAATGTTCATTAAAGTTGATAAAATAAACTTTAAAAAATATGAAAGCAAGACATGAGATGATAATATGAAAGTTTGAAATTTAAGGGAAGAGAAAAGAAGATTAACGAAGCGAACTCCCAAGTTACACACCATATTCTACTTCTTAAGATAAATAGAACAATCCAATGGATTGAGAAATTATGGTACATTCACACAATG
>NW_006399766.1:1146764-1171082 GCF_000299155.1 Elephantulus edwardii | reverse complement strand
ATAAAAAAACATGACATGCATTCTCTTTTTTTGTGTATTGTTGCACATTTTCCCCTGCCCCTCCCCCAACCTACCTCTCTATACATCCCTCACTCCAGATTGTTGTCATACATATAATGCATAATCTTATATTTTTTGGGACAGATCTTCCCCTCCTTTGTTTTAATGAGGTGTTTGTTATCTATTCACTCTTTCCCCATTCCCTTTCCAACTCCTCATATATGTCCTATTTTATAACAGAGGTGCCATGCAGGATTTGTCCTTCTGTGACTGAGATACTTCATTTAGCATAATGTCCTCAAGGCTTCCTCAAGTTGTGTAATGTTTACTATTTCATTATTTTTCAAGGCTGTGTAGAATTCCATTGTGTGGATGTACCATTGTTTTTCCATCCATGTCAGTATTTCAGCTGTGCTGCAAACTCAAAGATGAAAATTCTCTGGTATTTTAAATCTGCCTCCCAAAGACCTTTTGAAGAGTTGGCTATGACAACGAGTTTTATGAGTCAGTTTCTATAAGTGAGTTGTATCGTTTGCATAGCGTAGGTTGTTGAAGGGTCTTCCTCCAATCCCAACACCACATTCTTGCTCTTATAGTCAAACTTCTTGAATTATTTGCATAGAGTAAATGTTGGCTATGTAACAATCTTAGAAAACGTCAAAAGTATGTGTATCTTCCTATTCATTCCACTTCCTATGACTGTTTCTGAAGTGCTCTGCAACATATCTTGTTAAGTAAGAAAGCGTTTTAGAGGTGAGTAGGGTGGAGCTCTATGGATACTCTGGTGGCCTAGTGGTAAGAAGCTGTGCTGCAATCCTAAAGGCACACAGTTCAAATCCACAGTTCTATCCACGTGATAGAAAGATGGGTAATCTCCTCCCATATGATTAACTGTCTCTGAAAACCCACTGGCGGGTCAGCTGTGAATCAGTTCTGCCTCAACTGCATGTAACAACAACATTTGGGAGTACTGATTTCTATTGATGTTATCCTGGACAAGTTACTTAGCATTCCTTTTGTGCTTCCAGTTTTAATGAAGCACAGTGATAGGCATTGATATGTGTATGTTTAAATGTTACGGTTTTAGATAATTCAGCACATGATTATACTGATGAAACTTCTTTCATGGTCCAGATAATTAAATACTCATCATTAAAAACTTTATCCTTATGCCCCTTTCCTTTTTTCCCCCTTGTTTTATTAAAAAATATTTTCCCATGCTTTTCTTCATTGACATAGTTACATACAATCATTCCCATACATTGTATTTTTTATTAAATTTTATTAATGTTAGGGAGCTCTGGTGGCCTAGTGGCAAGACACTGCACTGCAATCCCAGAGGTATGCGGTTCAAATCCACCAGATGCTCTGCTGCAGGAGGGGGCAATCTCCTACTGTACCAGTCAGATCCGATTTGACGGTACACGTAAAAATAATACAATAAGAATAAAAAATATTTATTAATGTTAATGAATATTTACAGAAATTTTGGGTTTCCATTCATTGATTGTTGCACTATTTTCTCTAGCCTGCCCCCCAATTACATTGTCTTTTATAACACTAATTCTATTTCCTTTACATCTTCCCTCCACCCACCAAATGACACAGCACTGTGATTTTTGCCCCTACCCATCCTAACCTCTCTGCTCCCTTTCTTTACCCCCTTGGGTCACCAAAACCAGCACATAACAACAACAGCAATAGTAAAAGGACTTGATAATCTTTAAAAAAGATTTTCTAGTTATCCTTCTAATTTTTTGTTTTTACTATTTATCCTTCTATTTTTTTAAACGTTTTATCCTTCTATCCTATTTTTATGATAATGGTCTTATACAGTATTTTGTTTATCAAATTTCTAACTGATGTATTTGTTTGAAAAGACTGGATTTTGAGGAAGAAAAAATAACGCCGAGAAAAGTATGGGATAGAAAATAAATACAAATATAAGCTGATTTGACAATGCTTTATTAACCACACTAAGTGGTGCAGAACAATGCCATTAAAAACAGCGTGGCAAAGCTTCAAAGATGGCTGAAGATGTCAGACTCTGGTTATTGGAATTTATGCTGCAGTCCTTGTTTTTTGAAGGATCACAGGGTGCGTGGGCATAGTCCATGCTTTAATCAGATTTGAACAGAAGAATGGCCCGTTGGCCCAGGTAGAAGTAGATGAAGTGCTTATCTTTGTGTGTCACATAGCTACCAAAGTTTTTCCCCACGATGCAATGCCAGGTTGTGTTGTACTTCCTGTCAAACTCTTTCTTGATGTAAGCTGCAATCTTTTTCTCTACTCTGTACTTCTCTATTGCCTGGATCGCGCACTCCACGGAAGCTTGTTGCATTTCTTCCGACATGTCCACGATTTTGATCACTACCTTCCTGTCACTCATGGTTACTGTGGAGAAGGGACAAAGCACTGTACCACTGTGGCAGGGTTTCCTGGTTAAAGGGGTTATTAGAGCAACCCAAGACCCGCCTTACCTGCCCCAGCTCCCGAAGCCTTGGCACATCTAAGTTGCCGCACACCAGCAGCTGTTGCCTAGTCACTTACGCCCCTTTGTTACTTAACGTTCTATAAGATAGCATCATCTCTGTACAGTCCACATAGCTTCTGCACTTTTGGTTCCAACTCTTGGTGATGTCATTCACAACAGAACAGAGCGGAACATTATGTGGCCCCTCCCATCTTCATGATCAGTTTAATTTTTGAGTCTGTTTATTTGCAACTCTTGCATCAATCCATCTCATTGAATGTTTCCCTCATTTTTGTTGGCCCTCTACTTAGCAAATATGATATCCTTTTCTAGGAATTGGTCTTTCCTGAATGCATGTCCAAAGGAAACAAACTGAGTCTTTTAGAAAGACTATCCTGGCTTTTTTTTTTTCTGAAACCCAATTTGTTCATTCTTTAAGAAACTTCATTAACAGCAAACTTTGAACATACACTGATTATTTTGTTTTCTCTTTTCACTACCCAACTTTCTCATGCATTTGAAGTCATTAAAAAAAAACAAATAGTACCTTGTGAATTAGAACATCTTCTTGATTTTACAATAGGGAGCTTTGATGGCTTAGTCCTAGGAGCTGAGTTGCCATTTCAATAAGGCACATGTTTCAAATCCACCAGTTACTCCACTGGAGAAAGATGGACAGTCTCCTCCCAGGTGATTTACTGCCTCTGAAAACCTTCTGAAGGGTTAGCTATGAGTTACTTCCAACCCTATTGTATACAACAACAGCAACAACAACAGTGTAATACAAATTAAAGAATAAGGATATGTATGCAGGTCCTAGATACATGTTATCCCTTACTCCATTTTATACTGTCTGTATAGCTAGGAAAAAATAAAGATCTGACTGAATATATCTCCTCCCCCAATAAATTAAATCTTCCCTCATTATTTAAATTTAAAAAATTAAATACTAAGGTCAAATCCTAACATAAATTTGTTAAACAAGAGCAGTGTGAGTCAGAAAGTTTAAACAATTCAGAGAGAGGATGGTATAGACATAGGACACAGTGTTGGTTGACAGCTTAGCAGAGAAGAGTGTTCTTCACTGAGGGAATTAATTGCTGGTCCTCAGACCTCAGATCCATATTCTTAGGAGACACCAGGGTCAATTGACCTAATGTGGTTGATCCAGATATGTTATTCATGCTACTTTGGTCTTAAAAACGTCAATCTACTTGCTACTGGGGTTTAAAAACCTGTAAGTGACTCTTTACAGTTCAACTATTTGTCTCTCGCCATCCAGAACAATGAGGAGTATGAAAACACAAAATCTAAGATTCATAAAAAAAAAATCAGTCCAAAGGGTTAATGGACCATATAAATTGAGACCAGAATTAGATAGGGCCCATCTGGGCCCATTATTAAATGGTAGGTTCTAGATTGAGTTGTAGAAAAATGTGGAATAAAGTGCAAAACTGTACAACTGTGAGGCCTGCTGTGCTGATAGACATTTATGAAGCTCCTAAGGCTATGGTCCTTTGAGCCTGGAACCTAACTCGTTCTTGGGGTTCAACTTTTGACCAAACAATAAAATGAGTTTATAAAGTGAACATTATCACCAGGAAGGTACTCTTTTATCAGAACAAAAGCAAGAAAGCAGCATGTACCCAGAGAGAAAGCTAAGAAGACAGGAAGGAGTGAGATATAAGGATGAATAGAAATGAGAATCACAGGGAAGAAGTAAGAAGAGTGCTGTTACAGTTTGGGGACCATAATTAAAATCTTATAACAAAATGTGTATAAATGTTTGACTGGAAAAACCATTTCCTCTGAGACTTCCACTCACTAAAATCTTAAAATGAAAATGTTTTAGTTTAGGTTTGTTTGTTGTTGTTGTTGTTTTTTAAACTTATTTTTCCATAAATATGGAAGGAACATGGGTACACAGATGGATCAATGGTGGAAATCAAAGAGGCCTAGGCATATCTTTTTGTGTGTGTGTGTGTGTGAGTGTACCGTCAAATCAGATGTGACTGGTACAGGAGGAGATTGTCCCTCCTTCCCCGGCAGAGCATCTGGTGGATTTGAACCATGAGCCTCTGGGATTGTAGTTGCAGCTCCTTGCCACTAGGCCACCAGAGCTCCCCAAGCATATCTTTAGAGCTGAAATGAAGAGATGGAGATGTTAAAATTCAGCCATTATAAGTGGTTTGTGATTGGCAGCTAACCCAAAGATTAGCAGTTTGAACACTCAGTGTTTCTGTGGAAGAAAGGCATGCAAATTGCTCTCCTAAAGGTTATAGTAAAAAAAGATCCTATGGAGGGCTAGTTAGTTTTTGTAATATGTACAGATGCCAGTCTAGAGACTAATGTGCACCTAATCCAGGCAATGAATTACTTGCTATACATCAGAGATCTGGACAAAGACTAAGGATGATAAGAAGAATAGATGCCTTTGACTTGTGGTGTTAAAGAAGGGTCTTGGACATAACATGGACTCCCAAGAAAACAAATAGGTCTGTCTTGGAGAGGGTGGAACGGAGGCAAGGATTATTTTTAATTTTTTTTATTATAAATTTTAATGAAAGATTACAGAGACTTTGGATCTGCATTCATTCATTGTTAAACTTTTTTCTCTGCCCACCCCTCTCCCCAGTTCATTATTCTCTTTGAAAAGTAAAAGAAAAATTCTTTCATTGTTAGCAATTCTCCCCCTGAGCCCACTCCACTATGCAGCCTTCGATCTGGACTCCTTTCATGGCAATAATACCTAATCATATATCCCTTTTAAACAGTTCTCTCCCTCATTTCTTTCAGTCCACTATACACAATTTATCCCATCTTTCTCAGTCTCCCCTCAACCCCGATATCAGGCCCATTTTACAACAGTGGCATTATTTGTCTTTTTGTCACTGAAATATTTCATTCAGCATAATGTCCTTCAGGGTCATCCATTTTGAATAATATTTCATGAGTTCCTTGTTTTTCAATGCAGCATAGTATTCTGTTGTGTGAATATGCTACAGCTTCTCTATCCATTTGTTTGTTAATGGTCACTTAGGTTGTTTCCAACTCTTTGCTATTGTGAACAAAGCCGTGATAAACATAAGTGTGCATATATCTGCTTGGGTGGCAGTTATGGTTTCTTTGGTGTACATTCCCAGCAGTGGAATTGCTGGGTCAAATGGTATTTCTATGACCAATTGGGATTCATAACAGGTATATAAGGATGGTTCAACATAAGAAAAACAATTAACATAATTCATCACATAAACAAAGCAAAGAAGAAGAACCACATGATCCTATCAATGGATGCAGAAAAGGTCTTTGACAAAATCCAACACCCTTTCCTCATTAAAACAATCAACAAAATAGGACTAGAGGAGAATTTCTTCAACATAATAAAAAGTGTATACGCAAACCCAAGAGCCAACACTGTTCTGAATAGAGAGAGATTAAAGGCATTCCCTTTAAGAACAGGAACTAGGCAAGGATGCCCACTATCACCTCTCTTATTTAGTATTGTATTGGAAATCTTAGCGATAGCAATAAGACAAGAGAAGGAAATAAGAGGTATCCAAATTGGCAAAGAGGAGGTAAAATTAGCTCCATATGCAGATGATATACTATACTTTAAAAACCCTAAAGACTCAGCAAGACATAGTTGACCAATTCAGAAAAGTGGCAGGATACAAGATCAATATACAAAAATCAGTTGACTTTCTTTACAGTAACAAATAATATGGAGGCATGGATTTTGAAGCTCTGTCTCACATGCTTTGGGCAAGTAGCCAGGAGAGACTGGTCCTTGGAGAAGGACATCATGCTGGGAAGGTTGGAGGGACAGTGCAGGAGAGGAAGACCCTGGATGAGATGGATTGATATAATAACTGGTGCAATGGGGGGGGGGTAGGTGTGTCAGAATAGGTGAGACTTGCTCAGGACAGGGCAGGCTTCAGAGCTGTTGTACATAGGGTCACTACGAATCATAGATGGTTCAGTGGTACATAACAACAACAACCACAAGGTCACCATGAGTCAGGGGCTATACTCAGCAGCAACTAACACAACATATATGAAAGAAATTTGTATATTAGGAAGAGGGTGGAAATTCATGTGAAGATCTTACATAATGAGAAAGCTGAGGAAGCATATCAATGTTTGCCCCCCAAACTGAGCATATTTTGATGTTTGGGGAGTAACAATTGGTCCCAGACAACCTGTGATTTCATGTCCATCACATCATATAGGTGGTCCAGAGTTATATTATGTGCAGCTTGGACATGACTTTTCATCATCCTAAAGGACCTATTAAGGAGCTCTGGTGGCCTAGTGCTAAGGAGCGGTGCTGTCAAGCCAAGAGCAGGATCCACTAGCTTCTCCATGGGAGAAGGATGAACAATCATCACCTATGTGATTTCCAGCCTCTGAAAATCCTGAAGAGGGTCAGCAATGAATCGGTTCCGGCTCTACAGTACATAATAACAACAATAAAATAGCTATTTGGAACACCGAAGGCATAGTTCATAACGTGTCAAGCTGATCATCAAAAGTTCTTTGGTTTGACTCTACCAGCTCAAAGTGGATCAAGGACCTTTTACCAAAACCAAGGACTATAAACTTTATTAGAGAAAAGCTTGGAAGTACCCTAGAAGCCCTAATCTACAACAAAGACAGTCTTCTAAGCGTCCTGAAAAACCTACAACCAGGAGAGGATAAAATAGATGAAAGGGTCTTTCTAAGAATCAAATCCCTTTGCACATTCAAAATTTTTTCCAACAGGGTAAAGGGAAGCCAAAGTCTTGGGAAAAATATTTGGTAATAATATATCTAATAAGGGATTTTTATCTAGAATTTATAAATACTTGAGCACCACAATAATGTAATGGTAAACAAACCTATTGAAAAATGAAGTGTCTATACACTTCACCAAAGAAAAAATTCAGATAGCAAACAAACACATGAAGAAATCTTCAAAATCTCTAGCTCTAAGAGAGATGAAAATCAAAACAACTTTGAAATATCATCTCACCCCAGTAAGAATAGCAAAATTAACAGAACAGCAAATAACAAATGCTGGTGAAGTTCTGGAGAAACTAGAACCCTTATTCACAGCTGGTGGGAGTGTAAAATGTGCAACTACTATTGAAAGCAGTATGGTGTTTTCTCAAAAAGTTGGAAATAGAAATATCATTTGACTCAGCAATTCCAATACTGGGAATATACACTAAAGAAACCAGAACTGTGACAGAAGCAGATATATGCTCACCCATATTTATTGTGGCTTTGTTTATGATTGCAAATAGTTGGAAACTACTCAAGTGCCCATGAACAAACAAATGGATAGAGAAGCTGTGGTATATTCACACAATGGAATACTATGCTGCATTGAAAAACAAGTAATGAAATATTAATCAAAATGGGTGACCCTGGAGGGTATTATGAAGAGTGAAATAACATAAAAGGACAAATACTGCATAATGACACTGTTTTAAAGGAGGACTGACATTGAAGTTAGGGGAAACTAAGAGGGGATATATACAGCATTGAAACAGTTGAAGTTGGGGTAAACTAAGAGGGGATATATACAGCATTGAAACAGATGAGAGAGAGTAATGTTTAGGAAGAATATATGATTAGGTATTATTGTTATGATAAGGGTCCAGAATGAAACCTGCATAGTGGAGGGGACTGCGAGGAAGGGGTTTTTCTAAAAATCAAATAATAGATTCCTTTTTTTTATAACTTGTCAAAGAGAATAGCGAACTTGTGGGGAGGAGTGGGCAGGAAAGAAAGTGTGCAACAATAAATGAATGGCAACTAAAATATAAAATACAAACAAACAGCAACAACAACAAAAAAAAGCTGAACATAGAAATTCTGTATGACCAAGCTATTCCAGTGCTTGGAATACAACCTGAGGAAATGAGAACTGAGGCACAAACAGAGACTTGTACACCAATGTTCATAGCAGTATTGTTCACTATTGTAAGAACATGGAAACAGCCCAAATGTCCAAACACAATCAAATTGATTTAGAAACTGTTGTACAGTCACACAATGGAATACTATGCAAGCAATTATTTGAAAATTACTACCTAACTTGGGAGGGACTGGAGAGCATTAAGCTGAGTGAACTAAGTCAGTCCTATAAGGACAAATACTGTGTAATACCACTATTGTAGAATGAGTACGAGAGTTCAAGAGGTTGGAGTGTGGAAGCAGAGGAGTGAGGATGGGCAGGAGGAGGTGTTAATCATTGGGTCACACAATTTGATGGGTGAAGGTGGTAAATGAAATGGGAAAGATCTGGTATGAAAAACAATGTATTCAAACTTTGTAAATAAACCAGTAAAAAAAAATGAATGGGACTTTCTAAAGATTAAATCAATTGTTCATCAAAAACTTTTCCCAACATGGTGAAAAGAAACCCTACCTATTGGGAACAAACATGTTGCAATACCATCAATCTCCACAATAGTCTACTTGTTTCCTATTGCCTAGGGGCCCTTTAGAGTAGTGAGAGAAGCTCTTCAACCTGAAACCTACAGCATCCCTTTTCAGCAGGAAGTAGCTAAGAGAATACACCATCCCCATTTCCTTATGAATCAGGGTGAAGTCTCTCTCAGGGAGGAGTGATAGGGAATGGCAAAGGATACACTGACAAAGGAGATTAATCAGAACTGCTTTTGACAAGCACTGTGACAATGGGACAATTAAAACAGACTTTCAAGGGGGGGGAAAGAATGAACTGGGGGGGAGAGAAAATATTGCAACAATGAATGAATGGAAATCCAAAATCTCTGTAAATGTTCCTTAAAATTAATAAAATTTAATTAAAAAAAAGAGAAAAGTTTAAAGAATACTCCTGGTCCTCCAAAAAGAAAAGACTGAACTCAATTACAAAATGGGCAAAAGACGTGAAATTTTCACATAGAAGTAATTCACATGGCCCACAGATGCATGAAAAAAATGCTCAAAATCACTGGCAAAAAGACAGATGAAAATCAAAAGCACCATGAGATACCATCTCATTCCAGTGGCAAAATTTACTAGGTCAGCAAGAAATAAAAGTTTGAGAAGATGTGGAGAGGTGAGAATTCTCATATATTCTTGGCAGAATTGTCAAATGATACTCTGGAAGACAGTTGGTGTTTCCTCAAAAAGCTGAACATAAAAAGTCTGTAAGACCCAGGTATCCTAGGACTATATCTCAAGGAAATTAGACCTGAAATACAAAAGGAGGTTTGTACACCCATATCCACAGCAGCATTATTTGCTATTGCAACAACTTGAAAACAGCCCAAATGTCCAAACACAATAGAATGGACTGAGAAATTGTGGTACATTCACACTATGGGATACTATGCAGCACTCAAGAGCAACGATTTAAAAAAAAAAAAAATGCTGCTTAACTTGGGAGAGACCGGATAGTATTTTGATGAATAAACTAACTCAGTTTTCATAATGGCAAATACTGCATAATAGCATACTGGTAAAATAGAAGGATAACTAGTAAAACATTTATGGAAACTCGAGGGGTAAAGGGGTGAGAGTGGAGGGTTGAGGATGGGTAGAGGCGAAACCACAGGGTTACACAATTTGGTGGGTGGAGGGAGTTGAGGAAGGGAATTGGAAGGATCTGGGAGGAAAGACAGGGTAAAAAGGTAAAAATATGGGCAAGGTACACAAAGGTGATTTACTTTATAAACTATAATGTATGAGAATGATTATATGAAACACAATATAAACGAGGAATAGTGTGAAACCCAATGTACACAAACTTTGTAAGTAACCAACAAAAAAGTATATGAATTTTGAATAAAAAACAATTTGCCTTGTAAACTTTCACTCAAATAAAAATAAAAAAGATAAACAAAACAATAAATACCCTCACTGTCTTTGAGTTGATTCTTGTTTATAGCAACCTTGTAGGACAGGGTAGAATGTAGAGTTTCTGAGGTTAACATTCTTCACTGAAGCTACTGTCAATTACATTTTTACCCCAAATAACTGGCCTTTTGCTTAGGAGGCCTTTAAGCACCATGCTACCAAAGCTCCTTTAAAAAGTCTCATTGGGTGTAAATTTGATAGGATATAAACTTGGATAATATGTGACAACATGCAATTTTTTTTCTTTCTGCAATGGAACTTAATTTCTATCCTGAGACCTTCTACATCAACCTCTTTTCTCTGATGTGATAATGATAATAACTATTAGCGTCTTATCATTACTTCCAGTGCAATCTAATAATTTTGGTGACTTTTTCAGTCATTTGAGCTTTAACACAGATTATTTCAGGATTGGCCTCTAATTCTTTTCTCCATTGGGTGGGTGTAAGTCTTCCCTGACTTTCTCAAATGCTACCATAGTTATTACTCAATCTTTCTCTGTTTCTGTTCTGCACTGGTATCTAAAGAGACAAAATCATGCAGTCTGGTCTTTGAATTTGTCTCCTTTTACCTTATTTCCAACAGAGATTCATATCTTCAGCTGAATCCCAAATGCAGACTAATTGTACCTTCTATTATAGTGTTCCCTTAAGGAAGATGTGCAAGGTTTGTTGTCAATTTCTCTTTAAGTCCATGATACCTTGCGGTTCCACAGAAACTTTTGGAATGTTCTCTATTACTCACATGCGGTTACATGGCTTTCAGTAAGTTAAGAGGAGAACTGTTGACCCTGTGCCTGGAAAATCCCATACTATTATTCCCAACTAGTATTATCGTTCCATTATTTATCTTATTGGAAATGAGACCTATGTTTATTTTGCCTTTAGATTCCCAAAATAGAAATTCTTTTCTCCAGTTTCCTACTTGTAACACTGAAGGGTCAGTCTCTCTTCATGTATTGTCCTCTTTTTTCTTCCTTCCTAAATTCTTTCTCAGATGAGATAATTTGTTCAGAAAAACTTAAAATTGGTTCCCTAATGCTGGACACTGTTTTAGGTAATGGAAATTTGGTTATAAATAAGAAACAATGGCCATGTCTTAGAGCCCACAAATCAGTCCTAGATAAACAATAAGTAAGCAAATTACATGAAGGAAAGAAAGGAACACCAGAAGAAGATAATTGAAAGGAAAGTTATGTAAATTTATATAAATGTTTATCTAGATGAATAAGCACAGCTAGAAATATAGTAGGGAGCTCTGGTGTCATAGTGTGTAAAGCGTTTCTTTGCTAATCTAAAGGTGGCCAGTTAAAATCCATCAATGATTTCATGGAGGAAAAAACAAGCAATCTCCCTCCCTAGCAATTTAACTTTTTGAAGTCAAGTTGGAATTGACTCATAGCTCACCCTCTAATACAATTTCAGGGGTTGTAAAATGCATGGGAGGAAATTACTCATCTTTCTCTGGCAGAGGAGCTGGTAGATTCACAGTGTACCCTTGGGTTTGCAGTATAACACCTTACCCATACAGCCTCTGAAACCCTATGAGTTGGCTCCAACTCAATGGCAAGTAGGTTGCATTTTGAGCTTTTAAAAAAATAAATTTTATATATCCCTTAAATGGTAATATCTTAGAGTATAAATACAAGGAGAACTTAAAAACTATTCTCCAAATTAAATGGGAAAGGTGTGTTACTGAAAAAAATAAAAGAAATGCTTTTTGAAGTATTGGATCTTAACACAATTTAGACGACATGGTGAACATGAACTAAGAAAAATGTAAAAAGTCAACAGTGGCAAGAAAAGGAGAAAGGCAGGCATGATGAAGATGAAATAATGTCGTGTATTACACATGTTGTTGTTGTTATGTGCTGTTGAGTCAGAGACAACTCATAGATGAATCTCCAGAGAGTTTTTAGAGTCTTTAAATAGCACAAGAGGAGATACCCATCTTTCTCTTATGGAGCAGTTGGTAGAATTGAATCACTTATATTCAGTATGAGAGCACAACTCCTTACCACTAGGCCATAGGAGCTCCCCTTACATTACACAAGTTATTGTTGTTGTGTATCATTGAGTCAGAACTGACCCATAGCTGATCCTCCTGCAGGTTTTTAGAGGCAGTTAATTGCACAAAAGGAAACTGCTCATTCTTCTCCTGCAGAGCAGCTGGTGGTTTTGAACCGTGCGTCTTCGGGGTTGCATGGCAACTTCTTGCTACTAGGCCACCAAAGCTCCTTTATATTACACGTTATTGTTGTGTACCATAGAGTCAGAACTGACTCATAGCTGACCTTTCCATGGGTTTTTAGAGGCAGTTAATCACATGGGAGGAGATTGCCCATCCTTCTCCCACAGACACATTACGTACAGGAGAGACAATTTTTAGCATTCCATTCCTTGTTACTAATAATATATACATATATTATTATTGTGATAGGAGAGTGGTTGTCCTATAGTTAAAAAGCTGTGCTGCAATCCTGAAGGCACATGGTTTTAATCCACCCGCTGCTCCATAGGAGAAGGATGGGCAGTTTCCTACAATGTCACCATTAACTGCCTCTGAAAACCCACTGGAGAGTCAGCCATGACTCAATTACGACTTGACAGGACACAACAACAAATTATATATAACAAATTAAATATATATACTTCCATCCTGAGCAATTGCAATGATTAGTCTTCCTATTTGTGACAATGCAATTCTTCAGCATATCCTC
Source organism: Elephantulus edwardii (assembly GCF_000299155.1). NCBI lineage: Eukaryota > Metazoa > Chordata > Mammalia > Macroscelidea > Macroscelididae > Elephantulus > Elephantulus edwardii. Next base: position 1,158,018 of record NW_006399766.1, on the reverse strand, counting down.
TATATTGCTACTATATTAAAACAAACAAACAAACAAAATATTTGAGAAACTGGACTATATGAAAATGAATGTGGCATCAGGATCAGAGGGATTCTCATCAGTAATCTGCCTTAAGCAGATAACACAACCTTGCTTGCTTGAAGAATATTTGAAACACTTGTTGCAGAACATCAATGACTAAAGCTTTCAATATGGATTGCATCTCAATGTCAAGAAAACAAAGATACTTACCACTGGACCAATAGGCAGTGTCATGATAGATGGAGAGAGTATTGAAACTGTCAACAACTTCATCGTACTTGGATGCACAATTAATACCCTTGGTACCAGCAGTCAGGAAATGAGACACACTGCACTGGGAAAATCTGCAGTTAGGGACGTCTCCAAATTATTAAGGAGTAATGATGTCAATTTGAGGACTAATGTGCATTAGATTCAGGCCTTAGTCTTTCTGATCACTTTCTATGCATCTGAGAGCTGGACAATGAATAGTGATGACAGAAGAATTGATGTCTTTGAGCTGTGGTATTGGAGAACAGCACCGAACATCCCATGGACTGCCAAAAGAACAAACAAATCTGTCTTGCAGAGGGTGCAGCTGGAGTATTCTTTGGAGGCAAGAATGATGAGGCTTTGCCTCACATACATTGGGAATGTTGCTGCAATGGTGTCTAGTGTGCCAGGAAGTGTGAGGATGGCACAGGATAGGATAGGGTTTAAATTAATTGTTCACAGGGTGCCTATGAGTCATACTCAACTCGACGACACCAAACAACAATATGCAACTATGATACTGTTTTCCCATTTAAACCTCATCTCTTCTACTGATCATTCACAGATGCAATGCCTACAGCATAAAATATCCCTTCTTGATCTTCTATTCCGAATCCTAATCTGAGAATCATGTCTTGACTTGATTCCTTATACAATATATCATTCATTCACAAAAGATAGGCACTTTCCTACTCTTAGAACTTTTTCTTCTTGTAATATTTCCTACTTTTCTTACTTCTTTGGTGGTTGAAATTCTCTTCAAGGATACCTTTACTCACTTCATGGAATGTTTCCCATTGTTCCTTTACTCACTTCATGGAATGTTTCCCATTGTTCCTAGCACATTGATTTATCTTCTTTGTCTTCAGTATCCTCTTTTTAATGTATAACTGAAAATATGACATATTTGTATGGGAATCCTTGTGCTCCCACCACCGGATGTGATTTTTCTCATGCCCACTTTCTTTATTTCTAGTCAATCATGGATAATTCTAGGCACATTGAAGTTGCCTTGCATACAAAATACCACAACAATCATAACCAAAAGACCCCAAATTGACTGTAATCAAGTCATTTTCAACTCATAACAACCCTATAGGACAGAGTGGAACTGCCTACAGGATTCCCAAGGCTGTAAATCTTTATGGAAGTAGACTGTCCCCCTTCTTTCTTATGAAACAGCTGGTGAGTTTCACTACTGATCTTTTGGCTTGCAGGTAAATTCTTCAGCCTCTGACATCCTCAAAGCTCCTTATACAATGATTGGTGGTGGAAAGAACAAAATAAAGACTCAGTATTATCAACAGCTGTATTATCATTCAGTCTTATGAAAGAATTTGTACTTGGTAGAAAAGAAACCTGGATTTAAAAACCATGTCCTTTGCTTCCATTCTTTCTTTAGGCCTACTAGAACCTTGAGATTATACAAATGATATATTTATATTTTGTATTAAAATATGTTACAAGAGTAAGAGACTCTTGCCAGAGGCTCTTCTGGAAGTTATTTTTGAGTGAAGCCATCAAAAAAGTAATATTCTGTTGGCAATATCTTTAAAAGCAAAAAAACTAAATTATGTTTATTAATAGTGCTACTTGAGAAAAATTTGAAAATTCAAATACATTGCATAGTCATTAGCAGTGTAGTTGTAGATATCCTTGACAAGCATTATGAAGCAATGGGAATTTTAAAGAGCATGTAATATCAAGATTCCTGGGTGACAATGTAGGGAGAAAGGTGTGAGAGCAGGTTAAAGCATCAAGTTATTCTTCTGGCAAACCCAAGGTAGGACTAGAAATGTTCTTAATAGGTTTTTTATCTACAAAATACTGACTGCAACTCTGGCAGTCACACAAAAGGTGATTTACTTGAAGTTGATAGTCCTATGAATTATAGTGACTTTAAAGGAAAAAAAGATTGTAAGTTTCTCAAGTATCAAGTTTCTGAAGCTGTGCAAGTCAGTTTTAGTCATAAATGTGTCTCATTTCACCAGCAACTGGCAGAAATCCCAACTCTAAATAAGCACATGAAAGTCATAAAGATGGAAGATTATTCAAGGTGGAGTGTCTTTGCATTTATGCAAAAACTAGAGGAATATTCTTTTTATTTTATAAGAATTAAAATAATTGTTAGCTTGTGAAATTTATATTTTTTTTTTACTGAGATGACTGATAATGGTGAGAGGAAAAATATTTCGAACAAGCACAAATGAGACCATGCTTGAAGCATTTGCTTTCATTTTAATACTTAATTAAAAGCATAATGAGTTACGTTGTTGTTGTTATATGCTATCAAGTTGCTTGCGACTCATAGTAACCCTATGTACAACAGCTCTAAACTCTGTCCTATCCTGTGCCAATCTCACCATCTAAGTCACACCATGATATATTCAACCCTAGTCACTGTCCAGCTCTCTGATGCATAGTAAGTGATTGCAAAGACCATGACATGTATCAGGCGCACCTTAGTCTCCAGACTGACATTGTTGCACTTCAGTACTTTAGAGAGGTCTCTAACCACAGATTTCTCCATCACAATATATGTCTTTTAATTTCCTGGCTGCTGGTGCCAAGAGTGTTGACGGTGGAGCCAAGCAAACCAAAACTGTGAACAATCTCAATCTCTTCACCACCCATTATGAGGCTGTCAATCGGCCCAGTGATGGGAATCTTAGTTTTCTTGATATTGAGCCTCAATCCAGACTGAAGACTGCAGTCCTTTGCCTTCCACAGCAAGTGCTTCAGGTCCTCCTCAGTTTCAACAAGCAGGGTTGTGTCATCTGCATAACGCAGATTGTTGATGATTCTTCCTCCAATCCTGATGCCATATTTCTCCTCATAGAGCCCAGACTCTTGGATAATCTATTCTGCATAAAGATTTAAAAGGTATGGAGAAAAGATACAGCCCTGGTGTACACCCTTCCCAATTTTGAACCATGCAGTGTTTCCCTGCTCTGTTCTGACGACTGCATCCTGGTCAAAGTATAGGTTTCACATAAGCATAGTCAAATGTTCTGGCATTCCGTTCTTCTCAGAGTTAGCCATAGTTTGTTATGATCCATACAACCAAATGCCTTTGTGTAATCATTGAAACAAAGATAGACATTCTACTGGTACTCCTTGCACTCAGCCAAGATTCATCTAACATTAGCTACAGTATCCCTAGTACCATGACCAGTCTAACCTCAGCCTGCACTTCTGGTAGTTCTCTGTTGATATGCTGTTTCAATCGTTTTTGGATAATCTTCAGCAGAATCTTGCTTGCATGGGATATTAATGGTATTACTTGATAACTTCCACACTCTATGGAATCACCTTTCTTTGGAAAGGAAACGAATATAGATCTCTTCCAGTCAGTTGGCCAAGTGCTTGTCCTCCTCCAGATTTCTTGGCATGACTTGGTGAGCACATCTAGTAAGAGTATAGAGTGCTATTACTTACTTGTCAGACTTTAATTTACTGATCTTTGACAAAAATTTTATTGTGTTCAGGATCTTTCTCTGATATCTGAACTCAACAAATGTGATTAGGAAATAACAAAAACTAAATTTAAGACAATGAAAGGAAAAAACATCCAAATTAAAACATTGTCCTTCAATTTTCCCCAGTCTTAATGGCCTTTTTGACAGCTCATGGCCTGTGCTATCCCCCAGTCTTCGAAGTGTGGTACCATTTTTAATTATACCTTACTCCTCTCACCTAATGAATTATTGTGAAATATCATCAAGCTGTGTATAACACATAGTGATTGGATGAACAAGTCTGAAACCTGTCCTATCCATTGCCTTCCATATTATCTCTTACACACTTGAGCCCATTGCTGAAGACATTGTCAATTCATCTCAATGAAAGTCTTTCTCTCATTTGCCAACCTTCCACCTAGCCAACCACGACATCACTCTCTAAAGAATAACCAACCTCTCTTTGCAACAAGCCCAAAGTATGTAAAAAAAATAAAAAATTAACAGTTGTTGTTGTTGTTATGTGCTGTCGAGTTGCTTGCGACTCATAGAGACCCTATGTACAACAGCCCTAAACTCTGATCTGTCCCGTGCCAATCGCACTGTCTCTGACACACCCACTCCGATTACCCCAGTCACTGAATCAATCCACCTCATAGAGGGCCTTCTCCTCCTGCACTGTCCCTCCACTCTCCCAAGCATGATGTCCTCCTCCAAGGACTGGTCTCTCCTTACAACATGTCCAAAGTATGTTAGACGGAGCCTCAGAATCCTTTCCTCCAAGGAGCCACCCAGTTTAACCCTTTCCAGGATGAATCTGTTTGTTTTCCTAGCAGTTCATGGTACTCTCAATACTCTTCTCCAGCACCACAGCTCAAAAGCATCAATTTTCTTTCTATCCTCCTTGGTCATTGTCCAACTCTGATGCATAACAAGTTAGGCTGATTAAATCTCAAGGATTTCATTGCCTGATGTTCAATGTTTTGGAAATATTAAAATATATTGTTTTATATATTTTTAACAGAGCTTCTTTTTGTTTTGTTGTCATTGCTTCACACAAGAAGGTAAATCTAGCCCTTATAATAGATCTTAAATGAATCAAAAGTTTGCTGCCATTAAAAAAAAGTAAAATCCTCTATTCCTTTCATCAAAATTCAGACCAAATCTCTGAAGCCTTTCTTTATTGAGTCCGAGTTCAATTTTCCTGTATGAGAACAGCACTGACTTTTCTGCCATTTGTGTCTTCCTGTACCAGTCTGTCTTAAACAATGTAGTCACACTCAACAACCCTAATTTTCTGAGTCTGAATAGTCACTCTGGAAGTAGTGATAACTGAAAAGAGGCATTGGAACAAAGACTTATCTCAGATTTTAGGTTGAGTCAGTTTATATAAAGCCATTTAAAGAGTTGGGAGTTCTGATGGTGTAGTCTGTAGGGAATTGTGCTGCTAATCCAAATATAGCAGCTCTCTGGGAGTTCACATCCACCATCCTCTGTGGAAGAAAGATGAGTAATTTGTTGTTGTTATTGATTGCTGTCAAGTACTACTCATAGCAACTCTATAAACAAAAGACCTAATGCCCTTCCATAACTATCATCATTTCTCCAAGTTCATAGAATTTCCATAGGCCTTTGGTTTAGGAAGTGGATGCCACTCCTGCTTTGAAACCTAGTTTACAACTAGGAACTTCACCAAACACTGTCTACATTGGGAATCTATTATGGTATTTGATACCCCAGTGGCACAAGATTCAACATCACAGCAAACCCAGACTACCTCAGTGCAGCAAATTAACAGAGAGTGATGTTCCTTCAAATATAACAATGCTAGTTTCACTTAGCAGTGGTTAGTTGTCATCAAGTTGAATTAAGACTCATAGCGACCATATGAAAAAAAGATCTGAATTCTGTTCTCTAATTAACATCATTTCTTTATGATTACAGAATTTTTAGAGTTTCCAGGGGCATTTGGTTTAGGGAGTGGATGTCCCTCCTGCTTTCAAACCTGAATCAATCTGGAAGGGCCTCCAAACACTGTCCATAATGGGTAACCATTATGGTATTTGACATGACTTCTGCATCACAGCAACTCCAAGTTATTCAGTACAGCAAATAGACAAATGACTGCTGTACCACTTAAAGAATGTACATTCTAAAATTAATAATTTGGCCTGAGGGCCACAGGCCCGAGTGCCACATGGAATCATTAATAATCCAAAACTTTCCTTATGTGACCCCCATTAAGACACAAGCAACCAGAATCCAGAATACTCCTGTGAAATTTACAGCCTCTGAAAACTTGCTGAAGAGTCACTAATGAGTTATTTATACTCAATGGCAATCAAGGAATTTGAGTTTTCAATATGGGCAGTGGATTAAATGATGCAAAAAACCTAAGCTGCTAAGCTGAGAAAATGTCATACCCTCTACTTGTTGAACATTTCAGACAATCTGTCTCTGAGATCAATATGTGTGGAGTCACTGAAATACAACATTTGCATGTCTTTGGTGGAAACAGACCAAGTCTCATCTTTTCCTAATGCCTATTTCTTACACAAAGTGCTTAAATGAATGGCGTGACTTTTTTGATTTCACTAAAAAAAAAAGAAAAAGAAAATAAATACATGAGCTTAAAAAATAGAAAATGAGTTGGAAAGGCCCTAATTTTATATGAATAAATGTACCTGGAATCTAACAAGTCCAGTGAATTAACTGCCACATGAAACTGGCACTTTCAACATGATATGAAAAATACATGCTCATGCCTACTTGACTCTTTCTTTCTTCCTTCAGCATATAATACAACAGCGGTTTTTATTAAAATTCTTTATTTCTGGTGACTGGAGCACTGATCTCCATGTTTCTAATGATTGGTGAATCTTGCATAAAATGAGTAAGTGAACCACTTGACACTCTCATTTTATGGTCTCCAAAACACGTGAGGGCTTTTTATGCAGTCTGTATACTAATAATCTGAGATTTCATCAGTTTATTCTCAGAGGGCAGAATTAGAACAACCCAGTGCACATTTACTGGATTTAGCTTCTGGTTTTGTTTTTGTTTGTTTATCTGTGTTCTTAACCCCCCCCCACCCATGTGCTCTTTCTTCCAAAAACTTTTACTGACATGAAGACATTCACCTGAAGAAAGCTCTAAAACTCTAGGCTAATGTTGGTTCCTAAGCATTCTTCAAAATCTACTTTAAAAATGTACTGGTAGATCAGAGAAGGGAAGGGACCATGTAGACCTAGATATTGGCAATTGTGCTCCGTGTAGAATGAGACTATTCGACAACACAGTTTCAGCAATTCCTAACTCCATTAGGGACAACAATTGAGAGCTCTGCTATTCCATTGTGACTATGTCTGCAAAACCCTCTTTCCTCAGTGAGGAGATAGCATGGTTGATTCATCTTACACATATGAGGCAAGGCATAAAGAATTCTAGCTACAAGATGTTGTCATTTTCACGGCTACTAACAAAGCAAGTCTTTTTTTCACAGAGGAAGAAAGAAACATTCTCTCTGCAACTTGGTAAGTTGAAGATTTCTTTTTTAATATTTCAGGGTGCCCAGCTAGCTACAGATGGAAAGATTGAACTCAAGTGTGACAGCCTTGAATAATGTGGGTAACAAAGACAAGTCTTGAGGCCCTGCTGGAGCTACACCTACTGGCAGGCCTGCACTGCCTTGAGGGACAATTAAGTTTCAAGCTGCTGCACTTATTAAGGGAAAGACAGCAGTAAAGATATATTTTAAAGGCTATTAAGGAAAGACAATGTCTGGAGAGATAAATACATTGTGCTAACAATTCTAAGAACCTTCAGTGTTTAGAATTTGTTAATTCTTCAGAGAAGGGAAAGAAATGAGAATGTGAAAGGGACACTGCTAAGTTGGCATTGGGCTTTGCCAAAGCCACTTCAGAGAATAACCATGATGCTGTCTTTTTATTTTGATCCATTAAGGAAGAACAGATGATGATCTTCTAAAGAAGGGAAAAGATTTTGTGACTCCACTGTGAATAATGAAAACACTTTTGTGTTTTCTTTTAAGTTCTCACCTGCTTTAACATCTTTGAGGGTGTAAAAAACCCCAAAATACATTTCTCTGAAAGTATCACCAAAAAAAAAAAATCACCACCTTTGGCATGATTTAACATTGAGCAAATGAGAATATGAGAAAAGAAAAATTAAAATAGTAGCATCACCAGAACAACGACAGTTTTATTAAGTCAGAGATAGTGCAAGATTCACAGCACTTGCTGGATCCACATAGTTTGTATGTTTTGTTAAAATAGCAAAGGAGATTTAAATATTTAGCTAGGTCCATATCAGAAATTTGGAAGCAGGAGTAGCATTCACTTCCTAAACAACTTGTCTCTGGAAACTCTATGAACTTTGATAAATGACCATAGTTATAGAAAAGCATCAGGCCTTTTGTCATTAGGGTAACTATGAGTCTTGCTTGACTCAACGGCAATCAACAACAACAACATCATATCATAAGAACAATATAAAAATGGGGGGGATGAAATGCAAATCTTGGAAGGAAACATTACAAATCAATCAATTGTTCAAGAATACTTCAGAAATTCCCATGTATTTTTGGTATTATTATGGAATCTACTGATAGGAATCAGTACCTTATGCAAAAGTTTTAGGGTCAGTCATAACTCTATCATTATTTGTTGAGTGTTATTGCTTTCAGTGACTATGTATATTTTGCTGTTCAAGGATGCATTAGAAAACAAAAACTCAAGATCTTTGTCATTGAGTCAGAGCAGAATACAGCAGATTTTTAGAGGCTATATAAAGCACACAGGGGGAGATTGCTTGTAGATTCAAACTGGTTTCCTTCCAGTTAACAGCACAAATTTCTATGGGCTACTCTACTAGAGCTCCCTCACTATCTTTGTACCACTTTTATATTATGATATCTCAAATCTCTGTACTATTTTTACAATAAAATGTGTATTCCTGTCAAAACTGAATTATAATGGTCTTAGACGGTAAAATAAAGTGATGTAGATATTAGAGAAAGTTGTCAGTAAACTGATTAGGGAAATGGGTATTAACAGTGATGCTATTGCAAATTACTCACATAACTCCTCCTCACCTATGTCACTGGCATCCTCCAAGATTACCTAGTCTTTAAAAACAAAGTTTAAATATATTTCATAATGCTCACAACAGAGCTCTAAATGAACTCATGGAAAACTAACTATGAAATTGCATCTCCATACAGGGATCACCTCATTTTTCCAATAATATCATAACCATATTTCTTTATAAAATACATGCTACTCTTTGTATATTCTGGCTGTTGGAAAATATTGCCTTGGTAACATGGATGAGATTGAATGATAGAATTTAATATAATGAATGGTTTCTTCATTGCAAAACTGAAAAAAAAATAAGTTGTGGCTATACACATGAACTTTACAGGAATCAGACTGACTACATCTGTGGAAAAGACATTGGAAAAATTTAATAAGAACAGTCAAACCAGATCAAGAACTGAACGTGTACCAAATCTTCAATTACTCATGCAAAAAATGAAAATATAGCTGTGAGTATATCCCAATTGAATTCTAAAACCATCTTATGACATATTGAACACTAATGTCTGAAGATAAGATGAATTGTGTGATGACAGCAAGGATATCAACCTTGAAGAAAGCAAAAGTTCATAGTAAAGACAGTGAAGATAGTAAAGATCAAAATGGATATCAGAAAATATTCAGAAGCATTCATTGGAACGAAAAAGGCAAAACAAAGGGAAAGAATATTGAAGTAAGAGAGAGAAACAGAGAGTTTCAAATGGCATCTTGAGAAAAAAAGTATAACTAAATGTGGAAGAAAAGGTGGAGTTAAAAAAACCAAAATGGAAGAATGCACTTGATACTTTTCAAGGTAAAAGAACTGAAGAACAAAGTCAAGTCTCAAGTTGAAACACTAAAGAAGTCAATGAACAAAATCTTAAATGATGTAGAAAGCATGAAAAGAATACAGAATGGGAAGGACCAGCAGTGCAAATGGACAGTTGGTGTTTGAGTAAGAGAAATCAGAAAACAACTATCGGCACATGCTGGGGATCTGCCTGCTGATGCCAGTTACATTGTGGGGAGCCACTTCCTGATGCCATGCACACATGGGGGGCTTCTTGTTGACACCATGCACACATTGGGGACCTGCTAATGCATGCACTGGGGAGCGACACACAGGGAGGGACAAGCAGGAAGATGGAATTTGAGTGAGTGTGAGCCTAGAATTCCAGTCCCATCGTATCCTACCCATGTCTGGAACTCCAGTCCAGACAGTGCTGACTTGCACCCAGAATGCTGCCTCGACGCACACCAGGAGCTATGCTGGAACTTGAGTAAGGTACTTTGTGGGGAGGTCACTGCTTTTTGGCTAGATCACATGTGACCACTTAAGCTCAGTCAGATGGAAGTGAGACAGCTGGAGCTCATTCTTGAATGGAAAACCAAGGCCTACTGGTTTTCCAATCAGGTCTCCATGCTCCACCTTACAACTCCACACATCCAGTCCATCAACTGCATTTAGCTCAAAACACCTTGGGTTACCCTAGCTTTGGCAGGTGGAGGCTGCTTCCACAGACCTTTTCTCTATTGAACTGAAAGAAACCCAGGCATAGCAGTTGCCCCACCCTTTTCTGGAGCAGTGACTTCAGCTCAAGAACTTGCTATCGCCTCAGACAGGAAAAACTACCACAGCACTGTCACATGGGAAGCAGGTTACCTAATCCCCTACACAAGCTCAAAGCAAGATGTCACCCCAAAAAAGTGACAGAGTATAAATGGATTTGATGAAGCCAAAAAGCCTGATGAAATTTTGTGACACAGAATTTAAAAGAACAATGACTAAATATTTAAAAGGATGGAACAAATTTGAAGAATTACAGGAAACTGCAAACAAAAAAATAGGAAGAGTTTTAAAAGAAAAAAACAACCAACCAATCCAAAACAATGCAGATAAAACAAATGAGACATTAGATGCTCTGGAAAAATGAGAAACCACAATCCAAAAAATGAGGACCAATATTTAAGATGCTGTCAACATGATGGAGGGTCACATGAACAGGAATGAAGAGATGGAACTCAGAACGAGTGAGATAGAAGATAGAATTGTCACCACTGATCTGCTAGAACAAAAAGCAGAATCAAAAGAAGGATAAAGAAGAAAACTTGAGAATACTGTGGAATACAATCAAGAGAAATAATATGCACATAATTGGAGCCCCAGAACAGGAAGAAGCCACTAAAATCCCCCAAAAATTTGTGGAAGAATTACTAGAAAAAAATTTTCCAGGCACAGTGAGGAAAGAGAGAATATATATTCGAGAAGCTGAGAGAATGCCATATAGAATAGAAGCCAACTGATTGTATACCAAAGAAAGAATTTTTCTTTTACTTTTCAAAGAGAGGAGGGAACTCGGTAGGAAGGGCTGGGCAGGGAGAAAAGTGCAACAATGTATGAATGAAAATCCAAAACCTCTATAAATG
>NW_006399766.1:1136669-1146232 GCF_000299155.1 Elephantulus edwardii | reverse complement strand
ACTGAAGAGCAAAAGAGTAGCTGATTGAATTAAAAAAAAAACAACAACAAAATCCATCATTATACTGTCTGTAAGAGATGTACCTGAAAAATGAAGATAAAGAAATATTAAAAATAAAAGGATGGGTAAAAAACATACCAAGCAAATGGTAACCAGAAAAAAAACAGGAGTGGTGATATTAATTTCCAATAAAATAGATTTCACCACAAAATACACATGATAAAGGACAAGGAAGGTCACTATATAATGAGTAAGGGGTCAATAGAACAAAAAGATATAACAATAATAAATACCTATGCAACAAGTGAAAGAGCTGTAAAATATATAAAAACAAACCTTAACAAAACTGAAAAAGGAAACAGACAACACTATTATAGCAGTTGGAAACTTCAATTCAGCACCCTCAAGAAAAAACAGAACTACCAGAAAGAATCTCAACAGAGATGTTCAAGAATTAAACCACACAATAAATCAACTCAACCACATAGATAACTATAAGTTAATGCACCCAAAAAGAGTACAGTATACTTTCTTCTGCAATGTGAATTGAACATTCTCCAGAATAGATGACATTTTAAGTCACAAGGCAAACATCAATAAATTGAAAACATAGAAATAATACAAAGCATCCTCTCAGACCACAATGCTACAAAATTAGAAATTAATAAAAAGACAATAAAGGAGAAAAAAAAACACATACATTTGGAAACTGAACATGAATGAGTATTGCTTGAACATGAGTGGGTAATAGAAGTAATAAAGAATAAAATTAAAAAGTTTCTTGAAACAAATGACAATAAAAACACAACTCACCAAAACCTCTGGGAAACAGCCAAAGCAGTAACCAGAAGTCAATTTATAGCAATAAGCAAACACATCAAAAGGCAGGGAAAAATGACCATTGACTCTCCAACCCAACATCTCCAACAAATTGAAAAAGAACAGCAAGAAAACCCAACACCCTCTAAAAGTACTGAAATTATAAAAATTAGAGTAATAATAAATGAAATAGAAAAAAAATTGAAAACATCAACAAAATTAGGAGTTGGTTCTTTGAAAAGGTCAATAAAATCGACAAACCACTAGCAAAACTAACAAAGGAAAAGACATAATTTGAATGAGAGATGAAATGGGCAACATCACAATAGAATCAACTAAAAAAAAGGGTAACAATGGAATACTATGGAAAAACTATACTCAAACAAATATGAAAACCTAGAGGAAATGGACAAATACTAGAAATTAACAATGTACCTAAACTTACACCACCAGAACAGACCCATTATAAAAGAAGAAATTAAAAATGTAATGAAACAACTTCTAGCCAAAAAAAAAAAAAAAGCCTTGGACCAGATGGTATTAAAAGTTCATTTTATCAGACATTCAGAGAAGAACTGTCACTAATTCATCATAAAATATTTCAGGAAACAGACAAAGATGGAATTCTCCTAGACTCATTCTATGAAGAAAACATATCCTTGATACCAAAGCCAGACAAAGACAACACCAAAATAGAAAACTATAGGCCAATATCTTTCATGAACATAGATGCAAAAATCCTGAATAAAATCCTGGCCAACAGAATCAAATGATACATCAAAAATATAATCCACCATGATCAAGTGAGATCATAACAGGTATGCAAGGATGGTTCAACATAAGAAAAACAACCAATGCACTTCATACATTAACAAAGCAAAGAATAAGAACCATGTGATCCTATAAACTGATGCAGAAATGGCCTTTGATAAAATCCAATACCCTTTCCTAACTAAAGCACTCAATAAAGTAGGATTAGAGAGAAATTTCTTCACCGTAGTAAAAAGTATATATGCAAACCTGAAGCCAACATTGCTCTCAATGGCGAGAGATTAAAAGCATTCACCTTGAAAACAGGAACTAAGGGTGCCCACTATCATCTCTCTTATTCAATATTGTATTGGAAGCCTTAGCAATAGCAATAAGACAAGAGGAGGAAATGAGAGGTATCCAAATTGGCAAAGAGGAAGTACCATTATCTCCATATACAGATGATATAATAGGATACTTAAAAAACCCCAAAGACTCAGCAAGAAAACTACTGGACATAGTTGACAAATTCAGCAATGTGACAGAATACATATAAAAATCACTTGGATTTCTCTACAGTGACAAAGATAATATAGACAGACCTGGAGATCAGAAAAGCAATACCTGTCACAAAGCTAATCACAAGAATAAATGCTTGGAAATATATCTAACCAGAAGCACAAAGGATCTATTCAAAGAAAATTATAAAACATTACAACAAGAAACAAAAAGACTTGGAGAAGTGGAAGAATATCTCTTACTCATGGATAGGAAGACTCAATATTGTGAAAATCACAATCCTACCAAAGCAATCTACACTTTCAATACAATCCTACTACAAATACCAGTTCTATTCTTTGAAAAGATGGAAAAAGCAATCTCCAGTTTCATTGTGTAATGGACTGAGACCCTGCATAAGCAAAGAGCTCCTTAAAAAGAGAAACAAGGTAGGAGACATCTCACTCCCTGATTTCAAATCCTACTACACTGCCATGGTGGTCAAGATAGCATCGTACTGGTACAATGAGAAACACATAGATCAAAGGAATAGAATTGAGAATCAAGAAATCAGTCCATCTACCTATGGTCAACTGATTTTTGACAAGGAGATGAATTCAGTTAAGCCGGGAAATGACAGTCTTTTTAACAAACGGTGTTGACAAATTTGGAAAACCATCCGTAGAAAACTTGAGTAAGACCCACACCTAACTTCGTACACAAAAAAACAACTCAAAGTGAATCGAGGATCTAGGACTAAAACCAATGACTATAAACTTCATTAGAGAAAAGCTTGAAAGAACCCTAGAAGCCCTAATCCACAACATGAAGAGTCTTCCAAGTATCCCGAAAAGCCTGCAATCAGGAGAGGATAAAATTGATGAATGAGACCTTCTCAAAATCAAATTCCTATGCATATCCAAAAGCTTCTCCAACAGGGTAAAAAGGTAAGCTACAGACTGGGAAAAAATATTTGATAATGACATGTCAGAAAAGGGATTTATATCTAGAATTTAGAAAGCACATGAGCACCACAACAAAATAAAGGTAAACAACCAAACTGAAAAATGGGCATAGGCTATGAACAGACACTTCACCAAAGAAGACATTCAGATCACAAACAAACACATGAAGAAATGCTCAAAACCCCCAGCTCTAAGAGAGATGCAAATCAAAACAACTATGAGATATCATCTCACCCCAGGAAGAATAGCAAAATTTAACAGAACAGCAAACATCAAATGGTGATGAGGTTGTGGAGAAACCGGAACACTTATTCACTGTTGGTGGGAGTATAAACTGGTGCAGCCACTATGGAAGGCAGTATGGCACTTTCTCAAAGTTTCAAATAGAAATATCATTTGACCCAGTAATTCCACTACTGGGAATATACCCCAAAGAAACCATAATCGCCACCAAAGCAGATATATGCACACCCATGCTTATTGTGGCTTTGTTCACAATAGCAAAGAGTTGGAAACAACCTACGTGCCCATCAATAAGCTGTTGTACATTCACACAATGGATTACTATGCTGCATTGAAAACAAGGAAGCCATGAATTATTATACAAAGTGGGTGACCATGGAGAACATTATGCTGAGTGAAATAGTCTCAGTCACAAAAAACAAAATATGACATAGTGCCAGTTTTATAAAACTGGACTGACATGGAGGCTAGGGAAAACTATAAAAAGAAGGGATAAATAATCTACATGGTAATGAAACAGATAAGGGAGAAAACGGAATAAAAGGAATATATAATTAGGTATTATTGGCATGACAAGAGTCCAGAATAAGAGCTGCATAGTAAAGTGGCCAAGGGGGCGGGCAACTGTATGACAATGAAAGAACTTTTTTCCTAAAGAAAAAAGTGATCTGGGGCAGGCAGGGCAGAGCACGGAAGAAAATGTTCAACAATGAACAATAGGAAACTCAAGTCCTTTTATAAACTTTCACTAAATCTCAATTAAAAAAAAAAGATGGAAGGAATACACATACACAGAGTCACTGTAACAAAAAGCATTGGTCAACACTGCAACATTTAAGGAAGTAACATATGATCAAGAATATAATGGAGGAAAAATTCAAGTTGTCCTCAAGGCATTAACAAAAATAAAGCCCCAGGAATAGACAGAATATGAATCAATATAGTTCTAGATGTGCTCATTCATCTATGCCAAGAAATTTGGATGACATGTTGTCCACCTGACTGGATGAGATCCTTATTTGTTCCCATTCTCAAGAAAGGTGACCCTGAAAACTTGATATGGAAATGATTGCACAATATCACTAATATCACATGTAAGTAAAGTTTTGTTAAAGATTTTTTTTAAGTGACAAGAATAGTTTTTGGAAATTATGTAATGGTATCATTAATATCACATGGCTGAATATTACTCAAAAAAAGGTGCTTATGGCTAGAAATTCAAACTTGATTCAGAAAAGGCTATAGCATCAGGGATATCATTGTTGATTTGAGATAGATCTTGGTCGAAAACAGAGAATATTAAAAAAAGGTGTTTACTTGTGTCTTATTGAGTATACAAGGGCATTTGACTGTGTGTATTATAAAAAAATATGGCTAACATTAAGAAGAATGGGAGTTCCAGAACACTTAATTATGTTCATAAAACAAGAAGCAGTTGTCTGAATAGAACAAGGGGACACTGCATGGTTTTAAATCAGGAAAGCTGTATGTGTCTGGGTTGTAACTTTCCTCTATACCTTTTCAATCTGTATTCTGAGCAAATAATTCAAGAAGCTGGATGCTATGAAGATGAATGTGGCATCAGGATCAGAGGAAGGTTCATCAATAACCTGCATTATGCGACACTGCTTATAAAATATGTTAGTCTTGAAACACTTATTGCAGAAAATGGAAGACTACTGCCTTCATACGGATTACATCTCAACATCAAGGGGGGGAAGTCCTCACCTCCGTATTAGTAGGCAACATCATAATATTTTTTTCTCCTTGAAAAAAAAATGGAAATGATCAATGATTTCAAGGTACTTGAATCTACAGTCAACAACCATGGAAGTAGTTGTCAAGAAATTTAAGGACATTTTGTTATTGTTGTTATGTGTTGTCCAGTTGCTTGTGACTCATAGTGACCCTATATAAAACAGCACTAAAGCCTGCTCTATCCTGTACCAACCTCACTGTCTCTGACACACCCACTCTCATTACCCGAATCACTGAATCGATCCATCTCATTGAGGGTCTTCCTCTCCTGCGATGTCCCTCCACTTTCCCAAACATGATGTCCCTGTCCTAGGACTGGTCCCTCCTTGCAACATGTCCAAAATATGTCAGACGAATCCTTGATTCCAAGGAGCAGCCTAGTTTCACCTTCTCTAGGACAAACCTGTTAGTTTTCCTAGCAGACCATGGTATATTCAACACTCTTTTCCAGCATGACAGCTCAAAGGCACCAATTCTCTTTCTATCATCCCTCATCACTGTCCAGCTCTCTGATGCATAGAACGCAATTGCGAGGACTATGGCCTGGAGCAGGCACACCTTAGTTCTCAGAGAAAGATGGACAATCTTCTCCTGTGTAATTTATAATTTACTGCCTCTGAAAACCCCTGAAAGGTCAGCTGTGGTTCTGTTTCTACTCAACAGTAAACAATAGCAACAACAAGGATATCATGGACCAGGCAGGCCAAGGACATAAGCCTGAGTTACACATGAACTTTTGTACTACTACTTCTACTATGAAGGAGCCCTTTATGCTAATTTAAATTTGGGATGTGGGAACATAGTGTTTTCATAAATTTCAGTCACTTTTCATGTTGACTAGACCAGATGAGCTGTGGGATAATATCAAGAATATCATCCATGAAGAATGCCAAAGGTCATTATAAAGAAAGAAGAGAAAGAAAAGACCAAGAAGGATGTCAGATGAGGCTCTAAATATTGTACTAGAATGCCAAGAGGCCAAAGCAAAGAAGGAAAAAGAAAATCAAGAAATTAAGGAGCTGAATAGATTCCAAAGGGCAGTGGTGGGAAGACAAATAGAGTACTATAATATACAAAGAGCTGGCATCAGAAAATCAAAAGGGCCAAACTTGCTAGGCATTTCTTAAGATGAAGGAACTGAATAACAAAATCAAGGCTCAAGTTGTAATATTTAAGGATGTTTTGGTCAGAATATTTTATGATTCATTAAACATTAAGAGAAGATGGAAGGAGTATACAGAGTCACTATACCAAAAAGAATTGGTGGACACAGAACTATTTCATAACACAAAGTATGAGCAAGAGCCTGTGTTAATGAAAGAAGAAGTTCAATCTATTCTGAAGGAATTGGCAAAAAAACAAGACCCCAGGAACTGACAGAATACAAATGAACATATTTCACCAAACAGACACTGACCTGGATATGCTCACCAATTTGTGACAATAAATCTGCAGGAAAACCACCTGGCCAACTGACTGGAAGAAATACATATATGTTCCCATTTCAAAGAAAGACAAACCAACAGAGTGTGGAAATCATCGAACAATATCATTAATATCACATGGCAGCAAGATTCTGCTGAAAAATATCCAAAAATGACTGAGCACATCAACAGAGAACTGCCTGAAGTGCAGGCTGGGGTTAGGATGAGGTTGTGGTACCAAGGATATTATAATTAATGTTAGATGAATGATGGCTGAAAGTGGAGAGTTCCAGAGGAATGTCTATCTGTGTTTCATTGACTATACAAAGACATTTGACAGTGTGAATCACAAAAACAACAACAACAACAAAAACAAACAAAATGTGGCTAACTCTGAGAAGAATTGGAATTCCATAGCACTTGATTGTGCTTATGCCTAACCTATAATTGGACCAGAAGGAAGTCATCAGAACATAGCAAGGAGACACTGTATGCTTCAAAATTGGGAAGGTTGAATATCAGAGATGTGCCCTATATCTTTATCTTTTCAATCCATATGTAGAGCAGATCATTCAGGAGGCTGGGCTGTATGAGGAGGAATGTGGCACCAGGATTGGAGGAAGACTCATCAAAAACCTGTTATGCAGATGACACAACTTTGCTTGATGAAACTGAGGCAGACCTGAAGTGCTTGCTTCAGAAGATCAAGGACTGCAGCCTTCAATATGGATTGAAGCTCAACATCAAGAAAACAAAGATTCTCACCACTGGTCACATTGGCAGCATCATGATGGATATTGAGATTGTTAATAGCTTCAGTTTGCTTCTCTCCACAACCAGTATCAGCAGCCAGCAAATCAAAAGATGAATTGCATTGGGAAAATAGGTTGTCAGGCACCTCTCCAGTGTACTGAAGAACAATTATGTCAGTCTGGAGACTAAGGTGCACTTGATCCAAGCCATGCTCTTCGCAATTATGGGTTATGCATCAAACAACTGGACAATGACTAGGAATGATAGAAAGAGATGCCTTTGAGCTGTGGTGCTGGAGAAGACTGTTGAATATACCATGGACAGCTAGAACAAACAAGTTTATTCTAGAGAAGGTGAAACCAGGCTGCTCCTTGGAGGCAAGGACTCTGAAGGTTTTTGTGACATACTTTGGACATGCTGCAAGGAGGGACCGGTCCTTAGAGAGGGACGTCATATTTGGGAGGATGGAGGACAGTGCAAGAGAGGAAGACCCTGGATGAGATGGATTGACTTAATGGCTGTGGTAATGGAGGTTGGTATGTTAAAGGTGATAAGGTTGGCTCAGTGTAGAGCAGAGTTGAGGGCTGTTGAACACAGAGTCACTATGAGTCCCAATTGAGTCAAAGGCATATATAACAACAAAGTACAGTGGTATCAAGGTTATGTTTGCTTCATACAATGAGTCTGGGAGAATTCAATCCAAGTGTCCATCAACAAACAAATGGATAGAGAAGCTTTGGTATATTCACACAATGGAATACTATGCAGCATTGAAAAATAATGAACTAATGAAATATTATGCAAAATGGATAACCCTGGAGGATATTATGCTGAGTGAAATGTCCCAGTCAAAAAGAACAAATATTGCATAGGGCCACTGTTGTAAAATGGGACTGACATCGGAGTCGAGGGAAGACAGAGAAGGAGGGGAGGAATGATGTATATTGCATTGAAACAGATGAGGGAAAGAACTGTTCAAAGGAGAAATATGATTGTGTATTATTGTCATGACGAGAGTCTGGAATGAAGACTGTACAGTGGAGTGGACTTGGGGGAAGGGATTGCATAACAATGAAAGTTTTTTCTTTTCCGTTTCAAGGAGAAGAGTGAATTGGGGCGGGCCCGGGAGAAAGTGCAACAATGAATGACTGGAAACCCTTAATCTCTGTAAACTTTCATTAAAATTATTTAAAAACCCAACATTGGGATTTGATAATGAGAGCAGTGTGCACATGCAGTCTTTCAAAAATTGTACTTGCTGGGTAATAATAAGAAAGGCACACTGCAAAAAGGCAACAATCTCAAAGCTTCGAAACTACTTTTAACTTTACAGACTTTAATTTCTTCCCTTTCTATCTGGGCTTAAGCAAAGGCAATCACATGTATGATTCATTCTTCTCCCTTCTTCCAGAAGTGTTTTCACATGCTTTGATTGCAATGGGATTTTCTCTTGTGCTTGAAACACTTGAAGCACATGACCTCTAAGGCCACAGACTTACCTTCCAGTCTACCTTCATCATCACAAGCACTCTTGTGGAAGCACACACACCTAGCCACTCTACCTGATATTCTTCAGTAAGCTTAGCGCCTTCCCATTTCTCTGCTCACCCTGTCTCACCTGCTAGAAATTTCCTTCCTCATCTGTGAGCTGATTTTTTGACCAATCAGGTCCAATGATTTCCTACTTCCAAATAACATTTTCAGATTTCTCAAGCTGTGTCAAGTGTCCCTCTTCGCTAGTCTCATCTCAATGAGCCAATGATGGATTTTCTTCCACATGACTTCTTCCCTGTCCTCGAAATCTGGAAGGACAAGGCTAATCCACTGGTACTTGCTATTTATTGAGAGGACAACCTGAATGATGTGATCAAATATAGGAACAGAGAGTTCACAAAAAGAAAAAGTCATCAGAAAGCTAATTAACTTTCTAAAGATTGTTGTTGTTGTTATGTGCCATCGAGTTGTTTGTGACTCATAGAGACCCTATGTACAAGAGCTCTAAATGTTGTTCTATCCTGTGCCAACCTAGCCATCTTAAACACACTTATTCCCACAGCTCCAGTCACAGAATCGATCCATCTCATCGAAGGTCTTCCTCTCCTGCGCCGCCCCTCCACTCTGGCAAACATGATGTCCCTCTCCAAGGACCAGTCCCTCCTTGCAACATGCCCAAAGTATAGGTTTCGCAGTAGCACAATCAAATATTCTGGGATTCCCATTCTTCTCAGAGTCAGCCACAGCTTGTTGTGATCCACACAGTCAAAAACCTTTGCATAGTCAATGAAGCACAGATAGACATTCTTCTGGTATTCTTTGCTTTCTGCCAAGATCCATCTAACATTAGCTATAATAT
>NW_006399766.1:1127726-1133484 GCF_000299155.1 Elephantulus edwardii | reverse complement strand
ATTAAAAAAATAAAATAAAATAAATAATTAAAAAAAGAATGCAAAAGATCATTACAAAGGCTGAAAAAGAAGAAAAGATCAAGATGGATGTCAGATGAGACTCTGAATAAAATTTCTAAGGATAATCAACTAAATTAATACATCTTTTATAGCGGGGAGAGGGGGAGGAGACTTAATTCCAAAAGTAATCGTGTAAATTACCAGAACTGATTGGCCCTGACTCAATGTCATTCCACAAGGCTAGCATATTAAATTTCATTATAAAAGAAGGAAGTTCATTTTTGTATATAGAGTGAGGTGTGTGGATTTCGCTCTAGTATTCTGCAGATAGTTTTCCAATTTTGCCAATACCATCTGTTAAAAAGGTTGTCGTTTCCCCACTTAACTTATTTAATCTCCTTGGCAAATATCAGTTGACCATAGGCAGATGGTCTGATTTCCAGGTTCTCAATTTTATTCCACTGATCTATATGCCTGTCATTGTATCAGTGTCATGCTGTCTTAATCACCATGGCAGTGTAGTAGGATTTTAAATCAGGGAGTGAGACGCCTCCTACCTTTTTTTTCCATTTTTAAGGAGTGCTTTGCTTATTCGGGGCTTCTTTCCATTCCAAATGAAACTGGAGATTGCCTTTTCCATCTTGTTGAAGAATGGGATTGGTATTTGTATTGGGATTGCATTGAACGGGTAAATTGCCTTTGGTAGGATTGCCATTTTCAAAATTTAGTCTTCTTATCCATAAGCAAGAGATATTCTTCCACTTCTCCAGGTATCTTTTTGTTTCTTGGAGTAATGTTTTGTAATTTTCGTTGAATAGATACTTTGTGCTTCTGGTTAGATTTACTCCCAAGTATTTAATCTTATGATTAGCTATTGTGAAGGGTATTGTTTTTCTTAGCTCTGGTTCTGTATTCTCTTTGTCACTTTACAGAAATCCAACTGATTTTTGTATGTGGATCTTGTATTCTGATTTTGTCTTCCAGTACAATATTGAATAAGATAGGTGATAGTGATGAGCATTCTTGCCTAATTCCTGTTCTTAAAGAAAATGCCTTTAATCTCTCTCCATTGAGAGCAATGTTTTCTCTCTGGTTTGCATGAATACTTTTTACTATGTTGAAGAAATTCCTCTTTAATTCTATTTTTTTAATTGTTTTAATCAGAAAAGGGTGTTGGATTTTGTCAAAGGCCTTTTCTGCATCAGTTGGTAGGATCATGTTCTTGTTCTTTGTTTTGTTAATGTGATGAATTACATTAATTGCTTTTCTTATGTTGAACCATCCTTGCATATCTGTTATGAATCCCACTCTGTCATGGTGAATTATTTCTTTGTTGTATCGTTGAATTCTATTGGCTAATATTTTATTCAGGATTTTTGCACCTATGTTCATAAGATATATTGGACTATAGTTTTCTATTTTGGTGGTTTCCTTTCCTGACTTTGGTATCAAGGATATGTTTGCTTCCTAGAATGAGTCTGGGAGAATTCAATCTTTTTCTATTTTCTGAAATAGTTTATTTAGAATTGATGAGGTGGATAACGGACCCAGGACTAAATCCAAGGACTATAAACTTCATTAAAGAAAAGCTTGGAAGAACTCTAGTATTTCTAATCCACAACATAAAGAGTCTTCCAAGTATTCTGAAAAAATCTACAACCAGGAGAAGATAAAATAGATGAATGGGACCTTCCAAGAATCAAATCCCTATGCACATCCAAAAACTTGTCCGATAGGGTAAAATGGGAAGCCACAGACTGGGGAAAAGTGTTTGGTAAGGACATGTCAGATAAGGGATTTATATCTAGAATTTATAAAATACTTGAGCACCACAACAAGATAAAGGTAAAAAATCCAATAGAAAAATGGGCACAGGATATGAACAGACAATTCACCAAAGAAGACATTCAGATGGCCAACAAGCACATGAAGAAATGTTCAAAATCCAGGGAGCTATAGTGGCCTAGTGGCAAAAAGCTGCACTGCAATCCCATTGGTGCATGGTTCGAATCCACCAGATGCTCTGCTGGAGAAGGAGGAGCAATGTCCTCCTCCTGTACCAGTCAGATCTAATTTGACGGTACACACACACAAAATAATAAAATAATTTAAAAAAAAAGAAATGTTCAAAATCCCTAGCTCTAAGAGAGATGAAAATCAAAACAACTATGAGATATCATCTCACCCAGTAAGAATAGCAAAATTTAACAGAACAGCAAGCAACAAATGTCAGCGAGGTTGTGGAGAAACTGGAACCCTTACTCACTGTTGGTGGAAGTGTAAAATGGTGCAACCACTGTGGAAAGTGGTGTAGCGCTTTCTCAAAAAGTTGCAAATAGAGATACCGTTTGACCCAGTAATTCCAATACTGGGAATATACCCTAAAGAGATCATAACCAACATCCAAGCAGATATATGCATACCCCTGTTTATCGTGGCTTTGTTCACAATAGCAAGGTTTTGGAAACAACCCAGGTGCCCATGAACAAACGAATGGATAGAGAAGCTGTGGTATATTCGCACAATGGAATACTACGTTTCATTGAAAAACAAGGAACTCCTGAAATATTATTCAAAATGGGTGACCCTGGAGGACATTATTCTGAGTGAAATATCTCAGTCACAAAAGGGCAAATACTGCAAGGTGCCACTGTTGTAAAACAGGACTGACAGTGGGGTTGGGGGGAGACTGAGAAAGATGGGATAAATAATGTATACTGCATTGAAAGAGAAGAGGGAGAAAACTTTAAAAGGGATATGTGATTATATATTTTTGTCATGACAAGAGCCCAGAACAAAGGCTGCATAGTGGAGTGGACCTGGGTGGTGAGGGATTGTAAAACAATGAAAGAATTTTTCTTTTACCTTTTTAAAGAGAAAAATGTACTGGGGGTGGAGGAATGAGCAGGGAGAAAAGTGCAATAATGAAGGAATGGAAATCCAAAGTCTCTGAAAATTGTCATTGAAATTATCAATTAAAAAAATTTAAAGGAAGAGAAATATATAAAAAAAGAAGGAAGTTCTTATCTACAGGTAGGCATTTTGTTTTGCAGTGCCATTCCAATTACTTATTCATCATTTGCTTCTTACAAGCAAGCAATACTTATCCTAATTAGGTTTCACCGCTATGATAGGAGGTAGATGATAATATAATCTCTTCAACAAGGAATGGATGAAATGTACTCATTCTGTTACCCAGCAAAGACCTGGAGACATTTACTAACATTAGAGGTGACTTGCCTTGGCTGTAGTGATCAGTAAATTTAGCACGGAAAGCCTGATCTCCTCATTGCAATCACATATGACTCATCTTTTCACCTCCACCTGTGCCAAATCAATGGCGAAATAACAGCCTCACTGTTAGAGCCACGTGTGATTACCAGGGAGAAAGATAGGATTCACTGGCCACAGGAGATTATATTTAGAGAAAGGGAGAATTGAAAATTGTAGGGCATTTTCAGATTCCACCTATATAGCTTTGTTCCCTCCAGATGTTTGCGGATTAAACTGGCTTGCAGTAATCCATCTATCATGTTCAAATGGGTCTTTTATGACCTATTTCAAACACCTATCATGTAAAGGTGGCTTTTGCAAGAGGTAAGTGCACAATAATATTATGCAAATATTTTTTAGTATTATGTAGCCCACTTTTTCTGGACGTCCCTGTTTAGTTTACACAAGCCAAACTGTTGTTTCTGACTTCCTCCCCGCCTTCCCTCGCCCCCCAGCCTTCTAACAAATTTTCTCCCTCATTTACCAGTGAAGGTTTTATTGCTTTAGAGTTAATAGATAATATTTCTTCTAGCCGGTGATCCATCCATAAATCTTCATGTTTCACTTTAACACCAAACTGATGTTACATAAGAATTGAGATTATCTGCAATCAATCATGTGGAAGACAATTAGGATGAATTCTACTTATATCACTCTATAAAATGGAAAACTTCTCTTATGTGTCAGGGAAGCACACATCATTTTCTCCTTCCTGTAGGGAATAAGTTAACAAAATTGACCTGACCACATACCTAGATGGAAAAATACCATGAGCAATATTCAGCAGTGTATTGGAAGGGAAAAGAAGAAGCAAAAACGGCAGGATCCAAGCATTTTTAAACCAAGGACATAGAGGTGAATGGGCTTTCAAAGAAAAATGAACATGTCCAAATAGGAAATGAGCTATTTGGCTCCAAATAAGGCTGTTTTAAACTTTTCTTTGAAGTGGAATGATATCTGAGTGAACAACGACTTTGAGAAGTGCCCCTGTGAATAATATTGGAATCCAGGCACACCTTTTTATCTTGTTCAACTAAACAAAGGCAAGGTGGAGACAGTACTCTTCTCCAAGCCTATTTTACTGTTATTGTTGTTGTTGGATTGCTGTCAAGTCGAGCATGACTCCTAGCAACCTTATGAACAAAAGACCTAAAGCCTATCTATAACTATTGTCATTTATCAAATTTTTGTTCACAGAGTTTCCAGAGGCATGTTGTTAGGGAAGTGGATGCCACTCGTGCTTCCAAACCTGTCTTAAACTGAGAGTGCCATCAAATGCTTTCCACCATGGGTAACTGTTAGTACATTTGACACATCAATGCCACAAGGATCAGCATCACGGCAAAATACCTCTCAGTATAGCATATTGACAGAAGAGTGTTGTACCACTTAGAAGAACATTTCTCCAAAATATAATAACAACCGACTTTTAAATACAAAGGCCCTCCCCATGGTCTTGTTGACTGTAAACATGAGACTTAAATTTTTTTTAAAAAGTATGTTTTTACTATTATGTGCCGTTGAGTCACTTGTCACATGGAATTGTATATTCAAGTAGGTGTGAATTGTTCTATTTTGCATATTTTCACTCTTTTTTAGTGTTTGGAGGATATAACTGAAATATGAAAAATTTATAATTATAATTCAGAGAAGTTTGTCTTTGAGAATACCTGTTGCAGTAATATTCCATGTACAAATACATATCAACACATACATACCACAAAACCTACTTCTAGTCATTAATATACTTTTTATGGTCATCACAGCCAAACATTCTGATGAATCTTTTCACTCATCACAGAATATAACAGACACATCAGAGTGTGAAGTACCACTATTTTATTTAGATTCTTGTAGACGAAATCAATGCACAGACTGAGGAGTTTTATTTAAGCATATGCCTTTCTTTGATTTTTCATAAGTCTAAATTAAAAAGAGTTTGCATGATGTAGCGAAAACAAACTTGACTGAAAGATAAAAAGAAATAGTCCTTTTCCCAGTAACACCACTGTATTAATGGAAGAAGTTGGGAAAGTTCTCTAATAACATTTACCCTCAATTCCCTCAGTTTTAGAAGGGAGACCAAAAAAGGAAGGAAGAAAATATGTCAGGTAGTGAAGGAGCTCTGGTAGTTTACTGGTTAAGGTGCTGTGCTGCCAGACCCTAAGTGGGTGGTTCAAATCCACCGCTCAGAGTAGAAGCAAGACCAGGAAACAATGATGATGAGATGGATTGATTAAGTTACTGGGGTAATGGGGGTAGGTGTGTCGGAGATGGTGAGATTGGCACAGGATAGGGCCAAGTTTAGGGCTGTTATACATAGGGTCACTATGAGACGCAGATGACTCGATGGCACATAACAACAACAGCATTTTATTTTATACAGATTTACTTACAAAGTTCATATACATTGTTTTTCACACAGCATCTTTCCCATTTCCTTTACCCAATCTGCCCTCCACCCACCAAATTGTGAAACCCTATG
>NW_006399766.1:1121777-1127379 GCF_000299155.1 Elephantulus edwardii | reverse complement strand
CTCCAGAGAGACACCATTGCTCTTCAGTACTTTAGAGAGGTCCCTAACAGCAGACTTTCCCATCGCAATGTTGTTGTTGTGTTGTTATGTGCCATCGAGTCATTTGCGACTCATAGCAACCCTATGTACAAGAGCTCTAAACACTGTTCCAAGGACCAGTTTCTCCTTGCATCATGCCCAAAGTATGTCAGAGGAAGCTTCAGAATCCTTGACTCCAAGGAGCATTCCGGCTTCACCTTCTCTAGGACAGACCTGTTTGTTCTCCTAGCAGTCCATGGTATATTCAACACTCTTCTCCAGCACCAAAGCTAAAGGCATCAATTCTCTTTCTGTCAACCCTATTCACTGTCCAACTCTCTGATGCATAGCATGTAATTGCGAAGACTATAGCCGGATCAGGTGCACCTTAGTCTCCAGCCTGACATGGTTGCTCTTCAGTACTCTTCAGTACATAGGGTCATTATGAGTTGCAAGCGACTCAATGGCACATAACAACAACACCCATACTCACCCCTTGGCTCCCACTGCACCCTCTTTGGATCCTCATACACATTCTACAATAATGATCTTATACAGTATTTGTCCTTATGGGACTAAGTTAATTGACCCAGCATAATGCTCTCCAGTCTCTCCTAATATAGATAGTGATTACAAAATCATTGCTACTGCATGTTGCATAGTATTCCATTGTATGAATATTGCATGAATTATGTACCATAATTTCTCAATTCACTTGATTGTGGTTGGGCATTTGGGCTGTTTCCATGTTCTTACAATGGTGAATAACTCTACTATGAACATTGGTGTACAAGTCACCATTTGTGCCTCAGTTCTCATTTTCTTGGGGTATATTGCATGCAGGGGAATAGCTGGGTCATATGAAATTTCTATGTTCAGATTTCTGAGGAAAAGTCAAATGACCTTCCAGCATGGTTTTACTATTTTACAATCCCACCAACACTGTATAAGAGTTCCTATCTCTCCATGTTCTCTCCAACAGTTATTACTTTGCCACTGATACTGGAGTGAGTTGGTATCTCATTGTGGTTTTGATTTGCATCTATCTGATGATTGCCAGCGATTTTTCATGTGTCTGTTGCCATCAGAATATCTTCCTTTGTGAAAATTCTTTCCATGTTTTTTGCCCATTTTAAAATTGGGTTTTCAGTCTTTTTCTTGTGGAGGCCCTATAGGATTCCATAAACTTTTGATATGAGACTGAAATGGTATCGCGAAATGTTTTTTTCCCAGTAAGTAGGGGTTGGTTGTTTTTTTTTTTTTTGTTGTTGTTGTTTGTTTGTTTTCACTCTCTTGGAAAATGTTTTTGATGTTCATAGGGATTTAATTTTTAAAAGGTCCCATTCATCAGTTTTATCTTTTCCTGGTTGTACATTTTTCAGGATACTTGGAAGACTCTTTATGTTGTGGATTAGGACTACTAAAG
The DNA here is from genome assembly GCF_000299155.1 of Elephantulus edwardii. Taxonomy (NCBI): domain Eukaryota; kingdom Metazoa; phylum Chordata; class Mammalia; order Macroscelidea; family Macroscelididae; genus Elephantulus; species Elephantulus edwardii. The sequence goes on along the minus strand of NW_006399766.1, from coordinate 1,125,935 downwards.
TTCTTCCCAGCTTTTCTTCAATAAAGTTTATAGTCCTTGGTTTTAGGCTTCATTCTCAGGTCTCTGCTCCACCTTGAACTGATTTTTGTGTATGGTATGAGATGTGGATCCTGTTTTAGTTTTCTGCAGGTAGCAGTCTAGTTTTGCCAGCACCATTTGATAAAGAGGTTGTCAGTTCTTCATTTGGTAAGTTTTATTTCCTTATCAAATATCAGTTGACCATAGATAGCTGGGTCAATTTCTGGGTTCTCAATTCCATTCCATTGGTTTATGTGCCTATCATCATACCAGCATCATGCTGTTTTGGTTACTACTGCTCTGTAGTAGGTTTTGAGGTCAGGCAGTGCTATACCTCCCATTTTAATTTGTTTTTCAGAAGTAGTTTGCTTTTCTGGGGTCTCTTTCCTCTCTAAATAAACTTGACAATTTTCTTTTCAATCTCCTAGAAAAATGAATTTTTTATCTCTATTAGGATTGCTCTGAACTTGGAGGTTGCTTTTTGTAGGATTGTCGTGTTTACAATATTGAGTTTTCCTGTCTGTGATCAGGGCACATTTCTTCATATATTTAGGTCTTTTTCTGTGTTTCACAGAAATGATTTGTTGTTTTGTTTGTATAGGTATTTTGTGTCTCTAATTAAGTTCTCTCCCAAGTATCTCAATTTGTGGTTGGCTATTGTAAATGGTATTACTTTCTTGGTTTCCTTCTCTGAGTTTTCTTTGTTACTGTAGAAGAATGCCACTGATTTTTGGATATTGATCTTATATCCTGCCACTCTACTAAATTGGTTTACTAGCTCTAACAGTTTTTTGGTTAGTCCTTGGGGTTTTCTGTGTATACTATCATACCATATTCATTGAGCAATAGTTTAGGTGTATCTTTGCTGATCTGGATGCCTTTTATTTCGTTCTCTTGTTGTATTGCCCTAGCAAGCACTTCCAATCAAATACTGAATAGAATTGGTGACAGTAGACATCCTTGTCTGGTCCCTGTTTGCAAGAAAAATGCTTTTAGTCTCTTGGTTTTGTAAGTATATTTTTTTTTTTACTGTATAGAGGAAATTCCCTTTTATTGCAATTTTGCTGAGTGTCTTTATCAGGAAGGGGTGTTTAATTTTGTCAAATGCCTGTTCTGCATCAATTGCTAAGATCATATGGTTCTTGCTATTTACTTTGTTAACATGGTGAATTACATTGATTGTTTATCTTATGTTGAACCATTGTCACATACCTGTTATGAATCCCACTTGGTCCTGATGAATTATGATGTGCTTTTGAATTTTATTGGCTAGGATTTTGTTAAGGACTTTTGCATCTATATTCATGATACACATTGGTCTGTAGTTGTCTTTCTTGGTAATGTCTTTGCCAAGTTTTGGTGTTAGGGCTGTGCTTGCTTCATAGAATGGCTCTGTGAGCATTCCTTCTTTTTCAATTTTTTTGAAATAATTTAAGTAGAATTAGTGATAGATCTTCTCTGAATGTTTGGTAGAATTCAGCTGTGAAGTCATCTGGTACTGAACTTTTCTTATAGGGAAGTATTTTTATGACCTTTTCAATTTCTTCTTTTGCGATGTGTCTGTTCAAGTGTTCTATATCTGCTCTTGTTGATCTTGGTAACACATGAGTTTCAGAGAATTTGTCCATATTCTCTAGGTTTTTTAATTTACCAGAGTATAGTTTTTCATCGTATTCCAATATTATCAATTTAATTTCATCTGGTTCTGTTGTGATGTCGTCTCTATCATTTCTTAACGGAGTTATCTGTGTCTTCTCTATCCCCCCTTTTGTTATGTTTGCCAGCGGTTTGACAATTTTATTGATTCTCAAAAAACAGGCTCCTGGCCTTATTGATAGTTTCAGTTGTTTTTCTGTTCTGTCTTATCGATGTCAGCTCTTGTCCTTATAATGTCTTTTCTTCTAGAGGCTAAAGGAGTATATTGTTGCTCTTTTTCTATTTGATGTAGGTGTTGAGTTAGGTAATTGATTATTTCATCTTTCTTCCTTTCGCCACATTCCAGAGGTTTTGTATGTTGTATTTTCATTTTCGCTTTTTTTCAAGGAATTTTTTATTTAATTCTTTATTTCTTTTATAACCCTATCATGTTCTAGCAGAGTGTTATTCAGTTTCCATCTGGGTGGTTTTGTAAACTTTACCATCCTGTGGTTAATTTCTAGTTTTATGGTATTGTTGTTTTTGTTACGTGACATCAAGTTTTAGACAACTCCTGGTGACCCTATGAATGAAAGGCCTGAACACTTGTATAACTTACATCATTTCTCCAAGTTCACAGAGTTTCCAGAGGCAAGCTATTATGGAAGTGGCTACCACTCCTGCTTCCAAACTTGTTTTAATCTGGGAGCTCCACCAAACACTGTCCAAGCTTGGAAGCAGGAGTGGCATCCACTTTTGAAATAGCTTGCCTCCAGAAACTCTCTGAACTTTGAGAAATGAGGAAAGTTATACAAGTGGGTAGGTCTTTCATTTATAGGGTCACGATGAGTTGTCTAAGACTCGATGGCACCTAACAACAACAACAACAATAACAACAATGGGATTGTGGTTGAGAAGATAGTTTGTATTATTTCAGTATTTTTTTTAATTTGTTGAGGCTTGCTTTGTACCCTAATATGTGAGCAATTATGGATAACGTACCATGTGCACTTGAGAAAAAAGTGAATTGAGTTATAGTTGGATGCAATACCCTGAATACAAGGTCAAGTTGGTTAAATGTATAGTTTAGATCTTCTGCAGCTTTGTTGAGTTTCTTTTGAATTGACTTATCATTTTGGTAATAGTGGTGCATTGAAGTCTCCTACCATGAGTGTGGTGTTATCTACTTCTTTCTTCAATTATGTTAAGAGTTGTTTTATGTATTTAGCTGGCCTATCATTTGATGCATAAATGTTGACCAAGGTTATGTCTTCTTGATCTATTGTGACTTTAATCACCATGTAATGCCCTTCCTTATCTTCTATGGTGTTTTTCATTCTGAAGTATATTTTATCAGAGATTAGTAGGATTGTTACTTCTGCTTTTTTCCCCCATTTTTTTAAAGTGTTTTACTGGTTTACATACAAAGTTCATAAAGTTCATATATGTTGTTTTCCAAACTGGATCTTTCTCCTTTCCTTTACTCATCCCTCCCTCCACCTACCAAATTATGTGACCCTATGATAAAACCCCACCCCTTGGGTCCTTGTACTCATTCTATGATAATGGACTTATACAGTATTTGTCTTTATGAGACTGTGTTAGTTCACTTAGCATAATGCATGTTAGGTACTAATTTACAAAGTCATTGCTCCTGCTTGCTGCACAGTATCCATTGTGTGAAAGTACCATAATTTCTCAATCCATTCAATTTTGGTTGGGCATTTGGACTGTTCTTGCTGTGGTAAATAATGCTTCTATGAACACTTCTGCTTTGTTGAGGTTGCCATTTGCTTGGTATATTTTTTCCCAGCCTTTGTTTTTGAGTCTGACCTTCTTTTGTGTTTTTTTTTAATTATTATTATTTTTTTGTGTGTGTGTGTACCATCAAATCAGATCTGACTGGTACAGGAGGAGATTGTTCCTCCTTCTCCAGCAGAGTGTCTGGTGGATTTGAACCATGTACCTCTGGGAATGCAGTGCAGCTTCTTGCCACTAGGCCACCAGAGCTTGCCCCACTAGGCCACCATAGTCAACATATTGATGGACTTTGTTTTGTTGGATTTTTTTCTTTTTTAAATCCATTCTTCTACTTTTTTCCTCTTAATTGGTATATTTAGTCCAATCACATCAAGTGATTATTGTCAGGCAAGGTTTTACCTTGGCCGTTTTTCTGTGTGTTTTGGTTTTGGGGTTCTGGGTTGTTGTGGTTGCTTTTTTCTTTTTCCTGTTGTTTCTAGTTACTGTGATCAATTCATTTTCCTTTGGTGTCTCTGTGTGAGGGACTTATAATTTATTGTAGTTTTGGTCTTGTTTTCACAAATTTATTCAGTTCCTTCTTTTCTGCAAAGAAAGCTAATTTCTCCGTCATATTTGATGGAAAGCTTTGCTGGGTTATTGTCTGGTAATTGTTCCAACTTTATGCCTTTACCTTGCCTTCTAGCTCACATGGTTTCTGCTGAGAAATCAGAATTTAATCCAAGGAGGTTGAGTTTTCAAGTATGG
>NW_006399766.1:1095902-1119047 GCF_000299155.1 Elephantulus edwardii | reverse complement strand
AACAACAACAACAACAGGTGACCCTTTGTTTTTCTCATGGTTTTAGTATTCTGTCCTTATCTTTTAATTTGGATAATTTAACTATGAAATATCTTGATGTTTTTGTTTTCATGTCTACTCAGTTTGGTGTTTGCTATGCTTCTTGAATATGTATTTCCCTGTTCTTCAAAATACCTGGGAAGCTTTCTTCTAGTACTTCTTCCAAAATTTTCTCAGTGATTTTCCTGTCACTCCCATGTTCTGGAATTCCAGATATATGTATGTTGTTCTTTTTGATGTCATCCCACACTATTCCAATATTTGCATCATTTTCTTTACATCTCATCTCTGATTTTCTTCTAATATGTTTCCAGGGAAGCTCTTGTCTTCCAGCTCACTAACTCTCTGTCCCATCTCTTCAGATCTACATTTTTGTCACCAGCATGTTTGACACTTCTGCCAATTCTGTCTTAATACTCTGGATTGCATTTTCATGTTTTTCTTTTATTTCCAGGAGTGGCATCCACTTCCGAAATGGCTTGTCTCTGGAAACTCTATTGGTGTTCCTGTTGCTGGACAGTGGGAGGCAGCAGTTGGGTGGTCTCCAGGAAGTGGGGCAGTGAGTGGTCTAGTGCCCTGGATGGGCCTGTGGTTTGGGCCATATGGAATCTGCATCTCCTCAACCTAGCAGGCAGTGTTTCTGTTGAGACCAGGGTGTGAGTGCACATGGGCTGAACCACAGTCTTTAGCAAATGCTGAGGAAGTGGTGGCAAGAAGACTTTTCCGGGCTAGCCATGACACACAGGCCTTGGCATCTTGCTGAGAATCTTTGGGGTTTTTATGCTGAATTTCAATCCATATTGAAGACTATAGATGGAGAAAGTATGAAAGTTGTCAATTATTTAATTTTATTTGGATCTATAAGCAGTACCTTTGGTAGCATCAGTCACAAAATCAATAGATATGTTTCATTGGGGAAATCTTATTTCAAATACTCTCTTGTTCTAAAAACCAAGGACGTTACTTTAAATATTAAAGTATACCTGAGCCAAGCCATAGTTTTTCCATTTGTTTGGTATGTATCTGAAAGTTAGACAATGATTAAGAATTACAGAAAAAGAAACACTGCATGGTTCAAAATTGGGAAGGGTGTACGCCAGGGATGAGTCCTATCTCCATACTTTCTCAACCTATATACAGAACAGATTATCTGGGAGGAAGGGCTCTATGAGTAGAAGTGTGGCATCAGGATTGGTGGAAGATCCATCAACAATCTGTGTTATGCAGATGATACAACCCTGCTTGCTGAAGAGGGTCAAGGAATGTAGCCTTCAATATGGATTGAAGCTCAATATCAAGAAGACAAAGATTCTCACCACTGGACCAATTGGCAGCATCATGATGGATGGTGAAGAGATTGAGATTGTTCACAGCTTTAGTTTGCTTGTCTCCACAGTCAACACTCTTGGAACCAGCAGCCAGTAAATTAAAGGACATATTGAGATTGGAAAGTCTTCTGTTAGAGACCTATCTGAAGTACTGAAGAGCAATTGTGCCACTCTGGAGACTAAGGTGTACCTGATACAGGCCATGGTCTTTGCAATCACTTGTTATGCATCAGAGAGTTGGACAATGACTAGGGAAGATAGAAGGAAAATTGATGCCTTTGAGCTGTGATGCTGGAGAAGAGTATTGAATGTACCATGGACTGCTAGAAAAACAAACAGATTCATCCTGGAAAGGGTTAAACTGGGTGGCTCCTTGGAGGCAAGGATTCAGAGGCTCCGTCTAACATACTTTGGACATGTTGTGAGGAGAGACCGGTTCTTGGAGAAGGACATCATGCTTGGTAGGGTGGAGGGACAGCACAGGAGGGGAAGGCCCTCTATGAGGTGGATTGATTCAGTGACTGGGGTAATCAGGATGGTTGTGTTGGAGACAGTGCAATTGGCACAGGACAGAGAGAGTGTACGGCTATTGTACATAGGGTCACTATAAGTCACAAGTGACTTGACAGCACATAACAACAACATGGGTTGTAAAAAGGACAAATAAGTCTGTTTTGAAGAAAAGACAACTAGAGTGCTCATTAGAGGTAAGTAAGGTGAAATCTCCTCTCATTTACTTTGGATATTTTATCAGGAGGAAGCAGTCCTTGCACAGAGATAGCATGCTGGGAAAGGTAAAGAATCTGAGAAAAAAGATGAAAACTGACACAGCAATTGCAACAATGGGCTTGAGTAAGACAGAGATCATAAGGATAACACAGGATATGATGAGGTTTAGATCTCTTGTTGTTGTTGTTGTTGTTATGGGCTGATGAGTTGATTATGACTCATAGTGACCTATGAAAAATGGCTCTGAACCTTACCTTATCCTTAGCCAACCTACCTTCACTGATCTGACATACCTGGCCCGCAGTCACTATGTCGATCCATCTCATCCAGGGTACTCCTCTTCTGTGCTGATCCTTCTAGTAATTAAGAGTTTATCTTTCAATGTGAATTTTCTAGCCATTACCTGACTTGAGCATGTGGATCTGTAGGAACATATGAAGAGGGAATGCTGGCCTATCCACAAGAAGATTGCCTATCTCATTAATCCACAAGGAGATTTATCAGTCACACTAATCTCACAAGAGGATTGGCTAGTCTCCCCATTAAGTGAGTGATCCAGCAGCAGAAAGATGAAACCTCACCACTAGGAAAAGAGCAAGCAAGAGGAACTACATGACAACAGCAGTAGCAGCCACAGTAAAAAACCATAGACCTAACATGAGATGGGACCTTGAGTTTGCTACACATTGGATAAAGTGTTAAGACCCTTTGCCCAAGTTTGTTGGACACTATGGGTGGGGATAGCCAATAGTGGCAGGATTGAAAACTTTGTAATATTGGCCTAAAGCCACAAGGCTCAAGGCTGGGATGTCTGAGAGCACATTTCAGAAGCTATCTTGACAAAATTCTTGCTACTGACCTAGATTATAACCTTTTAGGCCTCTCTAATATAGTCCTCTGTGGTTTGTGAACTATCACATGGGATTTTTGACCCAGTAAATCAGTATAATTGATGTTGAGATGACTAGAAAGAGATACAGGAGTGTGGGAGGTTCTGACCTCAGGGGAATTAGTTTTGTGTTGTTGAAACTGTTGACAGGAATAGTTCCCCTTTGTGAAGTTGGTAAAGGTTAGATATGGCCATCCCCACGTAGTCCTTGCTCTTTTTACAACTTCCAAGCATAGCGTTCTTCTCCAAGGACTGGTCTTTCCAGGCAACCTGCCTTCTTTGTAAGTATACTTCATGGTATCTACAATATGAGTAGGTCTGACTTGATGCCAATGAGTTCAGTTCAGTTCTGTGAAGGAGAAGGTTGTTCTTATGTGCTACCAAGTTGTATTCAACCTATAGCTAACCCTCCAGTGAGTTTTCAAAGGCTGTGTATTGCTTGGGAGAAGATTGTCCATCTTTCTCCTGAAGAGTAGCTGGTGGATTCAAACCTTCTGCTTTTGGTTTGGTAGCCCTATTCCTTACCACTAAGTCACCAGAGTGTAATTGGGGAAAGGGCTGAAAAGCAAAGGAGGGAAGAGAATAGAGTGGAGAGGGAAAGCAACAAAATAGTAAGGGAAAGAGGAGACAAAGGGCTGAAACTATGGGTGCTATTACATCTGTCTCATCTCATCTGCTTTACAACACTCTTCCACTTAAAACTGAGACTAGTGCTGAGACATACGTGTTCATTCAGGGGGGAAAAAATCAATACACATCTCCTAATGCTCTTGGCACCAGCAGCCAGGAAATTAAAAGACGTATTGCCATGGGAAAGTCTGCTGTTAGGGACCTCTCTAAAGTACTCAAGAGCAACGGTGTGTCTCTGGAGACAAAGGTGTGTCTGGTACAGGCCATGGTCTTTGCAATCACTTGTTATGCATCAGAGAGCTGGACAATGACCAAGGAGGATAGAAGGAGAATTGATGCTTTTGAGCTTTGGTGTTGGAGAAGAGTGCTGAAGGTGCCATGCACTGCTAAGAGAACAAACAGATTCATCCTGGAGAGGGTTAAACCGAGCTGCTCCTTGGAGGCAAGGATTCTGAGGCTTCACCTGACATACTTTGGTCATGTTGCCAGGTCTTTGGAGAGGGACATCATGCTTGGGAGGGTGGAGGGCAGGCGCAGGAGGGGAAGGCCCTCTGGGAGATGGATTGATTCGGTGACTGGGGCAATAGGGATGAGTGTATCGGAGGCAATGAGATTGGCACAGGACAGAGCAGAGTTTAGAGCTGTTGTACATAGGGTCGCTATGAGTCGCAAGCCACTCGACGGTGCATAACAACAACAACAACAACAACAACAACAACAACAATGCAAAGGAGCTGTGCTGCTGATCCAAATGCAGGCCATTTGAGTCCACCAGCTGCTCTGTGGGGGAAAAGATGGGCAATCTTCTTTCAGATGTTCAGCCTCTGAAAACCCACTGGAGGGTCAGTTATGAGTTAGCTCTGACTCAATGGCACATAACAAAAACAATGCCAAATGTTAAGACTTTGTGATGAGAATATCATCAATTCAAGTTTTCAGAAAGTAGATAGGAGAACATATAGAAAATACAGTTATAGTGTTCTCACTTCCCAGAGTTGGGAGTTTTCTTTTATGCTTTGCTTTTATTTTACTTCCTTTCATTGCTTTTCAGATATCACTTTCTGTATGTCTTCAGACATTTACTCCATGTGTATGTAGGTATCTCTGGACTTGGAGTAGAGCACAGCAAATCAAGAGTTAGGCTGTTCTTGATAGAAACAGGATTTCCTTACTCTCTTGCCAGGGTAATTTTATATTCTCCTGTTTCATTTTTCAGTTAGTTCTTCCTCTGCCTTCTCATTATCATTCTCCCTCCTTTCTTGGGTTTTTCTCCCATAAGATGTAGATCCAGAAATAAAATGACTGCCCTGATACTTATCCTGGCCTGGCCACTTCTCCTAAGGGCTCTTGTCTCCGATGCAAGCCTTGGTGTTCAGCACACAGGTTGTTGGCCTACCATCTCTGTATTCCCAGGATTGACTTGAGGAGCCAAGGAGAGGTGGTTGGAGGCTCACTCTGCTGCTGGACCTGGTGTGATACAGCTGTCCCCTGTTTTACCTGCAAAGTAATTAAACTGTAAACAAACCTCCTGGGATGCCAGAGCCTTTTAAGGCCCAAACTTTCTTGCCATCTGTGTTCTCCTCAAGGCAGATTGTGCTTGGCAGGCCTTCCTGCTCTCCAAAGCAGCATTTATCAATCCACATAGCCAGTGCTTGCCAACTCTCTGCTAAGCAAACATCGCAACTTGTTTTGTAGGCTCAGAAGGAAACTCACGTCTCAAGGAGCAAGCTCAGAAATACTTTGTGAAATGTTTTTACAGGAAATAGTGTCAAACCCCCAACATACAAGCGTGACTTGCTTGCTACTCATGGCCATGCTATGCTTCAAAAGCCAAGACCAGAAGACTGACTTTGCAGCCTCCCAAGGAAGGAGGTTGAACAATCAGAGCCTAACTCTCAGGTAAATAGTCCCTATGACCTATGCCAACTTGGCCATGCTCATATTTTATGTTCATTTGGGTAGTTACTTAAGAGCAGTCAAAAGGGTTGAGGTCAGTAGGAGTTAATTGTGACCTTGTAACCTAACTTGAACTCATTAATTAATTGTCTGTTAGTAAGTGGACATACAGCATTTAATAAACTTTGAAGTATCACTTGATAATTTGATTTTTTTGGTAAGTATCTAAATTAATTCCAATACTCCAAAGTGTTAAAACTACTGTACCCAACTGTGCATAATATCGGAAACATGCTTCTCTTACATGCTTCTCATTTGAGTTTTGAGAGATTTAAGAGACCTGGAAAAGCCAGTGGGAGGATGCCCACAGAATATAACATTTGAAGGAGATGGAATCTACATTATACATGCTCTTTAACTTTTTAAAATTTTATAAGGCTTTATAGAGCCCAAGTGCAAATATTATGTTTTAAAAAGAGGACTGAATATTCCTCTTGGACTACTAGATCTGAGTACAAGCCTTGGGAAATCATATGTATTTTTAAAAAGACTGTGGCTGATTCTGAGCACAGTCTTGCTTTTAAAGTATTGGTACTGAATTAGCTAGAAGCCACTTTCGAGTTTGCCCTCCCAAGTTCTAGAACCTCCAACAGCAGAAAAATACTATATTTTTCTGTACCCAGAGTTGCACTGTGATCTCAGGGAAGCAGTTTAACATATCAGAGCATCAATTTTCCCACAATAAAGTATTTTTTCACAATTTGATGGGTGGGTGGTGAGGGAAATTGAAAGAATTTGTTCTTGAAAACAATCTATTTGAATTTTGTTAATAAACCAATAGAGAATTTTTAAAAAAATAGTAAAAAAAAAAACCCTGAGCACTTTGACTATGACCTTTGAAATGCATCTCTCTTTGACAAGAAGTATATATTGGAGGAGGAGAAGCCGTACTGCATGAAGAGCTTCAAGACTCTTTTTGCAAACAACTGCGAGGAGTGCAAGAAGCCTATTGACTGTGACTACAAGGACTCATCTTACAATGACTGGCACTGGTATGAGACCTGTTTCAATTGCTCACAGTTCAAGAACTCGCTGGTAGTCAAGCCCTTTGCTAACAAGACACAACAACTTTGCTCTGTACATAATGCTACTCCAATGAGTACACTTCCAAATGTCATGACTCCAAGAAGACCATCTTGCCAGGAACCCACAAGATGTAGTAGGAGGGCAGCAGCTGACATGAGGCCTGTTTCATCTGCCATCGCTGCCAGCAGGCAACTGGAATAAAGAGTTTCATCCCTCAAGACAATCAGAGTTTCTGTGTGCCCTGCTATGAGAAATAATATGCCATGCAGTGTGTTCAGTGCAAAAAGCCAACGGAGAGTCACCTAATGAGCAGTATTGGCACAAGTAGTGCTTTGTGTGCACTGCCTACAAGAAGAAGTTGTCAGGGCAGCATTTCACATCTGGAGATGAGTTGGCATACTGCCTGAACAGCTTCTGTGACTCATATGCCAAGATGTGTGCTCGGTATACCAACCCAGTTAGTGGAATCAGAGGCACAAAGTACATCTTCTTTGAAGAGCAACAGTGGCATAATGATTACTGTAACTGCAAGAAGAGCTCCCAGTCATTGGTGGGGTGAGGCTTCCTCACAGAAAGGGACAATACCCTCTGCTCTGACCATGGAAAAGATAGCTGAAGGAGAGTGGGAAAAGTAGTTGCTTAAAGTATGCAGAGATGGATGTTTTCATTCTCAGCCAGGCAATGCTGGGTTCTGATTTTCATCAGGCGTTCCTCTTGTGCTTCTTCTCAGTAACATTCACATTTGTTTAGACTGGCATGGGGCATTTTGACTCAGATGATCATATGACATGTTACTCTGGAGATGAAAAGGTGAGAAAAAATGGGGTTGCTTTCATAGTTAAAACAGTAATTTCTAGACCCATCTTGAAGTACAACATTGTGAGTGACAGGATAATATCCATACACTTACAAGGAAGTCCAGTGAATACCACTGTCTTTCAGATATATACACCAACAACCAGAGCCAAAGAAGAAATAGATGATTTCTACCAACTTTGACAGTCAGAGATCGATTGAACATGCAATCAAGATGCTTTGATAATAATGAGTGACTGGAATGCAAAAAGTTCGGAACAGAAAAGAAGATCAGTAGTTGGAAAACACGGACTAAGTAACATAAATGAAGCTGGAGATAGAATGATTGAATTTTGCACGACCAATGACTTATTCATTGCAAATACATTTTTGTTTAGACATTCCTCTAGGTCGTATAGCCCTGGTGTACAAGTTGTCATCCCGCAGTCACTTGTGGTTTCTGTGAGGCTGAACACTGTGACACAAATGTGTCAAATGCGTTAATAGTTGGCTACCCAATGTGGACAGAAAGTGGGGTGGAGCTCCCCGATTAAAACAAGCGTGGAAAGTGAGTGGCATCCAATTTCATAATAGCTTGCCTCTGGAAACCCTATGAACCTGGAGAGAGGATGAAAGGCACCCAAGCGTCGAGGACTTTCCTTCATAGGGTCGTTATGAGTAACCTGCGACTTGACGGCACTTAACAACAACTAGAGAAATAAACGAAGGTTATATACATGGATTTCATCTGATGATATACATAGGAATCAGATCGATTCCATCTTCAGCAAGAACGGCTGAAGAAGCTCAATATCAGCTGTGAAAACTAGGCCAAGAGCTGATTGTGGAACAGACCAGAAGCTACTTACTCATATGCAAGTTCAAGCTGAAGCTAAGGAACATTAAACGGAATCCACAGGAACCAAAATATGACTTTGAGTTCATCCCACCTGAATTTTAGAACCATCTCAGGAACAGCTTTGAGGCCTTGAACTATGAACAAAGACCTAATGAGTTGTAGGAGGATGTCAAATGTATCATCCAGGGAGACTGCAAACGGTCATTACAAAGACAGAAGAGGGGGGAAAAGACCAAAATGGATGTCAGAAGAAACTCTGAAGATTGCACTGGAGTGCAGAGAAGCCAAAGCAGAAGGAAGAATTCAAGATACTAAAGAGCTGAACAGAAGATTCCAAAAGGGAGCATGGGATGACAAAGCAAAATATTACAATGAAATGTGCAAGGAGCTGGAGTCAGAAAATCAAAAGGACCGAACTCGCTCAGCATTTCTTAAGTTCAAGGAACTGAAGAACAAATTCAAACCTCGTGTTGCTATAATCAAGGATGCTTTCAGCAGAATATTAATTGATCCAGGAAGTATTAAAAGAAGATGGAAAGAATATACTGAGTCACGGTATCAAAAGGAATTGGCAGACACAGAATAATTTAATGAAACAACAAATGAGCAAGAGCCTATGGTGATGAAGAAAGAAGTTCAAGCTGCTTTGAAAGAAAGCAAAAAATAAGGCCCCAGGAACAGATGGTATACTAATTGAGTTATTTCAGCTAACGGATGCTGCTCTGGACGTGCTCACCAAGTTGTGCCAAGAAATCTGGAGAACGACCACTCGGCCAACTGACTGGAAGAGATCGATATTTGTTCCCATTTCAAAGAAAGGTGACCCAACAGAGTGTGGAAACTATAGAACAATCTCATTGATTATACATGCAAGCAAGATTCTACTGAAGATTATCCAAAAACTACTGGAACAGCACATCAGCAGAGAACTGCTAGAAGTCTAGGCTGGGTTTAGAAGGAGTCGTGGTACTAGGGATATTGTAGCTGATGTTAGATGGATCTTAGCTGAAAGTAGGGAATATCAGAGGAATGTCTATATGTGTTTCATTGATTATGCAAAGGTGTTTGACTGTGTGGATCGCAACAAATTGTGGCTAACTCTGAGAAGAATGGAAACCCCAGAACACTTGATTGTGCTAATGAGAAACCTATTCTTGGACCAAGAAAGAGGCAGTCGTCAGAACAGAGCAAGAAAACACTGCTTGGTTCAAAATTGGGAAGGGTGTACTGTACGCCAGGGATGTGTCTTATCTCCATACCTTTTCAACCTGTATGCAGAACAGATTATCTGAGAGGCTGGGCTTTATGAGGAGAAGTATGGCATCAGGATTTGTGGAAGATCTATCAACAATCCGCGTTATGCAGATGACACAACCCTGCTTGCTAAAACTGAGGAGGACATGAAATGCTTGCTGCAGAGGGTCAAGGACGGTAGCCTTCAGTATAGATTGAGGCTCAATGTCCAGAAGACAAAGGTTCTCACCACTGGAACAATTGGCAGCAACAGGATGGATGGTGAAGAGATTGAGATTGTTAACAACTTTAGTCTGCATGGCTCCATGGTCAACACTCTTGACACCAGTAGCCAGGGAGTTAAAAGACATATTGCGATGGAAAAGTCTGCTGTTAGGGACCTCTCCAAAGTACTGAAGAGCAATGGTGCCACTCTGGAGACTAAGGTGTATCTGATACAGGCCATGGTATTTACAATCACCTGTTATGCATCAGAGAGTTGGACAATGACTAGGACGGACAGAAGGAGAATTGATGCTTTTGAGCTGTGGTGCTGGAGAAGAGTATTGAATGTACCATGGACTGCCAAGAAAACAAACAGATTCATCCTAGAGAGGGTTAAATGAGGCTGCTCCTTGGAGGCAAGGATTCTGGGGCTTCATCTGACATACTTTGGACATGTTGTAAGGACGGACAGGTCCTTGGAGTGGGACATCAATCTTGGTAGGGTGGAGGGACAGCGCAGGACGGGAAGACCCTCTATGAGGTGGATTGATTCAGTGACTGGGATAATCGGATGGGTGTGTCAGAGACAGTGTGATTGGCACAGGATAGAGCAGGGTTTAGGGTTGTTGTACATAGGGTAGGTATGAGTCGCAAGTGATTAGACGGCACATAACAACAACAACCATCTTTGAGTCAAGGGAGCACTAATTCATCTGAGAATAAACATCAGTTGAGCTTCTGAGATTACTTACTTTCATAGAACACAAAAGAGTTGTGAAAGCAAATTTAGCATTGAAGAAAACATCCGTGGAGTTGATATAATCAACTCAAAAAAGGTTGTCTGAATATGGACATGAGGTCCCTCCCTAAGGCCAGAAAAAGAATTAATACATTACAGAAGGAAAACTGATTGATAGATCACATCAAGGGAGTTTAATTGTGGATTAAGTGACGCAGGCCTAGTTGTTAGTTTTGATATGTGATAGAAATCCAGACAGATTTATTGGGATCCAAAAATCAAGAAGGATTAATAAGAGGTTCCTGAAAAATGTTCTCAGCACATACCCTTCAATATGGCAGACAGTGGGAGCCTATAAATAGCTAATAGACTAAGCAATCCCTCAAAATGACATGAAAATGGAGACAAATATTGATCAGCACCAGAAAAGAATAGACAGTTGAACTACAGAGGCTACGATAGATAGATGATAAACAATAAGACTAATTAAGCACAAGTTTTTGATAGTATCAATGTTATATTGCATGTACTATGTAATATAAATTCCTAAATTATTAAAAATTAAACTACTATAATTTATTGAAATTATAAAGAATTCATATATATGTCATTCTATGGGAGAAGGATGAGCCACCTTGCATGTGATTTACTGTCTCTGAAAACCCACTGAGGGTCAGCTATGAGTTTATTCCAACTTGATAGCACACAGCAACAATACATAGCACCAAGAATATCATCACTGACGTCAAAGGGATCAATGCTGAAAGCAGAGGATACCAGAAGGATGTCTATTTGTATTTTAATGACTACACAAAGGCATTTGACTGTGTAGATCATAATAAACTATGATTAACATTGAAAAAAACGGAAATTCCATGACATCTTATTGTGTTAATGCAAAATCTATACCTAGATCAACAAGCTGTTATCCAAACAACAAGGAAATATGGTATAGTTTAAAATCTAGAAAAGTGTGTGTCAGGACCATATTCTTTCTCCATACTTACTCAATCTGTATGCTGGAAAAACTATTCAAGAAGTTGGACTTTATGAAAAAGAATGTGATATTAGTATTTACGAAAGTTCAGAAAGAATTTTTTTTCCAAAGAAAAAAGCTATGGGCGCTGGGATGGGGCCAGGGAGGAAAATGTGCAACAATGAATGAATGGAAATGCGAGTTCTTTATAAACTTTCATTAAAATTTAAAAAATAAGAAAAAGAAAAAGAAAGGTCCATCAGCAACCTTTGTTACGCAGATGACACAACCTTGCATGCTGAACACAAGGAAGACTTGAAATGTTTACTACAGAAGATCAAAGGCTAAGAAGTCTCCAATATAGATTACATTTCAACATCAAGACAGCAATTTTCATCACCAGTCCAATAAACAACAGCATGGTAGATGAAGAAAAGATTGAAGTAATCAACTATTTCATTTTACTTAGATCATAATAAGCATCCTTGGTACCAGCAGTCAGGAGATCAGGAGAGGTTCTGTTCTCAGTGACTTTTCCAAATTACTGAAGGACAGTGTCATCAATTTGAAGACTATGGTGCTTTTGATTCAGGCCATGGTCTTTTCAATCATGGTCTATACATCTGAGAGTTGGACAGTGAATAAGGATGACAGAAGAATGTCTTTGAGGTATAGTGTTGGAGAAGAGTAATGAATATCCCATGGACTTCCAAAAGAAAAGACATGTCTTGGAGAAAGAGCAGCCAGAATGCTCTTTGGAGGGCAGGATGATAAAGCTTAGTCTCACATACTTTAGGCATGTTGCTAGGAGAGATTATTCCTTAGAAAGGGACATCATGCTTAGAAAGGTAGAAGGGTCAGTGAAAGAGAGGAATACCCTCAATGAGATCCTTTGGCACAATGACTGTAGAAATGGGTTCAAGTGTGTCAGAGATGATGAGGATGGTACAAAATTCAGTTCACAAGGTTGCTATGAGTCATACTCGACTCGACAGCACCTACCAACAACAACAACAATATGTAATCTAATGCTCTGGTAACCTAATTGATTAAAAGTTGTGGTTCTAACTCAAAGATGGCACCATTATGGCAGTTTGACTCTACCAGCCACTCTGTGGGAGAAAGATGGAAAATCTCCTCTGAAATCCTGTTGTAGGGTCAGCTGTGAATTGGTTCTGAGTTGTTAGTATGTGAGTAAATATATAATTTAATATAATATTATATAATGTGCTACTGTCAGGGACCTCTCCAGAGTGCTGAAGAGCAATGATGTCAGTCTAGCGAGTAAGGGGCATCTGATCCAGGCCATGATCTTCACAATTACTTGCTATGCATCAGAGAGTTGGGCAGTGAATAAGGATGAGAGAAGAAGAATTGATATCTTTGACGTGTGGTGTTGGAAAAGCGTACTGAATGTCCCACAGACTGCTGAGAGAACAAACATGTATGTCCTGGGGAGACTGAAATAAGTTGTTCCTTATAGGCAAGGATTTCAAAGTTTTGTCCTATATACTTGGGTCATGTTTCCAGGAGGGATCACTCCTTGGATACATCAAGCTTGGCAGGCTGGACAGACAGCACAGGAGAGGAAGACCCAGGATGAGATGAATTAACACAGTAACTGGGGTAATGATGGTAGGTGTGTCGGAGACAGTGAGACTGGCTCAGGATAAGGCAAGTGTCAGTATTATAGTATATAGAGTTGCTATGAGTCACAAGAAGCTAGGCAACACAAAATAATAACAACAATATGCACACTCATCAATTATATAATGTTATAATTAATACCCACCGACATCAAGTCAGAACAAACTCATAGTGCAAACTCTCCAGTAGGTTGCCAAAGGCTATAAATTGCATAACAGGAGATAATCTATCTTTCTCCCTCAAAACCCCTGGTAGATTCAAGTATTTCTTTCAGAGAAGCACCACCTTTGGGTTGGAAGCACAACTGTTTAAGAACTAAGCCCCCAGTGCACCCTGCATTGTTCATAACTTATATAATTTAAGGAATGTGCAGACTGGAAACTCACTAAAACCACGGCTTTTCTAAGTAGAATTTAATGAATTTAACTCTGATTTGCAAGATGAAGTTCTCAACTTTTAAATTACAGTGAAAGCTGAAGATCTAAATTCTAAATTGAGTTTAGGTACAGGGTTAAAATTATAGGAAGCTTTTTTTTTGCAACTATACCAAAGAAATATTTTTCTATCAAGATAAGTGCTGCATTGCTGAATAAAAGCCAATTATTTTTAATGACTGTACCTTTTGATTAATACGACATGCTAATTAGTACCCTGTTTGGCATTTGCAAAAACTCAAGCTCATTGCTGTGGAGTGGGATCTGACACATAGCTTACCCTCTATTGAGTTAAAAAAACTGTAATTTGCATGGGAAGACATTGCCCATCTTTCCTAGGCAGAGCTGTTGGAGAGGTGCTGCCTTCAGGATAGCAGTGCCACTCCTTGTGGACTAAGTCACCCTCTAAGTCTCCCTCTTCAGGTTTAGTCCTCAGAATGGTGTTAGCTTATGTAAAGCAGTTTATGATTGGATAAGTGACATAGTATAATTCCAAGCACCTTCTACAATCTAACACGGACAACTAGATCTTATGCTATTCTTAGGGGGTTTTGTTGTATGCTTTTGCTATTTTTTTTAAAGTACTCTGCTTTATTTACAAAGTTTGAATACATTCTTTTTCACAAAAGATCCTTCCCATTTCCTTCTCCCATTCCACCCATCTATTTCCACCCTCCTCCCCTCCCCTGCCTTGGATCCTAGTACTCATTCTACAATAATGGTTTTATACAGTATTTGTCCATGTGAGACTGAGTTAGTTCACTCAGCATAATGCTTTTCAGTCCCTCCTTGCTCCTGTGTGCTGCATAGTATTCCACTGTATGAATGTACCACAACTTCTCAATCCACTAGTTTGTAGCTGGGCATCTGGACAGTTTCCATGTTCTTGTGATGGTGAAAAATGCTGCTATGAACATTGGTGTACAAGATTCCATTTAAGCCTCAGTTCTTATTTTCTTGGGGTATAGTACAAGCAATGGAATAGGTGGGTCATATGGAATTTCTATGTTCAGCTTTTTTTTAAGGTTTTTAAAAAATATTAGTTTATTTACACAATTCAAATCCATAGATTTCTAGAACAGATTCCTCCAATGTCCTTCACCCCTCCACCCATCATATTGTACAACTCCCCCTGCACATCCTCATCCCTCTGCTTCTACCTTCCCCCACCCCCCTTGGATCCTTATACTCATTCTACAATAATGGTTTTATACAATATTTTTCCTTGTGATTTTATGTGAGGTAAATATTATATGTGCACTCATTTTAAAAAGAAGGATTCATCACTGTATAACTTTTAAAATCTGTATGAGGAATTCTCTTCTGTAATCTTTAGCCAGCAGGCAAAGGGGAACAATTTATCTGTGATTATTGGAAAATATTCTATTTTTAGGCATACATATAATATTTATTACTTTATATTTGTTTTTATAGAGATGGCACAAAAGCAGGCAACATTTTATTTATTATACATAGAGTTGCTGTGAGTCAGAATTGAATAAATCATACCTACAACATTCACACTCATTGACATTGAATCAAAACCAATTCATAGCTGATACTTCAGTGGCTCTTTAAAAGTCTGTAAATTGCTCTAGAAGAAACTGTCGATTTTTACCCCAGAGAATTACTGGTAGATTCAAGCTATCTGAAATTCCCTATTGAGTGCTGCATTCAGTGGTTACTTATTGACAATAATTATATTGTTTGTTGTTGATGAATTATCACATACATAAAATATATCCACATACTTCTTCCCTACACCATTTCATCATGAATCACTTGAGAGAAGAAGTTCTACATCACATAGTAACTCTCTCAATTGTCTTGCATGGTTAATATGTTCAGCTTTCTGAGGAAGCACCAAATTGCCTTCCAGAGTGGTTGTGCCATTTTACAATCCCACCAACAATGTATAAGGGTTCCTATCTCACCACATTCTCTCCAACATTTATTGTTTGCTGTCCTGTTAAACTTTGCCACTGCTACTGGAGTGAGATGGTAACTCATTGTGGTTTTGATTTCTATCTCTATTTTTGCAAGTAGTTTTCATATTTTTTAATATTAGTATTTGAAACAATGTTTACTTTCTTTCAAAAAGAAAAATAATGGTGGTGGTTGTTGTTGTTAAGTGCCATTGAGTTGTAGATGATTCATAGCGACTCATAGAAGAAAAATCCTTGCCACTTGCGTGACTTTCATCCTTTCTCCAGGTTCATAGGGTTTCTGGAGGCAAGCTATTTATGGAAGTGGATGCCAGTCCTGCTTCCAAGTTTGTTTTAATTAGGAAGTTCCACCCAACACCATCCACCATGGGTAACCATTATTGCATTTGACACATCAGTGTCACAGTGTTCATCTTCACATCAACCACAAGTTACCTCTGATGGCAAGTGGACACACCAGGGCTATAAGACCTATAAGAATGTTTGACCAAAAAAGATGAAAAACAGGCCTGAGGACTGCGGATTAGAGTCACCCACCTTTGGCTTGGTAGCATCACTTTCCATCCACTAGGCCAACTGGTCTCTCTCTATGTTGTTAAGTCCTTGACACTTGTGTGAGTACAAAAAAACTGGAAGTAGGCAAGGGCAGGTGCTTTTCCATTCAGTTTTCTCTAAGTAGAAATTCTTAGAAAAAGTGCTGTTACATATAAATACATAAATTAATCAGACATTGATTATCAAGCATGTGTGGGGAAAAAACCTCCATGAGGTAGTTTTCTGACCCTTATGTTGCTTTGAAATACTTGTATGAAAGGTTACTGAAGGCATATTTAAAACCCCTGAAAAGCCTGGGACGAGTAATCTTTACAATAATACTCAAACTCACTGTCAAAGGCTAAGTTCCAACTCACAGCCATCCTTTGAGTTTCTAAGGTTGTTTATCTTAATGGGCTGAGATTGGCCATATTTCTCCCAAGGAATGGCTGGTGGATTCTTACTGCCAGATACACAACCATTTGGTTAGCAATGCACCATACTAGCCACTAGGGGCCCAACTTCTTAGAACTAGAGGTTCTCAACTTTGGCTACACATTAGAATCACCCAGGAAGCTTTAAAACCACAGATGCCTGAACTGTTTCCTCAAGGCTTGATCAATTGTTCCAAAGCATGGCTTGAATATTTGTGGGTTTTGAAAGTATTTCAAATAACTGTAATGTACATACAAAGTTAAGAACTATACTTCTAAATTAATAGTAAGATTTAGGACTGTTTAGGGGTAGGCTATAGGTGCTGATCTAAAAGATGTAGCCTATAAGTAAAATCTCTTTATTGGTGGGAACTATGTCTAGCACTAGATTAAACCAATCTACACACCTCAGATCACTTGCCATTTCACCTAGGAAAGTCCATTATCAACAGTAATCATTCAAGTCAACACACCGCTATTTCACCAATAAATTCACATTTCAAGCATTTACCATATTGACACAGTGACTGCAGCAATGGGTTAAACTATATTAGAGATAATGAGGATGACACAGGATAGCATATTGTCACCGTGAGTTACACTCAATTCAATGACAGTTAACCTCAACAACAAGGATTTAATTGACAACAATTTCTGGTAGCTCCTATTATATATGAACCTCCTGTCTGAGCTCTTCTAGATTTAGTGTGATATGTGACTAGTTAGTATTTACTTTCAACAATGAACACATCATACATGCTGAGGTATTTAAATTTATAGACACTTACCATATCACTCACTGTAATCATAAAAGTAACTTGGTTAGTAATAAAATTTTAAACTCTTCTAATGTAAGGGAGCTCCGGCAGCCTAGTGGCAATAAACTCTGCTGCAATCCCAAAGACACATTGTTTGAATCCTCCACGTGCTCCACAAGAGAAAGATGGACAATCTCCTCTCATGTGATTAACTGCCTCTGAAAATCCACCAAAGGGTCAGCTATGGGTTGGTTCCAACTCAATGGTACACAACAACAACAATGGGAGGGTAAGTCCTCAAGTCCTTCCAACAGAAGTTGACATTTGTTTTTGCTAGGAGACTTTCTACCACTTCTCTCTCAGTTTTCCACTTGATGGTGAAAGCTAAGCCACTACTATGTCAAGTAGCAGCAGTGTCACCCATCATAGAGAGAGGCTTCAGACAAGCTTCCAGACTAAGACAAACTATGAAAAAAGAGTTGGTTATTTACTTGAAAAGTAAAAACTTTATGAATAGTAATGCAATATTATCTAATATAGTATACTGCCTAAGATGAACCTACAAAGCTGAAAAGCATTCAAATTATGACTGGAGAAGAATTGCCTCCTCAAAATAGAATAGACTTTAAAGATGTGGATGGAGTAAAGATTTCAGAACCTTCTGATATGGCATGACTTAAATGGAGAAGAAACAGTTGTCAATATCCATTAGTAATTAGAACACTGTTGTTGTTGATTGCCTTCAAGTCAAGTACAACTCATAGTGAACCTATAAACACAAGACCTGAAGCCTTTCTATAACTATTTATATTTATCAAAGTTCATAGAGTTTCCAGAGGCATGTTGTTTAGAAAGTGGATGTCACTACTGCTTCCAAAATTAGAACATGGAATATATAAAATATGAATCTAGACAAAGAACTAGGGTCCTGATGTCGATGTCCCATGCACAGAGCTCCAGTCCCAATGCCACTGGCCTGTGCCTGGAACTCTGGTGCCAATGCCAACACCCTGCTGAGAACACCAGTCCCAATTCCAAAGTTCCATGCCCGGAAATCTGGTCCTGATGCCAATACCCAGTGCCAGGAACTACAGTTCTGACACCAACACCCATGCCAGGAGCCTACATGTGCAGGGAGTGATGGTGGAACTTGAGTGAGGTATTTTTTTGGGGGGTCGCTTCTGTTTGGCTGGATCACGTGGGATGCCTTAAGCTCAATCAGAAAGGAATGAGACAGCTGGAGCTCTTTCTTGGATGGAAAACCAACACTTTCTGTGTTTCCAATCAGATCTCCCCATTCTGCCTTGCATCTCCTCACCTCCAGCCCTTCAACTGCCTTTAGCTCTGAGCAACCTGGGCTACCCTACCTGTGGCAGTTATCTGACAGAGAAGGCTGCTTTCACAGGCCGTTTGTCTGTCAAACTGAAATGAATCTTCCCTTGGGTCAGAAGGCAGAGAGAAACCCAGGCAGGTTAGCTGCCCCACCTTCTTCTGGAGCAGTGATTTCAGATCAAGAACCTGCTATCAACTCAAACATGAAAAACTCTACCACAGCAATGTCACATAGGAAGCAGACTATCTTACCCCCTACACAAGACCAAAGCAAGATGTCACCCCAAAGAATGACACAGTATCAATGGATTTCCTGAAGACAGAAAGTCTGATGGAACTTTGACACAGAATTGAAAAAAGAACAATGATTGAATATATTCAATGGTGAAAGACAAACATGAAGAATTACAGAACAGTGTAAGGAAAAAGGCAGGAGGAACTTAAAAAAACAATCCAAAACAATGCAGATAAAACAAACAAGGCATTAGAGGCTCTGGAAAGACAAGAAACCACAATCTAAAATATGAGGACCAATGCTACAGATGCTATCACCATGATGGAGGGACACATGAACAGGGTTGAAGAGATGGAATACAGAACAAGTTAAATAGAAGATAGAATTGTCATAAATGAGCTGCTAGAACAAAAAGCAAAATCAAAAAGAAGGGGAAAAGCAGAAAACCTAAGAATAACGTGGGTCACCATCAAGAGAAATAACATGCAACAATCAGAATTCCGGAACAGGAAGAAGCCACTAAATACACGGGGGCGGGGGAGGGAGGTGTGGAAAAATTATTAGAAGAAAACTTTCCAGGCTTAATGAAGAATGAGAGAATATACATTCAAGAAGCTGAGAGAATACCATATAGAATAGATGTCAAAAGAAAAACACCATTGTCAAATTTGCTAGAACCAAAGATAAGGAGAAAATACTTAAAGTAACTAGGGAGAAACAAAGAATAATCTAAGGGAACACAAATAAGATTAAGTGTCAATTTCTTAGCAGAAACAATGCAAATAAGAAAACTATGGAATAACATATATTGAGCACTCAAAGAACACAACTGCCAACCAAAAACATTGTACACAGCAAAATAGTTTGTCCATCAAATATGAAGGAGAGATTAAGATATTCTCAGAAAAACAGAAACTAAGAGAGTTTGTAAAAACAAGACCAGCATTACAAGAAACACTGAGAGACATGCTTCTTACAGAGGTGCCACAGAAAGCAGGATGGACCAAAGCAACTAGCAACAACATCAAAAAGAACTCTTATTTTGTGTACTATATTTATCAGAGTAATGTATAATGCAACTCTGATAATGTGATGTAAAATGTAAAGATCTACATATAAGCACTGCAGCAGTATCATACCAACTAAAACACCAAATAAACCATGAACAGTGACAAAAAAAAGAACTCAACAAAATTATAGCAATGAAACCTTGTCTCTCAATAATCACACTGAATATAAATGATTTAAATGCACCACTGAAGAGAAAAAAGATTGGATTAAAACCCCAAATCCATCAATATCCTGTCTACAAAAGACACACTTGAAAAGTGAAGATAAAGGAAGACTAAAAATAACAGGGTGGAGAAAAATAAACCAAGCAAATGGCAACCAGAAAAAAGCAGGAGTAGCTATATTAATGTCTGATAAAATACATTTCAATGCAAAAATAATCATAAAGGACAAGGAATGTCACTACATAATGATTAAAGGGTCAGTAGAACAAGAAGACATAACAATAATATTTATGCACCAAATGAAAGACCTGAAAAATATATAAAACAACAAAACTGAAAAAGGAAATAGACAAAACTACTATAGTAGTTGGAGAATTCAAGATATCACTCTCAAGAAAAGATAAAACTTACAGAAAGAAACTAAACTGAAGAATGAAACCACACAATAAACCAACTCAATCTCATAGATATTTATAGGCTATTGCACCCTAAAAAAGCATAGTATACCTTCTTATCCAATATGCGTGGAACATTCTACAGAAGATCACATTTTAGGACACAAGGCAAGCATCAATAACTTAAAAAAATATAGAATTAATATAAAACATCTTCTCAGACCATAATGCTACAAAATTAGAAATTAGTAACAAGGATAAAAGGGAAAAAACATATTTGGAAGTTGAACAACACCTTGCTTGAACATGAGTGACTACTAGAAGAAATAAAAAAATGGGACTGACCAGAATTCCCGTGCCCCCGGAACGACTGACCAGTATGCCCCCATGCTCCTGAGGGCCAGCCCTGCCGCAGGCCATGCATGTGCCCAACCCACTGGACCTCTGCGACCTGACTGAGGTATTCATTTGTGACTACCTGGAAGCCAGTTCTACCGGGCACAAGCTGTACAGCTGCAACTGAGTGAGGCCCCTGCAAGTTCCCACAGGGGCAGGTAGGCAAGCTGAGCATGAACAGGAGATCTACAAACTGAGGGAGTTCCTTGTGCCAGTACCTATGCATTCCTACCCAGGCAGGTAGACCAGCCAGTCATGAGGGGAACAGTTGCAAACTGAGAGAGGTCCTGGCTAGTGCCCATCCAGAAGCTGGCCCTGAAGGGCACCAGAAGGAGATTTATAACCTGAGTGAGGACCCTGCGAGTCCACACCCCGGCAGGAAAACTCTCCTGACAGGCACGAGTGGGACAGCTACAAAATGAGTATGGTCTTCCCACATGACCACCTGGACAGCTAGCCCCACCTGGACAGCTACCCCCACCAGAAGGGAGTCATACAGCCTTAGCCTGTGCTTGTGCCTTCTGCACTTCCCCCCCTCCCCCTCACCACCCGGCATCAATTTGTGCTTGTGCCTAACCCACCTGTTCCCTCCTCCCCCTTAGCCTCACATCTTCTCACCTCCAGTCAACTAACTGCCTTTAATCTGAAGCATCTTGGTCTGACTTAGCTGTAAAAATTATCCAATAGAAGAGGCCACTTTCACAGGCCATGAGTGGACACTTGCTTTGGTTCATAAATTCAGAGAGGAACACAGGAAACATAACTGTTATGCCCTCATCTGTAGCAGTGATTTCAGATCAAGAACCTATCATCATCTCAGGCATGAAAAAACCTACCACCGCATCAGCACAAAATAAACAGACCACCCCGCAAGCTACACAAGTGCAAAGCAAGATATCACCCCCCAAAAGTGATACAATACCAATGGGTTTCCTGAAGCCAGAAGGTAAGATGGAACTTTCTGACACAGAATTTAAAAGAACAATGATTGAATATTTTCAATGGGTGAAAAACAAACTTGAAGAATTACAGGACACTGCAAGAAAAAACCAGGAAGAGCTTAAAAAAATAATGTAGATAAAACAAAAGAGGCTTTAGAGGTTCTGGAAAAACAAGGAACTGTGATCCAAAATATCCAGTGTTTCAGATGCTGTCAACACGATGGAGGGACATATGAACAGAGTTGAAGAGTTGGAACACAGAATAAGTGAAATATAAGATAGACTTATCATCACTCATCTGCTAGAGCAAACAGCAGAATGAAAAAGGAAGGAAAAAGAAGAAAACTTGTAAATAATGTGAGAAACCATCAAGAGAAATAACATGTGCATCATTGGAATCCCAGAAAGGAAGAAGCAAGTAAAGGCACAAAAAAAGTTATGGAAGAATTACTGGAAGAAAAATTCCCAGTCATAATAAAGAGTGAAATATATATATATATATATACAGACACACATATATAAAGCTGGGGGAACATCATACAGAATAGACCCCAAAAGAAAAACACCAAGACACATCATAGTCAATTTTTCCAGAACCAAAGATAAGGAGAGAATTCTGAAAGCAGAGAGGGGAAACAAAGAGTAACCTATAAGCGAGAGCAGATAAGATTAAGTGTTGATTACACAGTAGAAGCCATGAGAGAAAGAAGAAAGTGAAATGACATATCAAACACTCAAAGAACACAACTGTCAACCAAAAATATTGTACCCAGCAAAATTGTCCATCAAATATGAAGGAGACATCAAGCTATTCAGAGAAAAACAGAACCTAAAGGAATTTATAAAAACAAGATCATTGTTGCAGGATACACCGAGACACATCCTACTTACATAGGTGCCACAGAAAGCAGGATGGACAAAGTAACTAGCAACAACAGCAAAAAGAACTCAACACAATGATAGCAATAAAACCATGCCTCCCAATAATCACATTGAATGTGAATTATTTAAATGTACCACTGATGAGAAAAAGAGTAGCAGATTGGATAAAAAAACAAAATCCATCAATATGCTATCTACAAGAGACAAACTTGAAAAGTGAAGATAAAGAAAGTCTAAAAATAAAAGTGTGGTGAAAAATATATAAAGAAAATGGTAACCAGAAACAAAGCAGTAGTTCTTGTTGTTCTTATGTGCTGTCGAGTCGTTTCCGACTCATAGCGACCCTATGCACAACAGCCCTAAACCCTAACCCTAACCCTGCGCCAACCACACCGCCTCTTACACACCCATACCGATTACCCCAGTCACCGAATCAATCCATCTCATAGGGGATCTTCCCCTCCTGCGTTGTCCCTCAACCCTCCCAAGCATGATGTCCCTCTCCAAGGACCTGTACCTCCTGGCAACATGTCCAAAGTATGTCAGACGAAG
>NW_006399766.1:1092681-1094407 GCF_000299155.1 Elephantulus edwardii | reverse complement strand
AAGAAGAAGAAATAGATGATTTCTACCAACTTTTACAGTCGGAGATAGATCGAACATGCAATCAAGATGCATTGATAATAATGGGTGACTGGAATGCAAATGTTGGAAATAGTGAAGAAGAATCAGTAGCCGGAAAGCAGTAGTAGCAATATTAATTACTAATAAAATAAATTCCAATGCAAACACCATCACAAAGGGCAAGGAAAGTCACTACATAATGCTTAAAGGGTCAATAGAACATGAGGACAAAAAAATTAATAAATATCTATGCAACAAATGATAGACCTGCAAAATATATAACACAAACATTAACAAAACTGAAAAAGGAAATAGACAACACAACTATAGTAGATGGAGATTTCAATGCACCACTCTCAAGAAAAGATAGAACTACCCAAAGAAACTCAACAGGGTTGCTGAAGAATTAAACCACACAAAAAGTCAACTCAATCTTATAGACATTTATAGGCTAATGCATGCCCCAAAAGCACAGTATACCTTCTTCTTCAATGTGCATGGAATGTTCTCCATAATAGATCACATCTGGGGCCATAATGCAAGAATCAATGAATTAAAAACCATAGAAATAATACACAGCATCTTCTCAGATAAAAATGCTACAAAATAAGAAATTAATAATAAGAGGATAAAGGGGGAAAAAACATACACCTTGCTTGCACTTGAATGGGTACAAAAATAAATAAAAAATTAAATAAAAAATTTCTTGAAACAAAAGACAATGAAAACACAACTTACCAAAACCTCTGGGCAACAGTCAAAGCAGTAATCAGAGGTCAATTTAGATCAATAAGGAAACACATCAAAAGGCAGGGAAAAAAATTAACATTGACTCTCTAACCCAACATCTCCAAAAAATTGAAAAAGAACAGCAAGAATACCCAAAACTGTCTAAAAAACCCTGAAATTATAAAATTAATACAGATATAAATGAAATTGGAAATAGAAAACAATTTAAACCATCAACAAAACTAGGAGTTTATTCTTAGAAAAGGTCAATAAAATCAAGAAACCACCAGCACAACTAACAAAGGAAAAGATAACAAAATCCAAATAAAAGATGAAATGGGCAACATCACAACAGAACCAGGTAAAATAAAAAGACTAACAATGGAATACTATGAAAAACTATACTCAAACGAATATGAAAATCTAGAGGAAACAGACAAATACTTAGATATTCACAAACTGACAAACGGAAATTGATCACCTGAACAGACCCATTACAAAGAAAGAAATTGAAAAGTTAACACAACAGCTTCTGGCCAAAAAAAGGCCTAGACCAAATGGTTTTAGAAGTGAATTTTATCAAACATTCAGAGAAGTACTGTCACTAATTCTACATGAACTGTTTCAGAAAATAGAAAAAGATGGAATTCTTCCAGACTCTAAGCCAGGTAAAGACACTAACAAAATAGAAAACTATAGGCCAATAACTCTCATGAACATAGAGGCAAAAATCCTGAATAAAATCCTGGCCAATACAATCCAATGATACATCAAAATTATAATTCACGTGCTCGCTTCGGCAGCACATATACTAAAATTGGAACGATATAGAGAAGATTAGCATGGCCCCTGCACAAGGATGACACGCAAATTCGTGAAGCGCTACATATTTTTATGGAACACTCCCAGACTCATTCTATGAAGCAAACATATCCTTGATACCAAAGCCAGGAAAGGACACCACCAAAATAGAAAACTA
>NW_006399766.1:1079159-1090795 GCF_000299155.1 Elephantulus edwardii | reverse complement strand
TTGTGCAGGGAGAAGGGTGCAACAATGAATGAATGGAATTCCAAAATCTCTGTAGATGTTCATTGAAATGAAAAATAAACAACTTAAATTTTAAAAGAAATTATAATTCACCATGACCAAGTGGTATTCATAACAGGTATGCAAGGATGGTTCAACATTAGAAAATCAAACAATGTAATTCACCACGTTAACAAAGCAAAGAACAAGAATCACATGATCCTATCAATTGATGCAGAAAAGGCCTTGGACAAAATCCAACACCATTTCCTGATTAAAACACTCAGCAAAATAGGAGTAGAGGGGAATTTCTTCAACATAGTAAAAAAGTATACATCCAAACCTGAGAGCAAACATTGTTCTCACTTGAGAGAGATTAAAGGCATTCCCCTTGAGAACAGGAACTAGGCAAGGATGCCCACTACCACCTCTCCTACTCAATTTAATATTGGAAGTCTTGGCGATAGCAATAAGGCAAGAGAAAGAAATAAGAGGTATCCAAATTAGCAAAGAGGAGGTAAAATTATCTCTCTATGCAGATGATATGATAGTATACTTAGAAAACCCTAAAGATTCAACAAGAAAACTACTGGATGTAGTTGACCAGTTCAACAAAGTGGAAGGATACAAGTTCAACATACAAAAATCAATTGGATTTCTTTACAGTGACAAAGAAAATACAGAACTGGAGCTAAGAAAAACAATACCCTTAACAGTAGCCAATCACAAGATTAAATGATACAATGACAGACATATAACTCAGTGGAATTGAAAAGAGAATTCATAAAACCGCCCATCTACCTATGGATAATTGATTTTTTACAAAGAGATGAAATCAGTTAAGTGGGGAAAACACAGGCTTTTAAACAAATGGTGCTGGCAAAATTGAGAAACTTTCTGTAGAAAACTCAAGCAGGATCCACACCTCACTTCATACACAAAAAACAACTCAAAATGGATCATGAATCTAGGACTATAACCAAGGACTATAAATTTCATTAAAGAAAAGCATGGAAGAACTCTAGAAGTCCTAATCCACAACTTAAACACTCTTCCAAACATGCTGAAAAGTCTATAACCAGGAGAAGATAAAATAGATGAATGGGACCTTCTAGAAATCAAATTCTTATGCACATCTAAAAACTTCTCCAACAGGGTAAAAAGGGAAGCCACAGATTAGGAATAAATATTTGGTAATGACATGTCAGATAAAGGACTGATATCTAGAATTTATTAAATACTCAAGTACCACAACAAGATAAGGGTAAATAATCCAATAGAAAAATGGGCACAGGATATCAAAGACGACATTCAGATGGCTAACAAGCACATAAAGAAATGTTCAAAATCTAAAAAAAGCTCTAAAAGAGATGCAAATCAAAACAACTCTGAGATATATCTCAGCCCAGTCAGAATAGCAACATTTAACAGAGCAGTAAACATCAAATGCTGGTGAGGTTGCGGAGAAACTGGAACCCTTATTCACTGTTGATAAGAGTGTAAAATGGTTCAACCACTATGGAAGGCTGGATGGCACTCTGTCAAAAAGTTGAAAATAGAAATGGCATTTGACCCAGTAATTCCACTACTGGGAATATACCCTAAAGAAACCATAACTGCCACCCAAGCAGATATATGCACACCCATGTTTATTACGTCTTTGTTCACAATAGCAAAGAGTTGGGAACAAACTATGTGCCCATCAACAAACAAATGGATAGAGAAGTTCTGGTATATTCACACAATGGAATACTAGGCTGCATTGAAAAACAAGGAACTCATGCAATATTATTCAACATGGGTGACCCTGGAGGACATTATGCTGAATGGAATATCTCAGTCACAAAAGGACAAATACTGCATAGTGCCACTGATGTAGAATGGGACTGACATCAGGGTTGGAGTGAGACTGAGAATGGATTAGATAAATTATGTATACTGCATTGAAACAAATGAGGGTGAGAACTGTTTAAAAAATGATATATATTGAGTATTATGGTCACTAAGTGTCCGGAATGAAGGCAGCATAGTGGAGTGGACTCAGTAGCAGGGTGGGGGGAATTGTATACCAATGAAATAATTTTTCTTTTACTTTTCAAAGAGAAGAGTGAACTGGGGCGGGGAGGAGTGGACAGAGAGAAAAATGAAACAATGAATGAATGGAAATCCAAAGTCTCTGTAAATGTTCAGTAAAATTAATAATAAAAATATAAATAAATACATGCATACATACATAAAATGAAATTTAAAAGTTTCTTGAAATAAATGACAATGAAAACACCACCTACCAAAAAAAAAACCATCTGGGAAACAGCAAAAGCAGTAATCAGAGGTCAAATTACGGCAATATGAAAACACATCGAGAGACAGGAACAAATGACCATTGATTCTCTAACTCAACATCGTCAATAAATGGAAAAAAACAACAATAAAGCCTTACACCCTCCAAATAAATGAAATTATAAAAATTGTTGTTGTTGTTGTTATGTGCCCTCAACCCCGCTCTATCCTGTGCCAACCTCAATGACTCCAACACACTTACTCTCTCCATCCCAATCACAGAATCGATCCATCTCATGGAGGGTCTTCCTCTCCTGCAATGTCTCTCCACTCTCCCAAACATGATGTCTCTTTGCAAGGATTGGTCTTTTCTTGCAACATGCCCAAAGTCTGTTAGACGAAGCGTCAGAATCCTTGACTCCAAGGAGCAGCCCGGCTTCTCCTTCTCCAGAACAAACTTATTTGTTCTCCTAGCATTCCATGGTATATTCAACACTTTTCTCCAGCACCACAGCTGAAAGGCATCAATTCTCTTTCTATCATTCATAGTCATTGTCCAACTCTCCGATGCACAGCACGCAATTGTGAAGACTATAGCCTGGATCAGGTGCACCTTAGTCTCCAGCCTTATGTCATTGCTCTTCAGTATTCTTGAGAGGTCCCTGACAGCTAACTTTCCCAAATGCAATTTGTCTCTTCATTTCCTGACTGCTGGTACCTAGAGTGTTGACTATGGAACCAAGCAAACTAAAACTGTTACTATTTCAATCTCTTCACCATCCATTCTGATGCCACCAGTTGGTCCAGTGGTGAGAATCTGTGTTTTCTTGATGTTGAGCTTCAATCCATATTGAAGGCTGCAGTCCTTGACCATTTGCAGCAAGTGCTTCAGGTCCTCCTCAGTTTCAGCAATCAGGGTTGTGTCATTTGCATAATGCATGTTGTTGATGAATTTTCCACCAATCCTGATGCCACATTCCTCCTCATAGAGCCCAGCGTCCCCGATGATTTGTTCTGCACACAGATTGAAAAGTTATGGAGACAAAATACATTCCTGGCGCACACCCTTCCTGACTTTGAAACATGTAGTGTCTCCTTGTTCTGTTCTGACAACTACCTCTTGGTCCAGGTATAGGTTTCGCATAAATACAATCAAATGTTCTGGGATTCCCATTCTTCTCAGAGTCAGCCACAGCTTGTGATCTACACAGTACAAAGCCTTTGCATAGTCAATGAAGCACAGATAAGATAGACATACCTCTGGTACTCTCTGCTTTCTTCAAAGACGCCTCTAATATTAGCTATAATATCCCTAGTATCACGACTTCTAAATCCAGCTCGCTCATCTGACAGTTCCCTGTTGACATAATGCTCCAGTTGTTTTTAGATAATTTTCAACAGAATCTTGCTTGCATGTGATATTTATGATATTGTTCAATAATTTCTGCACTCTGTCGAATCACCTTTCTTTAGAATGGGAACAAATATCTGTCTCTTCCAGTCAGTTGGCCATCTGGCTTTCCTCCAGATTTCTTGGCACAACTTAGTGAGCAGATCCAGGGCAGTGTCTGTTTGTTGAAATATGTCAATTGATATGCCATCAACTCCTGGAGCCTTGTTTTTTGCCAATTCTTTTAGAGCAACTTGAACTTTCTCCTTTATCACCACAGGCTCTTGCTCATATGTTATTTCATTAAATTCTTCTGTGTCAGCCAATTCCTTTTGACACAGTGACTCTTTGTACTCCTTCCATCTTTTTTAATGCTTCTTGGATCATTTAACATTCTACCCAAAGTATCCTTAAGTATTACCACTCATGGCTTGAATATTTTTCAACTCCTTAAGCTTAAGAAATGCTGAGATTTTAGCCCTTTCGATTGTCTGACTCTAGCTCTCTGCACATTTCATTATAATATCTTGCTTCATCATCCTGAGCTGCCCTTTGACATTTTCTGTTCAGTTCTTTGATTTCATGATTTCTTCCTTTAGCTTTGGCTTCTCGGTGCTCTAATGCAATATTCATTGCATCCATGTTGGTCTTTTCTTCCTCTTCAGCCTTTGTAATGAACTTTTGTTTTCTTCGTGAGCGATATTCTTGTTATCCTCCCACAGCTTATTTGGTCTACACTCATTGGTGCTCAAGGCCTCAAACCTGTTCCTGAGATGGTTTTGAAATTTGAGTGGGACAGACCTAACGTCAAATTTTGGTTCCCGTGGACTTGATTTAATTTTCCTCAACTTAAGCTTGAACTTGTATATGAGTAGTTGGTGGTCTGTCTCACAATCAGCACCTGGCCTGGTTTTCACAGCTGATATTGAGCTTCTCCAGTGGGTCTTTGCACAAATTTAATCGATTTGATTCCTATGCATACCATCAGGTGAAATCCATGTGTATAGCCTGCATTTGTGTTTCTTATAAAAGTATTTGCAATGAATAAATCATTGTATGTGCAGAATTCTATCATTCTATCTCTAGCCTCATTTCTGTCACTGAGTCCATGTTTTCCAGCTACTGGTCCTTCTTCCTTGTTCCCAATTTTTGCGTTCCAGTTGCCCATTATTATCAATGCATCTTGATTGCATGTTAGATCAATTTCTGATTGCAAAAGTTGGTAGAAATCTTCCATTTCTTCCTCTTTGGCTCTACTTCTTGGTGCATATATCTGAATGATAGTGGTATTCACTGGACTTCCTTGTATGCATGTGGATATTATCCTGTCACTCATCACATTGTATTTCATGATGGATCTTGAAATGATTATTTTTTTAAATTATGAAACCAACTCCATTTTTTCCTCACCTTTTCATCCCCGGCATAGTAGAGCATATGGTCATCTGATTCAAAATGTCCCATGCTAAGCCATTTCATTTTGCCAATACCTAGTATTCCAATATTTATACTTCCTATTTATTTCTTAACAATATCCAATTTTCCTATATTCATGCTTCTCACATTCCACGTTCCAATCAGTAGTGGCTGCTTACAGCTGTTCCTCCTTCTTTGTGTTTCTGTTTCTAAGATCTCAGTCTCAATTGTCATGTCTACTAGTCTAAGTGTACTCTATTGTACATAGGGGTTTTCAAGGCCTGTTATTTCGAAAGTGGATGGCCAATCCTTCTTCCTCGTCTATCTTAATTTGTGTGGGTTGTTTTTTTTTTATAATAGTATCTGACAGGTAAGCATTTTACAGAAAAGTACAGATGAAAGACATTTACCCAATTAGAAAAATGACCAGTAGATTCAATGTTGCTACCCACCCTTGCTAAATGTATTTTGAACCACCCCTTTCCCTACTCCACCACCATCCCTTCCTACTTCTGCCTTCCCCATTCAATACCACTCTCCCCTTGACCAGCCCTTGATATGATGGCTTAAGTCTCAAGCAATCAGGATTTCCATGATTCTGAACACATCATGCTGCTGTCAGTCTGTTATATGCAGCCAGTATCATTTCAATTTAAAAGTCTCTAAGTACAAATGTGATGTACAAGTATCGAAATAAATAGAAAACAGAAAGGCAATTTAAACTATCAACAAAACCAGGAATTGGTTCTTCAAAAAGGTCAATAAAATCAACAAACTACTAGCAAAACTAACTAAAGAAAAGAAAGAAAAGACACAAACAATCCAAATAATAATTTAAATGGGCAATGTCACAACAGAACAAACTAAAATAAAAAGGTTAACAATGGAATATTAGGAAACATTGTATTAAAACTAATATGAAAACCCAGAGGAAATGGACAAATACTTAGAAAATAAAAAAACTACCTAAATTGACACAAACCAAAACTGAACACCTGAACCGACTCATTAAAAAGAAGAAATTGAAAAGGTAATAAAACAACTTCCATGAAAAAAAAAGCCCTGAACCAGATGGTTTTACAAGTGAATTTTATCAAACATTCAGAGAACTGTCACTAATATACATAAACTATTTAAGAAAATAGAAAAAAGATGGAATTCTCCCAGACTTATTCTATGCAGCAAACATATCTTTGATACCAAAGCCGGGTAAAGACACCATAAAAATAGGAAAATGTAGGTCAGTATCTCCCATGAACATTGATGATAAATCCTGAATAAAATCCTGGCCAATAGAATCCAATGATACATCAAAGAAATAATTCACCATGACTAATTGGGATTCATAACAGGTATGCAAGACAAACAAATAATGTAATTCATCACATTAACAAAGCTAAGAACAAGAAACACATGATCTTATCAATTGATGCAGAAAAGGCCTTAGACAAAATCCAACACCCTTTCCTGATTAAAACATTCAACAAAATAGGATTAAAGGGAAGTTTCTTCAACATAGTAAAAAGTATTTATGCAAACCTGGGAGCTAACATTGTTCTCTATGGACAGAGGTTAAGGCATTCCCTTTAAGAGCAGGAACTAGGCAATGATGCCCATTATCACCTCTCTTATTTAATATTGTATTGGAAGTCTTAGCGATAGCAATAAGACAAGAGAAGGAAGGAAATAGGAGCTATCCAAATTGATAAAGAGGAGGTAAAATTATGTCTCTATGCATATGATAAGATAGTATACTTAGGAAACTCTAAAGATTCAGCAAGAAAACTACTAGACATAGTTGACCAATTCAGCAAAGTGGCAGGATACAATATCAACGTATAAAAATCAGTTGGATTTCTCTACAGTGACAAAGAGAATATAGAGCCAGAGCTAAGAAAAATAATATCCTTCACAATAGCTAATCACAAGATTAAATACTTGGGAGAAATCTAACCAGAGGCACAAAGGATCCATTCAAAGATAATCACAAAACATTACTACAAGAAACAAAAGAGGCCTGGAGAAGTGGAAGAATATCCCTTGCTCATAGATAGGAAGACTCAGTATTGTGAAAATGGCAATCCTACCAAAGGCAATTTACACGTTTAATGCAATCCCAATACAAATACCAATCCTGTTCTTCAATGAGATGGAAAAGGCAATCTCCAGTTTCATTTGGAATGGAAAGAAGCCCTGAATAAGCAAAGCACTCCTTAAAAATAGAAAATAGGTAGGAGGCATCTTACTCCCTGATTTCAAAAACTACTACACTGCCCTGGGGGTTAAGACAGCATGGTGCTGGGACAATGACAGACACATAGATCAATGGAATAAAATTGAGAACCAAGAAATCAGCGCATCTACCTATGGTCATCTGATTTTTGACAGGGAGTTGAAATCAGTTAAGTGAGGAAACGACAGCCTTTGTAATAAATGGTGTGGGCAAAATTGGAAAATTATCTGCAGAAGACTCAAGCAAGATCTACATCTTACTCCATACAAAAAACAAAACAAAACAAACAAGCAAAACCAACAAACCCAAC
This sequence comes from Elephantulus edwardii, assembly GCF_000299155.1. Taxonomy (NCBI): domain Eukaryota; kingdom Metazoa; phylum Chordata; class Mammalia; order Macroscelidea; family Macroscelididae; genus Elephantulus; species Elephantulus edwardii. Next base: position 1,083,169 of record NW_006399766.1, on the reverse strand, counting down.
TCTAGGTGCCTCGTGGACCTAGGACTGAAACCAAGGACTATAAACTTCATTAAAGAACAGTTGGAAGAATTCTTGTAGTCCTAACCCACAACGTAAACAGTCTTCCAAGCATCCTGAAAAACCTACAACCGGGAGAGGATAAAATAGATGAATGGGAACCTTTTAAGAATCAAATCCCTATGCACATCCAAAAACTTCCCCAACAGGGTAAAAAGGGAAGCCACAGACTGGGGAAAAGTATTTGGGAATGACATGTTAGATAAGGGACTTATACCTAGAATTTATAAAATACTTGAGCACCACAAAAAGATAAAGGTAAATAATACAATTGAAAAATGGGCAGAAGATATGAACAGACACTTCACCAAAGAAGACATTCAGATGGCCAAAAAGCACATGAAAAAATGTTCAAAATCCCTAAGTCTAAGAGAGATGTACATTAAAACAACTATGAGATATCATCTCACCGCAGTTAGAATAGTAAAATTCAACAGAACAGCAAGCAAAAAAAGCTAGCAAGGTTGTGGAGAAACTGGAACCCTTCTTCATTGTTGGTGGAAGTGTAAAATAGTGCAACCACTGTGGAAGGCAGTGTGGCACTTTCTCAAAAAGTTGGAAATAGAGATAGCTTTTGATCCAACAATTCCACTACTGGGAATATACCCCAAAGAGACCATAACTGCCACCCAAGTACATCCATGTTTATCACAGCTTCGTTCACAATAGCAAGGAGTTGGAAACAACCTAAGTGCTCATCAACAAATGAATGGATAGAGGAGCTGTGATATATGCACACAGGGGAATACTCTGCTGCATTGAAAAACAAGGAACTCATGAAATATTGTTCAAAATATGTGACCCTGGCTGAGTGAAATACCTCAGTCATAAAAGGACAAATACTTCTTAGTGCCACTGTTGTAAAACAGGAGTGACATTGGCTTTGGGGGGAGGCTAAGAAAGGTGGGATAAAGAAAGTATACGGCATTGAAACAAATGAAGGAGAAAAATGTTTAAAAGGGATATATAATTAATTATTATTGTCATGACAAGAGTCCAGAACGAAGGCTGCATAATGGAGTGGAACTGGGCAGAGCGATTGTAAAACAATGAAAGAATTTTTCTTTTTCTTTTGAAAGAGGGAACTGGGTGTGGAGGAGGGGTGGGCAGGGAGAAACATGCAACAATGAATGAATGGATATCCCAAGTCTTTTTGTAAATTTTCATTAAAATTAATTTTTTAAAAGGGGGAAATTTTTAAAAAAAAAAGAATGCCAGAGTGGGGCACAGACAGATAGATTCAAACTCACCTAGAGGTGCCTCAGGAAAAAAAGGCCTGTGACCTACTTCAGAAAGGTAATATCCATTACAATCTGAAAAAGCACCATTCAATTCAGAAACACATTTACTGTCCTGAGAATCCATTCTATAGCAGCTGATATGATGTTGATAGAAAGGGATCAATTCAAATTGTACTCTCTCCTGCCCCTGGCAGGGAGAAAGGACAATTTAGGCTAAATTTAGAAATATATCTGTAAACTATAGGAACCATTAAAAGTTTTTGCTTGTCTGTCCTTAAAGCACACCACTAGTCTTTGTTAAACTCTAGTTAATCAATTTGGCCAGTACCTCTTGCTCCTTTGCCAGGAAATATTCCTGTAGAGGGATGATGCCTCTTCTCCAGGAGATGTGAGCATTCCCTGAGTGGTACAAAGGGTTAAGTTCTTCATTACTAGCTAAATAATTGATAGTTGTAAAACTTTAATCCCCCAGACACGTTCGAAGAAAGACATGGCCATCTATTTCTGAAAGCTCACAGCTGTGAGAATCCTATGGAGCAATTCTACTCTGCAAAGTGTGGGATCATGGATGGGCTTGGGATAGTATTGGTGGCAGAGCAGATGGGAACAGTGCATGCTCCCCTTTCCCAGTTGATCCAGAAGAGATCAACAGACTTGAACAAGGTAGAAGGGAGATGATACATAGATAAGGTGATTGTATCCTGGAGTAAATACAACCTCCCATCCTGTATAAACACCAAACTTTATGCAGGATTCAATTGTAAATAGCACAGTCTTAGTGTTATGGTTCTGTAATTCAGCACTGTAACTTGGTTCTTCTCAAGCATGACTATGCACAAAATAGCCTTGAGAATTTTATTTAAATGTAGATTTTAATTCAGCAGGTCTGGAAGAAATGAGATTTATATTTCAAATGATTTTTTAAACAAGCAAGTATTTCCCCCTCAATCATCCTCATTTACATATTTGTCCTTCCAAATGGAAACTCCTCAGATAATGGATTAAGAGGAAATCCTGGTACCATTTCATAGTTGACCTTTGAGAGGTAGCATATAACAGGGGAGGAAATTACATATCTTTCTCCCATGGAGCAGCTGGTGAATTCAAACCACCTGACTTTGGGTTGACAACACTTACCACTGAGCCATCAGACTACCCCCAAGAGGAAATAGAGTCAGATAAATGATGGGGAAGGAGTCTGTGAAACCATGGAAAATAAAAGGCATACTCTTTGTTTGAGGACAGCACAGGCCAGGAGATTTGAGAATCTTTCCTGGAAGAGAAAAATATTTACATTTGGGCTTCAAACAGGAAAAGGGATAAAATGTATTCCAGAGAGTGATTTACTCATATTTACAGAGTCGAAATACTTAAGGATGCTTTGGGCAGAATATTAAATGATCCAGGAAGCATTAAAAGAATTTGGAAAGAGTATACAGAGTTATTGTACCAAAAAGAAATTGGCAGACACAGAAGAATTTCAAGAAAACATATGAACAAGAGCCTGTGGTGATGAAGGAAGAGTTCAAGCTGCTCTGAAAGAAGTGACAAAAAACAAGGCCCCAGGAATTGATGGCATACCAACTGACATATTTCAACAGACACTGCCCTAGATGTGCTCACCTAGTTGTGCCAAGGAATCTGGAGAACAACCACTTGGCCAACTGACTGGAAGAGATATATATTTGACCCATTCTAAAGAAAGGTGTGGAAATTATTTCACTGATATCACATGCAAGCAAGATCCTGCTGAAGTTTATCCAAAAACGACTGGAATAGCACATCAGCAGAAAACTGCCTGAAGTGCAGGCTGGATTTAGAAGAGGGCATGACAGTAGGGATATTACAGCTAATGTCAGATGGATCTTGGCTGAAAGCAGAGAATACCCAAAGAATGTCTATCTGTGTTTCATTGACTATGCAAAGGTGCTGCGGGCTGCTCTAGTCGGGAGGGGCTTATAAGCCTGAGGTCTAGGGTCTCGAAGAGGCAACACGAAGGTGGGTAGAAGTTCGGCGAAGGGACAATGAAAGAACACAAGACAAACAGTCAAGTGACCTTGATGATTTTACTTCTGAGTCATTCTAATTTCCCTTCTTCTTTCTTCCCTTGCTTTTCCTTTTCCTTTTCTCTTTCCTTTCCTGCTTATTACATTTTACATGATACATTTATATTCTATTTTTACAATTAGAGGCTTAATCAACAGTCAAAGAAACAACAAAAGTAAAAATAACGTTTACATTGTTTTCTTGCACACAGCTATTTTTTATGGTCATGGTTCCTTGGAGAGCATGAAAGGCTATCCTTAATGGTCATGGTTCCTTGGTCATTGGAGAGTCTGGTAGACAATGGCTTTTCGCGTAAACATTTTCTTTTTAAACCTGTTTTTAAACCTGTTCTTCAACTTGTTTGGTAGCAAAGTTACAAAGTTAAAAAGTTACATTTTAAATTTAAGCTGATACATTTTACGTTTTTAGCTAAATTTACAATATTATTTATTTCCATTCAAAAGATAACACTTTTATACTTTCTATTATTCCAGGGGTGATCACTATCTCAAGAAGGGGGTTTTGGTTTATTAAAAAGATGTTTTGGGTCATAATATCACCTAAATTCATCATTCCAATCTCATGTTTCATGATTGTATCACTTATACCTTTCATAACATCTTCCCTCTGGTCACTTTCAAACTTTTTGAAAAACATATCCCAAAA